>NW_004955406.1:23533583-23539605 GCF_000276665.1 Chinchilla lanigera
AAAAAAAAAAAAAAAAAAAAAAGAATCAATTTAGGACATAAGGCAGCCAACACAGCACAACAAAAGACCCTCAACAAAACGACCTCCAGAACCACTTCAGAAAGAGGCAAGAACAATGGGATAAATGTGTCCAAAACAAGGGGCAGTGTTCTGAGGGGGATTAATGCCAATGTCTTTTATTATAACAATATTTTGATTTTAAATATTCATCACATTTTATCATATGTATCCATACATAATTGACAGTGTGGTTATACATATTTTCAAACTTGACTCTGTTATTCTATAGCTTGCTTTCTTTTTAAAATGTTAGTTATTTATTCCTAGTTTTATATTTAAATGTTCATTCACCTCTTTATATTGGTTTCTGCAAAGCCAGGCATGGTGGTGTACGCCTATATTTCCAGCACTCAGGAGGCTGAGGCAGGAGGATTGCCACAAGTTCAAGGCCAGCCTAGGCTACACAGTGAGTTCAGGGATAGTCTGAACTACATAGCAAGACCCTGTCTCAAAAAAATTGAAGAAAAAAGTTATATATTAGTTTCTGAAGTCCTGGTTCTTATTATTTTTTAATCTTTCTTTTTTATTAGTTCAGATTTGCCATACCTAATGGTCACATTCATCATGGGGAATCTGTGCCCGTAAATAACATATCTTAATTTAATCCCATTACTTATATTCCCCTAACCCCTTCTTCCCCTCCCCATTTACAAAAGCTCTATTTTTTTCTCCTTTCATTCTTTCTTTATTTTTGTCCTTTTGAGGCAGGGTCTCACTAAGCAGTTCAGGCTGGCCTTGAGCTCACTTTGTAGCCCCTGTTCTCAAACTCGCAAAGATCCTCCTGCCTCAGCATCCCGAATGCTGGGATTACAGACATGCACCACACCCGGCCTTTCATTCTTTAAAAAAAAATCTCTTCTCCCCTCCTCCTTTTCTTCCTGCACCCCTCCCTTATTCCTCTTCCCATTGAACAAATTTTTCCTATGTCCCAATAGCTATCCTCCACTTTGCTCCTACAGCTTGCTTTTTAACTCACATTCTGGCATGTGTATATGTAAATATACAGGCATACACCACATACATACACACTGTACTTTAATTCTAGTTTACTCATTTTAACTGCTATCTGTAATTTTAACAATGCAATCTACTTCCTTGTTGGTAGATCCCTCACTTCATCTCTTTTTGCTCTTACAACTGATGCTGCTGTGAATATTAGTGTCTATATCCGCTGGTATATATACGTGAGTCTCTCTAGAGTGTGTGTCTAGAATACGGGGGAAAACTGTACCAAACTGCCTCACAAAGTGGCTGTGCAATACATATCCCACCAGCAATGTGGCAGAGTTCCTCCCCTCATCCTCAGAAACTCTACTGTCCTGTCTGATATTCTTGCCTATTTTTGATAGGTTTAAAATAATGCCCTAATTTGCATGTACAGTACTAGTGAAGCTGAATTCATACCCTCTCCTCATACATCATCTTCCTACTGACATGTGAGCATTGTTTATAAATTTTAGATATGAATCCTTCTCACATATAAACACTGCAAGTATTTTCTCAACTGGTGACTTGTCTTTTCACGTCAATTATAGGGCTGTCTTGAACAAAACTTTTCTCAAGTTAAATGAAGTCAAATCTAACCAGTTGTCTGGACTAGGAAATCCTTGCTCTTTTGCTCATAATGACAGTCTCTTCTATTTTCTTCTAAAAGTGTTTTCTGCATGAAAACATTTTACAACGAGGAGTTTATCTTTTATGTAGAATATGATTTAGGAATCCACGTTTTTCCATATAGATAACTATACAGGTACTTCTAATATACATCAAGTTTCTATACGTGAATGGATTGCTTTGAGTTCTTTATTCTGTTTCAGTGATTGACTGCTGATCCCTGTACTGTTAGTGCCATCCCATTGCAATTATAGTGTTAGAGTAATTTCCGGTATCAGGAGAGGGAAGTCTTTCACTTGGTTCTTCAAATGTCATCCACTGCTCTCCCAGATGAATTTAGATGACTTATGTTAAGTCCCATGAAAAAAATAAGGTTGGTATTTTATCACAAATCACAATATACGTGTCATGAAGCTGACAACTTACGATACAGCCTCTCCATATAAGACCGCTGCTTGCCCATACAGTACGTACGTGTGAACTGGGGAAGCAGATGTAGCCAGAGTGAAGAACTCAGCATGGGCTTCATCTTGACTCTGCCTGCACTCCAGCCCCAGGCCTACTGAATCAGAAATTCTAGAAATCTATGTCTTAGCCAAGTCCCCTAATTGATTATGATCCACTGTGAAATGTGGAAACGCTAGTTCAATCAATCCTCTATTAATAGATATTTAGGTAGTTTTTTTTTCTTTACCTAGTATTTGCAATGTTGTAATAAATCATGTTAGATGTCTTTTGTACTTGTGCAGGCATATACAAATAACTTTGTAGAAGTAGAGATGCGAAATCAAAGAGCAACTGCATTTATAATTTTAATAAAAGTGAACAAATCACCCTCCCTAGGAATTCCATCATTTTGCAACACTGTAAGTATTACATGAGGTTGTCATTTGCCTAGACTTACCAGCAATGTATTGCCACACTTTTGTGTCTTTGCCCATAGAAGATGCCGTTTTTATGCAGATACAGAATTAATAAAGAACCAGAAATATCATCCCACCTAGCTGAGCACATGTCCTCCATTAAAAGTATGATGAGCCATCAGAGAAGGGGAGAATTATTCCTAGCATAGAGGTTTGGAAGCTACACTATAGTTTTACCATTTTTTCCATTACAAAAGAGCTGTAAATGGAAGCTACATATAATTAATATTGTACTTCCAGTTCTGCATATAATTCTGGTTTACTATTTCTTTTATATACATTATAGTTTTTGTAGGGTAGCCTGGAAATTAAATCAACATTTACAATGTTGTTTCTAGAAGAAAAAGGATTCCCAAATCCAAACCACTGACAAATTTGAAACGTTTGGAATACATGGACTGCCTAAAAATAATAAAAGAAACCGTAATTTCCATTTTGCAAAGGAAAACATTTTAACAGTGGATCCTCTTGGACTAGGTAAACTTCTTGTGGTTGACCTTATATACATCAGAGGTGGGTCGCTCTCTTGGAAGCAAATCTGACTTGTGGGATCTGATCAGTGTCATCTGTCTGCACTACCCCGTGTCACCATTAGAGGTCTGTCACCATTAGGATCACATTAGAGGATGGTACCCTCAGCCCATTCAATGTCAGCGCCCAAATGGAAGCCTTCTGGGGCATCCAATATATCTAAGGAGAGCTACTCCCATCTCAGCACAGAGCAAGTCCGCAATCCCTTCTCTTGGGCGGATTTGGTCTCTGTTGAATAAAGCAGGACTGAAAGTAGAAAGAGGCAGGTCCAAATCCCCATTCATCTGGTTCCACCATTTATTAGTTACATAATTTTGGCACATTACTTTATCTCTAGAGCACATTTTGCAGATGTCAAAGCCATCTGTTCATCTACTCTTCTTAAGGGAATATAATTGGATTCTTTCAAAGTACATGAAGCCCTCCCAATAAAGATATAAACATTAGAGGAAAGGTAATTATTGCAAAAGGAGAAACATCCCACACTAACAAATGTTTTCTTATACAAGTGTTGTCTGTGAAGCAGGTTAACAAATCTATCATCTTACATAGTTATTTTTTTTAATTAATATTTTAGTTTTAGTTAACTTTCATTTTAATAGTCACATGTGACTACCATTTCTTAAAAACAAAGATAAAGATCACTTATCTCAGTGTTTCCTTTATGTTATCGGTCAGAAGATTCTTCTCAGCTGCCTGATAAAAAGTAGAAAATTCTATTCCCTATCTCAGGCCTCCTGAATCAGAATCTATTTTAGAGAGGCACAGAATCTGTTTTTAGTATGTTCCTCCAGTAAGATTCTTATGATCTGGCCAGTTTGATGTATTTACCAGCCATCCTAGTTTAAGTATAGATTTGGACATTTCCAGGAGGAGACTTGAGTTTCAGGGAAATCACTCATTTAAAATACCTATCCACTAAGCATCCACGTACCCCGTCAAAGCTCTCTAGAGGACAGTAAGACTGTCCCCTTCTTCCAGCAGTAAGTGTGTGGGTGTTATGTTCCATGTTCCAGAGTGCTGAGATCTTACCAATTTTCCTTTGTTTTGTTATGAGGAGGAATAGAATGGGAGGCAAGAGAAACTACTAATGTATAACTACACCACCAAGGTAATTTTAAAAACAGATGTAAAAGAAAGACAGACAATGGTTGGAAGAAAAGTCTCTGCGTAGTAAAGTCTTCTTTAATGTCAGGTTGTTGACTTTATGAAATAAAAAGGAATGATCCCGGTAGTATTAAAGGATGGTTTTTGGTACATGGCCTGCATTTGAGTCCACTCCTGAATGCTGCTGTTTCAAAGAGCATATTAAATAACTTCCATGGAGAATTCTGAAGCTTCGGGATAGTTTCCAAAATCTATGAGAATTCCCATTTTGCAGATGTAGAAGCCATCTGTTCAACTACTGTCCTTAAGGGAATATAATGGGATTTTTTTCAGAGTACATGGTGCTCTCCAAATAAAAGATATAAATACTACAGGAAAGGTTATTACTTGCAGAAACATTCTAGGCTAATAAATGTTTCTGTAGTCTGTTCTCACCAAGGAAGCTGGTCTGGATAGTATAAATAGATATGATAGGTCTGCTTTCTACCAAGGGTCCCAGAACAGGGGAACACAAAAATAAAAACCAGTAAGGTAAGGAAGAGGAAAGAAAGCTATAAGGGGTACATAAATTATTTGTGTGTAAAGCTAAAAAGAAACTTGAGTTGGGAACTTCACTTGAGTTTGCCTTTTAAACTTCCACTTTGTTTCACTGTAACATCTACATGATAATGTTAGGCCTGCTATGAACATTTTATTTTTATTTTGCTACTACAGGAAGTGGAAGAACACTCCGCTGTGAGCAAAAAAAGTAAAATAATTTTTTTACTTTCTCCGCCTTGTATAATTGACTGATACACTTATACAATATATATTTAAATAAACTAAATAAACTGATGTATATTTACATTACATATATTTTTTTTCAAATAAATAATATGACCAAAGCTTTAAAGTGAAGTTTGTGTAAAAGTAAAATATTCAATTTCCAGGATAAGATTGAAGGCTGCCTTTTTTAGTATATGTCCTGCAGAAGCGAGCTCATGAAGGCTGACTTTTAAGCTTCCATTTAATATAACAAAATAGAACTTATATTTGTGATAATATAACAGAAAGTAAATTTTTTTTATTATGGAAGGAATGAATACATACATGAACGAACTGGGTATGTGTGAAAACACACTCCTTGCCTCCTGTACTATTCTGTCTGTCTGTCCATCTCTTTCTCTCTGTCTCTCTCTCTCTCTCCCTCTCTCTCTCTCACACACATCTCTGGGACCCCACAGTTCCTCTTTGATTTTTCATATCTTTGGTACCAGTAATCGAACTCAGGACCTTGTGCTTGCCAGGCAAGTGCTGTGCCGCTGAGCTATATCCCCAGCCCCAGAGTTCCTCTTTTAATATCATGGTCAAGAATAACTTCAGTATTCCTATCCCTGATTACCTTTCTTCAAAGTTCGCCCGCTCAGTTTCCATCCTTGGTTCAACACATCTGCCCATCTCTCCAGCTGCTTCTGGGAGGCTAACCAGCCACACGGAAAACAGCGCAGACCTGTGCAGTGTCTCCCTGTCCTGACTTTGGCTGGGCCATTTACTATTCAGCAAACTTTTCTCATGCCCAATGATGGCCTCTTCCACTTCTCAAAACTACTGTTGCATATTCCTAAGTATCCTCAAACCCCTTCTCCACCTTCCCTTTGCTCGCAGAAGACTTCCTCTTCTAAAGAAATAGAAGCGGGGGCTGGGGATTTAGCTCAGCGGCAAAGCGCCTGCCTGGCAAGCGCGAGGTCGTGAGTTCGGTTCCCGGTACCAGAAAAAAACCAAAAAAAAAAAAAAAAAAAAAAAAAAAA
>NW_004955406.1:23539705-23555208 GCF_000276665.1 Chinchilla lanigera
CCCGGTACCAGAAAAAAAAAAAAAAAAAAAAAAAAAAAAGAAATAGAAGTATGATGTCTCGTTTCTCTCCCCCAGCTCCAAATTCATCTCATCATCAATGATACTCTTGTCCTTCCTGCTTGTCTCTAAAGAAAGACTGCTCGATATTTTTCCTCCAGTCTCTCCCATCTCAGGTACACGCCTTGCCTTGGATCATTGGTATCTCTTTCTCCACAAGTTTCTACCCACAAATTTGTACATGTCCCAAAGAAAAACACATACTCAGCTCCCTCTCGGGCCAACTGCACATTCCCCCCCCCCCATCATCAAGCCTCTTGAATCAGCCCTAAATCTACTGTCCCCTGATCCATCACCTCTACTTCTTAATCCACCACCCTTCCCCTTAGAAACCCAACTCCGGCCGAGGCTGCACCCCCAGAGGCCCCATGTATGTGTCTGCTGTGCCAACCTCTCTGGAAGACTTGCCATGTACGTATTTCCAGCTGTCTCCTGCTGGCCAACTCCACATGGCAGTCCGTGCAGGTCCTTCAAACTTGTACTTCCATCTCAGTTACAACATTCACCATCACCTGGTACCTGCAGTGCAGATCTCAGAGTTCCCACTGCTCTCCTTTATTTGGAGTGACAGTCACCAAATCCTGCCCACTTGACTTCACAAATGTATCCCAAGTAAAAACAAAAACAAACAAATAAAAAAAATGTATTCCAAGTGCAGCCTGGCAACCACTGATTGGTTTAGGCCCTCATCTCTTACAAGGATGGCAACAGGCTCCTACCTGTCCCCTGACTAATCTAAATCTGCTCTTCACTCCACCAGTAAGACTGTGAGGTACAGTCTAGTTGATAAGTTTCCTCTCCTGATCAAAATCACCTACTGCAGTTGGCCCCAACCCACCTCTAGTTCCTCTCAATCCACAGAGCATGATAATATACACTGGTGGCGAACCTCTGGCACGCGTGCTGCAGTGGGCTGTTGGTGCCATTGAAAGCTCTAAAAGGTTCGCCATCACTGGGATACACTGATTGGTTGCATTCCTTACTCCAGTTGAGCACAGTGCATGTCTGGCCCTGTGCCTGTACCGTTCACTTTTTCTGAAACCCAAAGACCCAGACAAACTCCTATTTATCTTCAAAGTCAGACTGAAGTCCACTCCGAATTTTCTCCTGACTTCCCTTCTCCCACCACCGCCCATAACTAACGCTCTCTTTTCTGTATTTACACAGCCCTTGCCTAAGGTCCCGGTTTGCCCTTTCCCACACTGTCAGGTAGTGATGTATTCCGGTGCCCTTCTCCCGTACAGCAGCTCATTCAGAGTGCGCAACTCTGTGAGCTCCAGGTCGCTACCAGGCACACAGTTCCCTCCAAAAGTGTATGTTGACCTAACACTGTCCCGGTCAGCGCTACCCAGAACATTCTCCCTGCGTATCCTTCTCAACTTCCTCCTCCACCACGGGGCTCCAAGAAAAGCAAATCAACAAGCAGAACACATTCACCAACACTTAAACTGACAAACAGCACCTCACAAATTCTTTTGCAGACTCCAGTCCAAAACCATCCCGCTTATTACATACTTTGAGTTTATTTTCCCTTTAGTAGAGGGATTCCAAATAAAGAATAATTTATCAGAAAGACTCATCCTAAGGCAGTACGTGTAACATAATGCAGTCGTTTACTAAGAAGAAAACTGAAAAAAAAAAAAGATGATCAGGAACTTAATTTTTTTTAATTATTATTGTTATGTGGGATGGACCTGACTGTCCCCACCTCAGGTAAATCATGCTGATTGCCGGCAGCAGCCTGGGTGGGGCCCCCTCCAAAGAGAAGCTCCCAAGGAAGCATTTTACTCCTCCTCTCCAAATTCCATCTGCAGCCTGCAGTTTTGCCAGGGGCAAAGCAGCAAAACCACACATTTACAAAGGAAGTTTTGAAATGAAAAAGTTAGATTTAAGACTGAGCTGAAGTGGCACAAAAATACTTGGTTGATTTAATTCAACTTGAGGAAAGAATCAAGGTTCCGTTGGCTGAATCCCGCAAGTATTTACTCTCAGGAAAAAGAAAAGGCTCAAATTTTCCCTGGAAATCATTTTAAGAAAGAGACTCTGAAGAAGAAACAAGTGAGCTGCCCTCTCGTGTTCTGTGGTTCTTCCTGAGCAGCTGCTGTGGCGCTGTGACTCGTCCATGTTTAGTTAAGGGCGGCCTGTAAGAAATAAAAAGCAGGCGCATCGTAACTCCCCACAGGGTGTACCGTACTCTGTACCCGTCCTCAGCAATGAGTGTAAAATAAACGTGGGTGCGCCGTGCCTTCTCTGAGTCACAGGCTCTTCAATAATCCCACATCAAGAAAGAATATGAAACAATAAATAATAAGCAAAAAAAATTTTGTCACACACATTTGAAAACTAATTCCAGGTTGAGAGACATTCCCTTACAAGGGAAACATGAACAGTCTTGTCTCGTGTACAACAGATATTGTAAAATGGGAAGAAACTTCAAAAGGAAAGAGAAATTGGGGATGGCGGAATGGAGAAAAAAAAGGAAAGGAAAAGCACAAAGAAAAAAACATATATGTATATATAAAAGACAGTTAAGATAGTTATGCTGGGGGCTGGGGATTTAGCTCAGCAGCACAGTGTCTGCCTGGCAAGCGCGAGGTCGGGAGTTCGATCCCCTGTACCAGAAAAAAAAAAAAAAAAAAAAGTTATACTACTAATTTCTCTTACTTCATTGAAAGGAATGGTTTGTTGGGGCTGGGGGCTGGGGATTTAGCTCAGCGGCACAGCGCCTGCCCGGCAAGCGCAAGGTCATGAGTTCGATCCCTGGCACCGGAAAACAAACAAACAGAAAGGAATGGTTTGTGCTAATATTGTTGGGACGTTTAAATGCCAATATCTTGTACTCTAAGTAACTAATGTAAAGATAACGATATGCAACTTATTAACCATTGTTACCCTTTTATCTTGTTTTGAAATTTCGTTTCATTTTTTCCCTTTATAATAAAATTGTTAAAAAAGAAATAAAAAGTCTTGTCTCATTCAAGTACCTAGGAATTAGAAAAAGAAAGCTATATATAGATATGTCTATATAGATATATATAATGTTGTTATGATTTTAAATATGACTTGCTAACCAAAGTCAGGGAAATGAATGGACAGGAAATGAGGCAAATTTTAAAGAGGAAGTGGTTTTGTGCCTTCTTCTGATGGGTGGTGAGGAGTAGGAAACCCCTAACATGTGTAAACATGGAAAAGAAAGGGCCTCATCTTAAGAAAGGAACTCAGAGCCTGTGACTGGAAATCTCACTAGCTAAGGAAACTTTACAAAGATAAACAACAAAGCAAGAAAAGAGAAGGTGTATCATATGTATCACATGTAAAACCCTTTAAGTTTACCACAAATGTATGTAAACCAGCAAATGATAATCTAAGGGAAACACTATAAACATGGAAAAAACACGTTATTATTATAAAATCAACCAGGATTAATTAAAATTCAATCGATTGACCATACCTTTTTTTTTTTTTTTTTGACCGTAAGTATCTTAATTGTAAAATTTGGTACTTTATCTGCTGCTTTAAAGTTATAATATGGGGGCTGGGGATTTAGCTCAGCGGCAAAAAGCGCCTGCCTTGCATGCGCAAGGCCATGAGTTCGGTTCCCGGTACCGGAGAAAAATCAAAAAAAAAAAAAAAAAAAAAAAAAGTTATAATATGAAATTGAGGAAATAAAAATTTTCTTCCACCAAAAATAAATGTATTTCTGAATTTAATTATATATAAGAAAGTAGTAAGATTGGGGAAGTAAAATATGATATTAAATTAAATGTAACCAAAAAAATAAATTAAATGTAACCATTAGAAAGATATTTGTAAAAAGGATGAAACATGTAAAATGAATCAAAAATAAGCAAAAACAACAAAAAAGCAAACATAGACTTTTATAAAGAGAGATCACAAAATGAAGAAGCAAAAACAAAATTGGCTGTGCAGAGAAAAAAGACTGGAAGAAAGTATATGAAAATTATGACAGTGATGATCCTTAGGTAACAGTCTTATAGATGAACCTCTTTCTATTTTTATAAAAAGCTATGTTTGCAGACATATTTTACTTTCAAATGAGTCAAGAATGAAATTTTCTTCAAAGAAACAGTACAAAGTAATGACCTGCTTAGAGAGTATGCAATATTTACTCAAAACTCCTAGATTTCATTAAATTAGTATTTAAAAATCAAGGAAAGTCACAAGGCATGGTAGTGCACACTTGTAATCACAGCACTTGCGAGGCTGAGGCAGGAGGATTGCTGCAAGTTCAAGGCCAGATTGGGCTACAAAATGAGTTCAAGGCCAGCCTGAACTGCATAGTGAAACCCTGTCTCAAAAAGACTAAATAAATATATAAATAAATAAACAAACAAACAACCCAAGGGAAAATGAGTAGCATATTATGCAATAAGGAGGACTATTTAATAAAATGACCTTAGATATCTTAATCAATGTAAAATCTGGTAGTTTATGTGCTGCTTTAAGTTATAATATAAAGTTACCTGCCAAAACACAGTATAATCAATCCAACAATTTAAAGAGCAGTAGTAATCAATGCTAATCCTCAAAATAGTATCAATTCTGTCATTATATTCAAGAATATTCAATTAAATTGATTGAAACAAGCAATCAATTTAAACTATTGATTCTGTACTTTGACAATTTTAATCATATAGTCCCAGTTTTAAAGAGTTAGTAATTGTATAGTAATACCCATTAGAGCTGAGCATGGTGGTGCACACCTGTATTCCCAGCACTTGG
The DNA here is from genome assembly GCF_000276665.1 of Chinchilla lanigera. Taxonomy (NCBI): domain Eukaryota; kingdom Metazoa; phylum Chordata; class Mammalia; order Rodentia; family Chinchillidae; genus Chinchilla; species Chinchilla lanigera. Next base: position 23,544,506 of record NW_004955406.1, read on the forward strand.
TAGGCTGAGGCAGGCAGATTGCTGCAAGTTCAAGACTAGCCTTGGTGACATAGTTCAAGGCCAGTCCAAACTATATAGTAAGAGCCTGTCTGGGGAAAAAAAAAAAAAAAAAAAAAAAAAAACCTAATAGTAATAATATAATCATACCATGTAGAGATATCTGTTTTCTCATTTTTGCTTTCAAATTATAACACATGGTCCTTTTGAAATACGTAGGTGAAATCTGCATTATGTGCACCTAATTACAGCAAGTAAATTGAGAGCAGAGGGAACTCTCCCACTACTTCACCCTCGCCAGTTACTTTCTATATTCCCTTCATTTTTATGGGGTGTGTGGAAAATACAGACACTAATCATTCTTCTTAATAGTTTCAATACATTTAGCCTCAGATTAAAATAACAATTTCTGTTCTCATCTATGATTTTGGTGTCATAATTTGTCCACAGACAGAAACACCCTTCCTTGGAATTCCTAAACCCCAAAATACTTCACATTTTTGTCAGCCAATTATACTAGTATAATTTATACAAAGATATTCTCTAATTTTAAGAGCACAGTTGACTGAGTGTGACAAATGTTATAATTATATAGCTATCACCTGATCATGATAGAACATTTATCTCATGAAAAATCCAATTTGAAGAAACTAACTCATGCTAAGAAACATTTTTATTCTTATTTAATGTTTATGTACCCTAAAATCAGAATATTTTAAATGCCTCTGAATAGTGATGTCCTCTGACTTACTAAGTCAGATTCAGTAAGTCTGGTTTCCTAATAGTTTGAAAGCAAGGCCTCTGCCACTTTATATATATATATATGTTTGTTTTTCTCCAGTACCGGGAACCGAACTCACGACCTTGCGCTTGCCAGGCAGGCGCTTTGCCGCTGAGCTAAATCCCCAGCCCCTGCCACTTATATATTTTTGTTTTGTTTTGTTTTTTGTTTTGGATTTTCTCCGGTACCGGGAACCGAACTCACGATCTTGCGCTTGCCAGGCAGGCGCTTTGCCGCTGAGCTAAATCCCCAGCCCCCCTGCCACTTATATTTTAAGGATAACTTCCTGGGAGATAGTTTTTTCAAAAAAACAAAAGGAAAAAGTGTACTTTGCTTTAAGAAATGAAGATTCACTTGCATAAGAATTTCTTTCTGAAACTATATCTTTTCTTCATCAACTGTACCTTTAAATTTAAAAATTTTTCCCTACTATAACAATAACACAAGGGCTGGCTATTGTGTCAGCTGTGTTAATCAGCAGTCAAAACGTTCAAGCGCGCACTTGATAGATTAAACCGCCAAGAAATGCTAACAGGAAGCTGTGTCTAACTTCTACTCAACATTTATAGCACTTTAAACATTATCAGATGTCATCATCTAACCAGCATCCAGCAGATTAGAAGAGAAGCAATCCTCTAGTGATAGTATTACCAGCACGACCAAGCACAAAAATTAAGAGCTCTTCCACCCCAAGAGAACTCCCAAAGGATTGGCCTAGCCAGCTCCGTGGCAAAGCTGTCCTGCTCATAGTCCAAGAAACTTTGCTGCCAGGGGAAAAAAAAGAAACAGGAACCAGTATATTTACCTCCCACGTAGTCTTTTGCAGACTTTTCAGGACTATTTAATTTGCAGAGCTTTTCTTTTTCCTCTTTCACAACTTTCTACTTTCAGCAGTAAGTAACTAGAAAAAAATGGATAGGGAAAACTCTACCTCACAAACAATGAGCAAGGAGTGAAAGCCCTAAGAGATTCAACTCTTGGTACACCAATGAGAGGCAAGTTTGAAATCTGCTCAGTTCAAAGCGAAGGCTGCCGAAGCACAGACAGATATTATCTGTCAACTCTCAGCCTGGACGATACCAATGACAGTTTGAGTTCCCTTGGCAGGTTTCCCACACCTCTGTCCATTCATAGGACGCACTCCACGGTACGGGGATGCCTGAAACGAACATGCTCCAAATGCTCCCAGTGAAACTGACTCAAGGGTAAGTCATGTGATTTCAGTAAGAAAAGATACGGCTTACGAAATTTGGACATCAAGAAACAAAACAGACAAGAAAACCAGAAAGTCATCCATTACCTAAACTCCTAACTGCGTGTAACGGGTGATAAGGAACAAGAGCAAATATGTCTATGATGTCTCTGCATATCAGGTAGGAGAAACAGCTTAAGGGTGTGGATGTTCAGTGCACCAGCCTCCTTTGTGGTACATCCTTTGGTAAGATGAATGTGGTCACCAACAGACGTGACGGTGGGACCTCACACCCTGTTGTGGGTTAGCGCACATCAAGAAACAAGACCCACAAAAGGATGTAATGTAGGTCAACTGATTCAGCTTTTAAAAGATAGAAGAAATACTTCAGCAAAATGTAGACATTTTCAAGTTGGTGTATTTCATCGCTTCTAAGACATACATTTTATTCACATTTTAACATCTCGGGTTGGGAGTGTGTCTTACAATCAATAGCACCTTACAATTGCCTTCTACCAGTTGCTATCAGGACATAATTGCATGTGCATAAACTTGGTCACAGAAGTTCATAGTGCTGTCACTTTCACGGAGCTTTGCTTTTCAGTAAGTAGTTCAACTGAATTGCCATTTTACATGTCTTTAAAAAGTTATACTGATTCAAAAGCGAAACAAAAATTTTTTAAGTACAAAGGCATGAAAATGGAGTTGGAGGATACATGCAATATTAGTGGATGAACCAGGCATGGTGGCGCACGCCTGTAATCTCAGCACTCAGGAGGCTGAGGCAGGAGGATTATTGTGAGTTTGAGACTAGCCTGGACTATAAAGTGAGCTCAAAGCCAGCCTGAACTGCACAGACAGACCCTGTCTCAAAAAGACCAAAAAAAAAAAAAAAAAGGTGGAATAAATATTTGTCTCCGGAAGTTTTTCTTTAATTGCAAAGCTACAACAAATTGTTTTACAGTATCTAAATAATGAAGAAGCTAAGTTGCATTTTAGTAGAGACACATGCAAAGAATTATCTATTTCATGAAGCCAGTCCAGGAAAGTAAGCAAAAGTACTAAATGTCTCAGAGCAGACACATGTAATGTCAGAACAGTGAGAAGCCAGTATGACCCATTCGTGGTAGTGCAGGACAACCATTAAACATCACTGGCAGCACTTTTTTTCTTAATGACATCATGGTACAGTTACAACTGAGGTCACAGTCCAGTCAATGAAATACCACAGTCAGTTCTGTCTTTAGCACCCTCTCCCTGGTTCCTCCTTCCTCCAGATACCACAGTGAACCCCAGGCCTTCCTGCACATCAGGGGTACCCTTCCCAAGGATACTAATATTTGAGACCATACTAATATTTGATACCATCTAATTGTGAAGTGAGCTATGGACAAGGTCAGTTCAAGCTGTAAAATTGCCTTGAATTAATCCTTGAAACAATGTAGAACACCGCGAAAGTCATAGGGTCAAATATATCTCACTCCTTTCTTGGTGGCTACCAACAGAATTCCAATTCATCTAAAAATCTTGAATTCTTCCCTTCTGCCTATTTGGCTTCCATGACTTGAATTTTATGATTTTTTAAGAAGCTGATGGCAGGTGGCGCAGGCCTGTCATCCCAGCACTCAGGAGGCAGAGGCAGGAGGACTGCTGCGAGTTTGATGTAGGCCTAGGCTACATAGTGAGACCGTCTCAAAAAAAACAAAACACAAAAAGAGCTTAACAGCTATTAATGATGTTTAACACAGTATTTTAGGAAAACAAGAGCCACGCATAAGCAAAGAAAATTTGTCTGCCTCTACTCCTTCTTAGTGTTATTTTCTTTATATCTTTTTTTAACATATAAAAAAATGGCCATTTTATCCCTCTCAAGGACTGCCTACAATCCTTCCAACAAAAAGGAGAAATACAACAGAGAGACATTACAGCAGTGAATCCTCAGTAATCCAAAGCAGATGATCCAAAAATCCCCTTCCCAGAATTTGACTGGTAACAGAAATTAAGACTAACCAGACTGAATTAAATACAAGCTCCCGGGGGCTGGGGATTTAGCTCAGCTGCACAGCACCTGCCCGACAAGCACAAGGTTGTGAGTTTGATCCCCGGTACCGGAAAAAAATAAATACATACATACATACAAGCTCCCAAGTCTAACACTGTAAATCCTACCCATACATACTATTCCCAGCTTATATTTTTCTCCTGCTTCCTACTTCTTCCCACGCTCCCTTCAAACTGCTTTGCCAACAGGACCTGAGCCTCTCCACAGAACCTCTACCAAAATCCCTTTCTTCAACCCTTTGGATTCAATCCATCCTTCAAAGTTCATTCATTCATTCAACACAGTACACGTATAGGATATCAAGGATAGACAAGCTAACTCAGAAGTTTTCTGTGCTGGGGATCCACCAGTCGGACATCTCTTCAAGGCTACATTTTCCACAAAATGTTTTGGATCCACTCAGCCCCCTGTGACCTGTCCTTCCTTTGACTCTTCTCTTGTACTCATGAACCTGATCAATCCCCGACTGTGAACCAGGGATAGTGCTGGGCATTTTCAGACACATCTACATCACTCCAAGCGGATGTTTTTCAAAGTAGGGTCTTCATAAGCCCACTGGACAGATACAAAAAAACTAATTCTCCCTGGGCATGATGGTGCTCGTCTGTAATCCCAGCACTCAGGAGTCCAAAGCAGGAGAATCGAGAGTTCAAGGTCAGTCAGGGCTATGTACCAAGTTCAAGGCCAGCCAGCTACAGTGAGAACCAGTTTCAAAGAAAAAAAAAAAAAAAAAACAAAAAAAAACACAAAAACAAACAAACAAAAACTCTAATGCCTCATTATTCTCATAATTTCATGTTCATGGCAAATGACCCACTAGGGACCGTAACCTTGAGTGCCTGGGACTACTTCCATCAGAATGTCTGCAGTACCTACTTAATCTTATTACTATTTGTGTGGTTATTCTACCTTCACTATTGCAGTGAAATTTTAAAAGAACACTCAGATCTTACTCTGTGTAGCATACAGCTTGGACTCTTGCTATGGAAGTGTCTGGTTTATAACAAATACTCAAATGTATTTAATAAGAAAACTGTGTTCCAAGTATTCCATTCCAGTACTGATAATGATGCAGAGATTGGAGTCTGAGAACCAACTGACCTCTTTGACATTGTCTGAAGGAAGCATGGACATACCGAATTCTCATTCGAAACTGGAGTGAGAGACATGAGAATGTTGAAGGATCTCAAAAAATACATTAATAAATCAAGCATTTGGGCCAAGGATATAGCTCAGTGGCATAAGCGCCTGCCTGGCAAGCACAAGATCCTGAGTTTGATTCCTGGTACCAAAAAAAAAAAATCAAGTGCTCAAAAAAAGGGGCAATAACCTATAGACCTGATCGAGACTAGAAGATCTAAACCAAGCAATGTGACAGAAATGTATTTTTAAAATGTAGAAAAGGAAATACAAGTTTTCAAGAATTCAGAACAGTCTTGATCAAGCTCTTTTCCCATTCTGGGTGGGGTGTAGGTACCAGCGTAAAGCAAGCCCAGTAAATGTCAAGGTCTGAATCCAAGGACACCAAACTGAGTCACAAGTTAACTCTTTCTTTAAGTGTTGATTGGGATTCAGAATGAGCCACAGATCTTCTCCGGGAACTTGTGTGCTGAGAGCTCACCTTGGGTTTCAGGGATGGAGAAGGTTCCAAAATAAAAATAAACTCTGTAGTCTCACAGACGAAAGCAAATGGAGATTAATGAGAGAGTCACAGGATTTCAGAGTTGGAAGGCACAACACTGTTATCTAATCCTATCTATTCTTGCGGTAAACGGAAAAACAGAGGAAAGTTAAGAGTCTACTTTAAGGTTTATATTTATGTGAAACTACGTAAAGTGAGCTTGCCTGCTCAAAACTGACCTCATCCAAATGAAGCTGCGTTCCCAGATCAACAGATGGTGAAAGCCATGTGTGCTAGAAAGAAATACCCATGAGCTCTCCATGAACTATAGCAGCACTGAAACCGGAGCACCTGATAGCGAAAAAAACAGCAGGTGAGCTCACAAATTCCAGTATAGTTTCAGAGATTCTCTTACTACTTTCCATCCCCATGAGAGCAAAAAGAAAAGGATTTCTAAGGGAAGTGGGAATGAAGAACCACCCAAAGGAAGTTCTTCATTTGTTGGGTCTCGTACTTGTCATACAAGGTGAGCATCACTAACCCCAAAATCCAAAATCAGAAACTCAAAACTTTCTGAGCATGATGCCACAGGTAGAAAATTCTACTCCATGAAACTTTGTTTTATGCACAAAATTATTAAAAACACTGCATAAAATTACCCTCAGGCTGTATGTAGTATAAGGTACATACGAAACAAATTAATTTTACGTTTAGACTTAGGTCTAGAGTGCCAAGATAACTTATTATACATTTGCAAATATTCCAAAACTGGAAAAAGCTGAAATCCTAATAGTTCTGGTCCCATGCATTTCAGATAAGGGATGCTCAACCTGTACTGCCATGCTTTTGCCTCCTGGTATGTATGCTTCCTGTGAGCGCTGTAACTACTACACACTGGGTTGCTTAAAATAACAGAAACGGGCTGGGGCTATAGCTCAGTGAGACAGCAGCTGCCTGGCAAGCACAAGGTCCTGAGCTCGATTCCTGATACAAAAAAAATAAAATAACAGAAACGTAGGGGGCTGGGGGTTTAGCTCAGCAGCACAGCGCCTGCCTGGCAAGCGCAACGTCATGAGTTCGATTTCCGGTACTGGAAGAAAAAAAAAAAAAAGAAACATATTCTCTCACAGTTCTGGAAGCCAGCAGTCTAAATCAGTCTTACAGGGATGAAATCAAGCTATCAGCAAGTCTGCCACCCTCGGGAGGGTGACAGTCACTCCAGAGGCTCCAGGCCTAGGGAGAATCCACTCATCTCTTCCTTCTTCACTACCAGTGGTCCTTAGCTGTGGCTACACCACTACACAAAGCCTCCGTCTTCATAGTACCTCTGTGTGTGTGTGTGTGTGTGTGTGTGTGTGTGTGTGTGTTTATGTGTCATCCCTCTTACTTTCTCTGATAGGGATACCTGTGACTGAATTTAAAATTTTTAGCAGGGCCTGGTGGCACACACCTGTAATTCCAGCCCTCAGGGAGGCTGAGACAGGAGGATCACTGCAAGTTCAAGACCAGCCTGGGCTACAAAGTGAGCTCAAGGCCAGCCTGAACTGCATTAGCAAGACTCTGTCTCAAAAAGACCAAAAATAAAAATAAATAAATAAATAAAATTTTTAAAGGCCCATTTCCCAATGAAAGTAGTATTTACAGGCTCCACGGATTAGGACCTTCCTCAGGAGATATTCGTCAGCCTACTACATCATGCTTAATACGGTTAACCTCCACTGTTAATTTTAAAATAATTTCAAAAAAAGAAACTAAGAGCGTCACACAGAGGCACAGGACAAAACTCTTCCGTGTCCCTCCATGTTCCTCCTGTGCTCCTAACCTCCTCACACAGGCATACTTCTTTATAAGGAACTGATTTCAAGTTCATCTAGGGAAGCAATAAATACTGGGCAATACAGTCTTTCAAAATAATCCCATCAGGGGCTGGGGATTTAGCTCAGTGGCGCAGCGCCTGCCTGGCAAGCACAAGGTCACGGATTCGATTCCCGGTACCAGAGAAAAACAAAATAAAAAATAAAAATAATAATCCCATCAAATTATCTTGGTACTCACTCCTGACTTCTCTTAGTAGCTTACCTTAAGTTCTTCCTAAAATAGCTCAGAATTCAGAGTTCACACACCTTCTATTGTCCCGCATCTGTGCCAGAAGGTGGCACTCATGACTTCTGTCCTTCTGCCGCCCTGCACCACCACAAAGAAAAAGCCAAGCTACCTGACTCCCTCATAGACAGGTGGACTTGGTATACTCTTTGTATATTACTTGTTTAATTAATTGATTATGTCACTACATAGTTCTTAACCTCTCACAAGTCAGACACTGGTTTGATGATAGAAAGATGAAAGGTGGAATGAATTTCCTCAGTGACTATGGCAAAAATGGAGACCAGCAAAGGCAGTCAACGGTGAACACCATAATAAAAGAATACGGAGCTGGGGCAAGGTGAAGCAATTCAGTTACATGCTGAGAAACTGGGCTAGGGTCAGCTCATTGCTTATTTTCTTAGTGTGTGACCATCAGCAAATTATTTACGCTCTTTGAGCTTCACTTTTGTTATCTGTGAGCTGGAGACAAAGACTACCTTCTTTAAACAGATATAATAATAATGGGACAGGGGCTGGAGAAGCACAAGGTCCTGAGTTCAATTCCCAGTACCTTAAAAAATAATAATAATGGGACACACCTGGGACATTCCAGGTGCAGGAGCACCTAATTCCACCTGAGGAACTGGGGAAGCTTGACAGACAGGTAAGGCCTGAACTGAAACTTGCCAGGCATGGACAGCTTTCTGAGGCCAGTCCAGACACAGCCTCGGACCATGATATGATTGTAAAGAAGGTCACAAGACAAGGCTGGACAGGTGGACAAGACTCGGTCACGGAGGTTAGCAGGAAGCCTTTGGAAACCTTCCAAGGGGAAGTCATATACTGATTTAGACAGACATGTCAAGGACGGCTTGGGGAATCACAGGGGAAAAAATGAGTGTTATGGAGATCAGTTACAATCTGGTGCGGAGATTCCGGCAAAGATTCATAAAAGCATGAAGTCGGGCAGTGACGCGGAAGTGGACGACAGAGGCATATTGGAAAGTTGTGGGGGTGGAATTCACTACTTATTGGTGATGAGTCTGCGGCACTGATGGAGAGGGAGGAGGGAAGGATGGCTCCAAAATTCTCCAGTGAAATCTGCATGAGCTCAAACCCACTAAGAATCAGTCTTTCTTCCTTCCTTTTCTCTTACTTTTCTCCCTTCTCTCTGTCTCAATTTGTACCTCTCTGCTTTCTTTCTACTCAGATCAAATCAAATCTTTCCTTATAAATCCAAAAAGAAATTCAAACTGAGACATAAACACAAAAGTATGTTGGATATATTTTTCAGCTTTCAAGTGGTTGTTTTGACATCATGAAGCCACTGTAAAAATATTTTTAAGCCCTGTTAAGCTTTAGATTCAGGAAATTGAAAGGGTGTGATGCCAGTCTCAAGTTAAAGTATACTTCTCATTAATAAATCATCGAGTATTTAGAGGACTTAGGCATCAAGTATAAATAAAATTTTAAAAGTATGATTTTAGGGTCTGCCTCACTAGTCATGACCAATATGTCACGGCCAGTGGATAAACTGCAACTTTAAAAGCCAGCTTCAGCTGGGTGTGGTAGCACACGCCTGTAATCCCATACTTCTGGGAAGCTGAGGCACATGGACTGCAAGTTTAAGCCTAGCCTGGGCAACTTTGGTACCTACTGAGACCTTGTCCAAAAAGAAACAAACATGGGCCGCCTGGGATATAGCTCAGTGGTATAATTGCCTGCCTGGCAAGCACAAGGTCCTGAGTTCAATTCCCAGCACCAAAAAAAAAAAAAAAAAAGCCAAGGATGTGGTCTTCTAGTGGGAAGACCCTAGATTCAGTTCAGTAGTCCATACCACAAAAACAAAACAAGCTAGCTGCACCACCTAAGTCAAGTTAATTGGAGTAGATACATTATCAGAACATTTACTTGTACAACGACAGGCAATGTATAAATTATTGTAACTCTCCTACTAACCTGTTTTGAAGCTCTGTTTTATTGTTATTTATATTTTTTTCTCTTTAAAAAAAAATCCACTTGCTAATTGACTCCTGAAGTACACTGATTGCCATTCTATCAGGAAGGGTTACAGATCTTCTGACCTGCTTTTTCTGAGAATTTTGCTTGTGCTTCCTGATTAATATCATTCAACATTCAGTAAATGTGCACTGAGTTGACATTCTATGCAACAGCACTAGAAGCCACCGGATTCCTAAGGAGGCAAAGGTGAGGCACAGCGCGCTAGTGTGGGGCAGAATGCACCGGGTGCCACACCCAGGCCATAAGCAGGGCTCTGGGTTCAGTGCAAGGGGAGGAACTGAAGGCAGAGATGGAGGCAGAAGAAAACACGGGCAGGGGGAACCAAATGGGGAAAAACTGTAGCAGTGACAAGGCCAAGGGCCGGGGGATTTAGCTCAGCAGCACAGCGCCTCCCTGGCAAGTGTGAGGTAGAGAGTTCGATTCCCAGTACTGGAAAAAAGAAAGAAAGAAAAAAAAAGTGGTCAGAGTGACAAGGCCAAGGAATCTCTCTTTTTCTTACTGTCCTCTCAGCAGAGTGCACTTATCTCAACCAGGCTCCTAAACATTAAATGCTTTCCTTCCTTCCTTCCTTCTTTCTTTCCTTCCTTCCTTTCGCATCCTGCTGAACTCCATCCAAAGATATTTCCTCTAGGAAGCCTTTTTGTCCTTTAAAGGTAGAATTTAAAGCTTCCTTTGGGGAATTCATAAAACCCTTTCTGGACACATGTTAAACACACTTATCACTTAATAAGAAGGACTGCCCGGCTTTAGGTCCCTCCTTGCCACTTGCCATCTGAAATACCTTGGGCAAGTTACTTCTCTATGCTTGTATCTCCCCATCTATGAAATGGAGACAGAGATACCTACGTGGCTGGCTAGGACTGCAGCGGTAAGTTATGTCAAGGGCTCAGCACCAAACCTACAAAAGTCATGCTCAATAGCTGGTGGCCACACTTAATACTAT
>NW_004955406.1:23555308-23557561 GCF_000276665.1 Chinchilla lanigera
ATATATAGACAGAGAGAGAGAGAGAGAGAACCTCCTCCTACGGCGAGGGAGGATAAATCCTTTCTATCTTCACATCTCCAGACTACAGCATGGCACTTGGAGAACACTGTTTGTATCACTGAATGCTCTAAAAGGTTTCCACCACTGGTCTAGCCTTTCTTATGTCCCAATTATTTTCAGGCTCACATAATGGGGGGATTTTGATATTCATTTTACTGATTCCTTACACCACTTATGATACTACCCAAACACCACCTACGGATTCTGTACACAGAAAAAGAGGAAAAGGAAAGGGGAGTGTTTGAAGAAAGGAGAAAAGAAATTGCAACAAATAAGCCAAAGCCAGTGGAAGCTACTTGGCATTCTTGCTCTCTCAATTCCAAGTCTTGTTCTAAATTAGGAAAGTTAGGGGCTGGGGATTTAGCTCAGCAGCACAGCGCCTGCCTGGCAAGCGCAAGGTCGTGAGTTTGATTCCCAGTACAGGAAAGTTAATTAATTAATTAATTAATTAATTAAATTAGGAAAGTTAAATACTTGTTTACAAGTATTTAAAGTATTAAATACTTGTTAACACTTGAAAGGATCTGGGAAAGCCCCCATACATCTCCAAAACTCGGGCCTCTGAGGGAGGGAAGAAGGGAAGCACAGCATATATGTCTTACAATACTAGTTGTTTTTACTCGGGTTGCTAAAAACCAATTAAAACTGCTTCACGATGTCCCCTGCTGAATATTACGGACCGGTGTCTGCTGTCCTGTTCCTGCAATGCGCACAAAGAGGCCTTGTGATTGGAATGAAGCAACAGGACAGCTGTTCAAGGATAAAGAATATCATATTTTTCCTAAGGGGTGGCAGTTCTTCAACCACTCAGTCTGCAGCACTCTGACCTCCACAACCTAAGACAGATGTTTTTATGTTCTTTTCAAGCGGTAGGTTGCATGAAAGCGTTAGTCCCATCACAAATAGTGTCTCTAGAACCCGGAAAGATGTACAATAGCAACAGTAAGGTGAGGCGTGTCTGTGATGGAGTTTTTTAAGTTCATGCCAGGTGGATGGAGTCAGCTGCTCTGAGAGAGAAGTGCAGAGAGCAGGTGAGTGTCCCCAAGGAGGTGGTTCCCAGTTCCCAGGGCAAGAGGGAAGCTCTAACCAGAAGGAAGGATATGGAGACAAAGCCAGGCTTTATTTTTAATGATAAAATAGAGGATTAATTTTGATTCAGCTTCCCACAGCTCCTAACTCAATAGCAGAAACCATATTAAGAACATGCCTAGTATCATAAGGACGCTTCCAGTCTAAAAAAGCAAATTAAGTGAAGCAACTTAAAGCTTATTGAGGTCCCTTGGTGATTTATTCAAACAAACACAAATTACTGACCTATAGAATAATTTTTGACAGAACCAACAGAGTTCATAATGAGGGCTGTGTAGGCCAAGAACTATAATAATGAGAACATAGTGGTTGTTGTATCTTTCCAATTCCTGTGTACATGGAAGTTACGTATTTTTTTAGTCCATTTACTTGTTTCCAACTTAAAAGAGGACATGTAGTTTGCAGGCTATAAAATACAGAAACAGCTTTGGAACAAATCTCGAGCACACCAGGATGGACACAAAAATCAACAGAAGCCTCAAATTTCATCACCTGTTTGCAGAAAATCTTTACAAATGTGTTTAATGGGAAAACTTTAATCTTGGCTATACTACAGTAGAAATGCGCTGAGAGCTGCCACTTTTATAAGAATCACATTTCTCCTGGATGTGTCTGCTGTTGAGCCTAACTGACTGGCCACACTCTACCCGGAGGTAATGACGGGTGGGAGCAGTCTCTCACGACCGAACTGTGGCTCTGGGCCCAGACACTTGGCCAGTATCTGTCATCTGTCACATCAAGTATGAAAAAAGCACATCCAGGGAGCTGCGGGTGGGGAGCGCCAGCCTTCTGGCTGGCTAGCTTCCTGCCTGCTGGCTCCCGGAGGGTGGGCCCCCCGGCGCACGGGGAGCCTCGGGCGGGGAGCGCCGGTCTTTTGGGGTCTTCGGACCGGCGACTCATTCTTGACCTCGTCGTTCCCCAGACGGAGGGCTTCCGGCGCACAGGGAGCCTCGGGCAGGGAGCGCCAGTATTCCGGCTGGCTATCTTCCTGCCTGGTGGCTCCCTGAGGGTGGGCCCCTATCGCACGGGGAGCCTCGGGCGGGGAGCGCGGTCTTCAGACGGGCGACTCACTCCCGGCCTCGTCGTTCCCCGGAAGGAGGGCTT
>NW_004955406.1:23559248-23594161 GCF_000276665.1 Chinchilla lanigera
AAAAAAAAAAAAAAGAAAAAAGCACATCCAAGCAACGTGAAATTCAACATTGTTTCAGAAAAACCTTCAACCCATGAAAAGTCACATATGAAGAAAAAAAGAATGATACTTCTTCCTGTAATCTCAGCTATCTAGAAAAATGGTTAAGACTTTTGGGTCCTCATCCCCTTTAGCAACTTATCAAAACCTAAGCTGTGGATCCTAGAAAAAAATATATGTAGACACAAAATTCTACCACTTCAAGTTCCCTGACCCCAAGCCTAGATACTTTGATTTAAATGTCCAGGAAGAATTCTCCCGAAGCCATGTGTGGTGTGGCAGGCACACACCTCTAATGCTGGGGTTTGGTTATATTTTGAAAAAAAATTGCAAAGAAGAGAGCTAAAGAAATATCACCAATCACTTGTTTGAAAACCCATGAACCTAGTTGGTAAGTGAGATGGCATTCAAATGGGGATTAAATGACCAAAAAATCATGCTATTGATAAAATGGATACTAACAGACTATCTGGCCAAATGAAAGAAATGTATGTGTCCCTGATTCAGTTCATATTTCTGGCACAGATGAATGCATGGTTGTGATGGGAAACTTCAACTATATTTGACTGGAGAACCTAAGGGTTAGAGTATCCGGCAGGTAAATGCTTGGACTGAATAGCAACTTTAGTTTTCTACCAAGAGAGGAAGTAAACAGAGGAATCGTTACTTAAAGAAATACCAGCTCATGAAGTGAAATAACGAAGGTTGGGGGAAATCAGTGATCCCACATAGCTTATAGCAGAATCTACCTTCACTGCCCTCCCCACACACACTAGTTTGGTAAAACATACTTGTAGATGCTCAGGGAGCCAGGACAAGCTCAGTGAACTGCTCTCTGGTATCTGTTCCACCTGCCAAGTTTATTACCCAGCTGTCCCAGATATGATGGATAAAGAATTTAAATGAAATATTACATAAGCTGAATAAATATTAGCGCAAAAAGATGAGAGTTGTTAACTAAGCCGAATGTGTTCCAGAGCTTTGATGCCTACTAAACAGAAGTGCAGCTAAATTAGGCATTGGGAAGATAATTGTAACGGTTGTTTAAAAAATTAAAAACTGCAGAGAATACAGATCTAGATGCAGTCTGTTGTGAGATTTTTGTCTTTTTTTTTTTTTTTGTCTTTTTGAGACAGGGTCTTGCTATGCAGTTCAGGCTGGCCTAGAGCTCACTTTGTAGCCCAGGATGGTCTCAAACTCACAGCAATCCTCCATACTCAGCCTCCGGAGTAAATGGGATTACAGGCGTGCGCCACCATTTCCGGCTATGAGATTTTTTTTATAAGGTCTTCCTCAACTTTAAAAAAACTCAAAACTGGCCAAGTGTGGTTGCATGCTGTTATAATCCCCAAACTCAGGAGGCTGAGGCAGAAGGATCACACAAGTTTAAAGTCAGCCTGAGATACAGAGTGAGATCAAAGCCAGCCTAGACTACATGGCAAGACCTGTCTAAAAGACAGACATATAGATAGATAGATAGATAGATAGATAGATAAAATTATAGATGATACAAGAGTGACAGCATGGAAGTAAAATAAATTCCAAGGACTTGGCCCTATTTCAAATGATTGGTAAATGAATATATTTGTTTCATTAATATATTTTAACCGGGCATGGTGCTGCACACCTGTAAGCCCAGCACTCAGGAGGCTGAGGCATAAGGATTGTTGTGAGTTCGAGACCAGCCTGGGCTACAAAGTGAGCTCAGGGCCAGCCTGAACTGCATAGCGAGACCCTATCTCAAAAAAAAATACAGAAAATAAGATAAATAGCTGGGCATGGTGGCGCATGCCTGTAATCCCAGCACTCAGGAGGCTGAGGCAGGAGGATTGTTGCAAGTTTCAAACCAGCCTGGGTTACAAAGTGAGCTCAAGGCCAGTCTGAACTGCATAGCGAGACTCTGTATCAAAAAGACAAAAAATAAAATAAAATAAAAATATATATATATATTTTTAAGTTAAAATATTCAAAAACTGAGGTTTAGCTCAGTGATATAGTGTGTTCTTAGAATACACAAGGACTTACGGTTCAATCTCTAGCACAAAAAAAAGGAAGAAAGAAAAAAATATATATAGAAAAATATATACAGAGAGATACTTGGCTAGTGGTGTTATTTCAGCTCAGTGGTGCTATACCATCCAAAAAAGAAAAAGAAAATAAAATATTCAAGGTTGAGTATCTTTTCATGATTTTGTATTTTAACTTTTTATATTAATTTTTGAACTCTATTCCAACAATAGATAAAAGTCCTCTACCCTGAAATTTGTGATAACCTTGTACACCCCATTTGAAAATGTGGTGACAAAGCCTGAACTTCAGGAAGACAGACTTAAAAGACTCAGTAAACATAGAATTATGACTCTGGGGGTCAAGCGATTGTGAAAGAGTGGAGAAGCATCTATCTGTTCATTTGTCTGTAATTCTGTCTCCACAATCACAGCTTGGGCTTCCACTGAGCAAGAAATAATGGAGGCTCCTGCATAGAGCTATTATGACCTCTGATTTCAAAAGGGCTGGGATACAAAAGAGAAAGAGAGGCTCCTCCAGAAGAAATGTAAAAGGTACTGGGGTGCTTCAAAAATAGCATCAGATTGAGACCTCTAATCTATAAGAATAACAATAGGAATACAAAGAAAAGGTGAGTCAGACATTCACTGCCAGTGCCACAAGGTTGCTAGAATAGCAAAGAGAAAGGAGACCTGTTCCACTATTACTTTTATGCTTGCCTAGTCTCCCAAGAATAATGACTTTCAGTCATTAAATAATAGACTAAATACGTTTGCAGAAAAAAAAGCTCAAGACTGGTAAAGAGATTTAACATAAATGCACTATGGAAGACAGTATGGAAGTTCCTCAAAAACTAAAAACAGGTCTGCTGTCAAATCTAGCCATCCTACTCCTAGGTTTCCATCCAAAGAAAATGAACTCAGCATAGCAAAGAGATACCTGTATGCTAAGGTTTATCACGGCACTAGTAACAGTAGCTAAGGTATAGGACCAGCTTATGTGATCATAAACAGACAAACAGATGAACAAAATATGACACAACAGAAGAAAATACTGTCATTTGCAGCAAAATGGATAGAAGTAGAAGACATTCTATAAAGTAAAACAAGTCAGGCACAAAAAGGAAAGTAGTATATCTTCTCTCTCATATGTAGATACTAAAAACAAAAAGAGAAATAGTGATTATTAGAGGTTGAGAAAGGTGTGAGGTTGAGGGGTGGAGGGGGAATAGGAGTTTGGGGATGGAGCCGGGGAGATGGCTTATTGGCACAGTGCCTGCCTGGCAAGCACAAGGTCTTAAGTTCGATTTCCAGCACCCCCCCAAAAAAAAAAAAAAAAAAGAGTTTGGGTATGATCAATGTGTACTGAATACATGTACGGCAATATCACACTGAACCCCATTAGTATCTCCAATTATTACGTGTCAGTAAAAATATAAATAAATACATGAATAATAAAGTGGGCAACTGGATACCATTTTTTCAAAAGTACTATGCAGTATACTGAGAAAATTTACATGTAGATTGCTAAAAGTGTTACCTTGCAGGTGCTGGAAGAGTTGAATGAACAAATACAGATCTGACTCTCAAAGAGATAAGAGGAAGAATGAATGGGGAGTTATGCGTGTATATTTAAATCTTTGGGATTAGGGGCTGGGGATTTAGCTCAGCGGCAAAAGCGCCTGCCTGGCAAGCGCAAGGTCGTGAGTTCGGTTCCCGGTACCAGAGAAAAACCAAAAAATAAATAAATAAATAAATCTTTGGGATTAATTTTAGCACCAGGAAAGGATTATGGAGTTGATATTAATGGGCTGGTTTAAAATTTCATGACAAAAAAAATCATAAATAGCATCTGTTTCTAAACTAACAGATCTGCTATCAAATGTATTGGAGAAATAACAGAGACATTTATTTTAAAAATCAGAATCAAAACCACAGTGGGTTATTAGGGATAGAAGGACACTACTCTTCATATTTTTGTGAACAGGAATTTGACCCAACTGGAAGCAGAAGTTGCCTTAAAAGGAGTATAGAGTTCAAGACAAAGAAATGCATTGTTTCTCCTGCCCTTCTATCTATGGATTAAATCGCATGTAGTGAAAGCCCTTGAGATCTTGGCAAAAGTGTGGCATTTCTTGGACCGAAAGAGTTTAGGAAGGTTAAACAGACCAAATACATTACTTACAAAGAACAATGCCATGAAGGTAGGGTGCTACATTAAAAGGAGATCTGACTTCAAATACAGAAAGACAAGCACTGTATTATTCCACTTACATGAGGAGCCTAGAAGGGGCAGACAGTGAAAAAGACAGTAGTAGGGGCTGGGAGAGAGGGATAGGAGTTATTATGTAATCAGCAGGGTTTATGGTGGAGATCACTATGATTTGGATGGTATCTGCGGGTGCCCCCAGTTTCATGTGCTAGATGATTTGTCCCAGTACAGCAACACTGAGAGGCAGCAGAAGCTTTAAAAAGTAGAGCTCAGTGCCCAGTGATTAGGTCTTCAAGGGTTTCAACCTCAGAAGGATTAACGCAGCTCTGGAGGGACTCCAGCTGGTTCCGACTACAGTGGGCTGCGGAAAGGGAGGCTGCTCTCTGAGTCTCACTATGTGATCTCTCCAGCATGTGCTCCTGCCACTGTGATGTGATCCACCATAAGTCCCTCACCAGAGGTTGAACAGATATAACCACCCAAACTTGGACTTTTGGCCTCCAAAATTGTGTGCTAAACAAACCTTTTTTCTTTATAAATCACACAGCCTTGGGTATTTTGTGATAGCAACATAAAATGGAGTAAGGCTGATGAAAAAGTTCTGGTTATAGTGATAATATATAATACTGTTGTTATGGTTGATACATTATGTCAACTTGGGGAGTCTAGAGGTTTGGCTAAGTGACTCAGCAGTTCTACATCCTGGGGTGCAAAGGACATGCCCTTCTTGCTCTAGGATGTTATTCATTGTGTCAGTGTGAGAAGTTTAGAAGGTTAACGATGTGAGTGCTGCCCTGGGGGTGGGGGTAGCCTTCTTACAATATAAGGGAGGAGCTGGGTGTGGTGGCACATGCCTGTAATTCCAGCACTTGGGAGGCTGAGGCAGGAGGATCATTTGAGTTCAAGACCAGCCTGGGCTACAAAGTGAGCTCAAGGCCGGCCTAAACTGCACAGCGAGACCCTGTCTCAAAAAGATTAAAAAAAAATATATAAAAAACAATATAAGGGAGGGAAAGAGGCTTGCAGGCTCTGCCGTCCCCCCCCCCTTTTGTTCTTGTTGCTTTGCCATCTTCTGCCTCGGAGCCAGCCAAGTATGGACTGAAACCTCCACAAACTGTAAGCTAAATAAACCTTTCCTTCCTTCATTTTGGCCGTTGGGTATTTTGTCTCAGCAGTGAGAGAAAAGTAACCAAGACAACTGTGAATGTATTTGATGTCACTGAATTACACACTTACATATGGTTAAAATGATCAATATTAATGTGTATATTTTATCACAGTTAAAATTTTAAAAAAAGATCTGGCTGTGTTCAGAGAAATACAGACCTGGGTTTGAACCCTAAATTCTTGTAATTTGAATTCTTTTCCCACACAGACTGATGGCTTGCTGCTAAAGCAGTGGTAAGAGATGAAGGGAGAACCGCCTGGGCCTGGGCAAGAGCAGGTGGCAACAGACTTGGCACAGGAAGGAAACAGGGATGAATGCAGCCCTGGCACAACTCACTAACAAAATAATTGTTCAAACACGGGTCAACTGGCTCTGGGAGATAGTGAGTTTCCTATTACTGGACGTAGCGGAAGCGGCTCACCCACTTAGTGCGGGCATTCAAGCGTAAGGTGATCTTTAATAATGACCTTTAAATTCTCTCCCTAAAGGGCAAGCAGGTGCTGTTTATCCCTTTTGCCATAGTCTTCTTGAATCTATAAGGTATATTCAAAACTGTTCCCAAACAATGGTGAAGTAGGATAACAAGGGAGATGGAAAAAGAACTCTCAAATGATTTATTTATTCAATCTGATCCTAGATAATTACAGTGAGAGTATTCAAGAATAGGTCATTTTAAAAAGAATCTTTAGAAATGAGTTGTCAGCCAGGCGTGGTGGCGCATACCTGTAATCCCAGCACTCGGGAGGCTGAGGCAGGAGGATCCTTGTGATTTCAAGACCAGCCTGGCCTACAAAGTATGCTCAAGGCCAGCCTGAACTGCATATCGAGACCCTGTCTCAAAAAGACCCAAAAAATAAATAAAGAAATAAGAGTTGTCAAATATGCCAATTATGCTGTAAGAATACATGGAATATATTTTCATGAACCCTTTATATATATATATATAGTACCTAGAAAAGGCTAATTCAGGTCTGTGTGAAAGAGGTCTAGAGTCAACTCCTGTTCAGAGTGATTATCTGGTCATTTATTTATGCAGTCACCAAACAAGTATTAATGGCAGACAACATGAAATACACGAGTGCTAGGAAAATGAGTAAGATAAATCTTCTGCTACCAAAGCTCAGGCTGGTTACTGTATTCCAGGGGGTTCATGATTCAGTATAAATGATTATGCATCTATTATGTTTTTCTTTTAAAAATAATTATAAAAATTGTTCACACTCTGACACCAAAGAAGTAATTCTAAGAAAATAATCAGAGGCATATAAATATTGATTAGTAAGCTCAGTAAAACATGATTTATAATAATGGAAATTTGAAAATGTCCAATGAGACATGGGATATACAGAAGCTAGTATACTCCACAGCCAATAAAACTTAAGCATTACAGGAATATGTAGTGGTAAGGGATGAAGGACCCCACCTGCTGCAGGCATCAAACTTCCAACTCTTAGCCAGCTCTTCACCTCTGTTCCCCTCCACACAGGGCTGCACAGGTGACTATCAGACAACTAACCCGGTTGAGGAAGAGACCAACACCCTGGAAAAGAGTAGGCCTACCCACAAGAGTTGGCTGCTTCCGGGATGGGTCAACAATGCAAACCACTCCCAAAAGTTCATAGCTGGTGTAAATTTAAAAAAAAAACAAGTACAGACATCTGCCCTGAAAGTGACTCCTTCATGGTAGATCAGAGAAGGAGAAGAAATCTAATGCAGCATCTGCCATATTGCACAGTTCATTCAATGCCATTTGGGGAAGAGGTTGATAGTATGGGATGTCACGAAATACCTACACTCCAGCTTCGCTCCAGAAGTGAAGTGTTACCCTACCACAGTGACAGGGTGAGGGACAGTCACAGAGACAGACTGGGAGAGGGTAAAGGCTAGACATAGATCCTCCCCAGATCCCCTGAGAAGTTCAAGCTCAGGCCAAGAAGGACATGGGACCTTCATTCTGTGGTGGGACAGAAGATTCAGCGAGTCTGGCATTCAGAGGGGCTAGATCTGAAAGTGGTGGTGTTGAGTCCAGCTGTCTGCTTCAGCACCTGCTCTGCTCTCTACATCCAGAGGAGCCAGTGGTCTGATTGTGTCCCCAAGCACGGGCATGAGTGGGGACAAGTCTCAGTTTGGACAGGTTACCACAGACTGGGGACTATAGACAGAAGTTCTCTTTAGCAGAGGAGTCACTTCCCAAACCCGCAGGCTACAAAGACGGGGTAAAGAGGACTGCGACTTGCTGGATTCCAGACTGCAGGTCCTAGAAATAAACCAGTCATTTGGAAATATATCAGAATTTTTTCCCTTTCTTTTTTTTTTGGTCCTTTTTTTTTCCTCTCCTAAATTCTGACAGTCTTTTTGGTTGTTGTTGTTTTGTTGTTTTTGTTTTGGTGATGTTTGGAGTTTTATCTCCACTTTCATTTTCTCCCTTTTTAAATTAATATTACCTTTGTTTATTTGTTTTCTTAAGTCCTCTTTATCTTTTTTCTCGCTCTCTTTGTTTCCTTATTATTTTTTTCTCTTTAGTTTACTCTCTTATTTTATTATTTATGCTTTTCCTTGCCTTTTTTCTGTTATTTTTCCTAACACTATTAATTTGCTTTTACTCATTAATTCAGGCTTCCATTCCCCACTGCCTCTATGCTTACAAGTGTAACTATTAAAGTTTATGACTCTATAGATAATTAAATATATCTTACTATGGTTGAACACTTTTATATTGCTAATGGAAGCAAAGTTGTTCTATTGAGTAGATACTTATTGTAAATCAATATCTGACTTGTGTTAGTGTTTATACTATGCCTACAGATCTCTTCCCTATGGTGAGAGTAACACATTTTTGGCTCTTAGGATCTATCAGTACACAGTTTGTATTCGATGCTATTGTTTTTGTTGATTTTACTACTTTAGTTAAGGTGACACACTTGTTGCTATCAGTTGGTTTTCTCCATATGCCAATATCTGGATTGCCTCAGAGTCATAAATAATACTGCTGCATATTCTCAAAGAATTGGGTACTGGCCCAAATAAGCTGCAACTTACCCTCCCAAATAAACAGAAGAGGTTGAATGCTGGGACAGAGGCAAAGGCTGATAGGTAGTTATGTGCAGAGGGCATCTCTGAAACGTAGACATTGACTAAAGAAGTTTCCATGCTAGCAACAAATCTACCCACTATAATAATTCCATAAGCCTCTGCACAGAAAACAAACAAAAAAAGAAACATGAAAAAACAAGGCAACAACAATGCCTCCAAAAAAACTCCAAACTCCCCAAAAGCCAATCCAAGGAACATCCAGAGGGAGGAAATCTAAAACCACACTGATGAAAGGATAAAAGTGAGATAACAAAATAGAACAATAAGGTGTTTGGTGAGTGCAAAGTATATATAATTAAACAGATAATGATCCCAATGGAAGAAATACTCAGCAAGGGTAGAGAAGAAGACACTAATAAACAGAGGAGCTAAAGAAAGAGACGCAGATCATGAATGCTCACATAGAAAAGAAGTGAAGTCTATAAAGAAGTTCCAAACAAGCCGGGCATGGTGGTATTTGCCTGTAAGCCTAGCACTCGGGAGGCTGAGGCAGGAGGATTGTTGCAAGTTCAAGGCCAGCCTGGGCTATAAAGTGAGCTCAAGGTCAGCCTGAACTGCATAGCGAGACCCTGTCTCAAAAAAAAAAAGAAAAAAAAGAAGTTGTTCCAAACAGAAATCCAGGAGATTAATTCCATTGAAAGCATGGGCAGCAGAAGCAATCAATGTGAGTACAGTGTCATATTTAGAAGACAGGGCTGTGGCTGGTGATCAAGTAATGCGAGACACTTTAAAAAAACAACAAGAAAATATTAAAAATCAACCTAACTCCTGCTAGACCATGTAAAGAAGACTAATCCAAGATTAATTGGAATTAACGAAAAATCAGCACATAACACAGAGGCATATATAACCCATTTACAGAAGTAACAGCAGAAAATTTTCCAAACATGGAAAGGAATTTAACATGCATAGTGAGGCATAGAGAATCCCAAATCACCATGATCAGAGAAGAACTACCCCAAGGCACACCACAGGTAAAATACCAGAAATACAGCATGAGACCAGAATCTGAAAAGCTGTTAGGGAAAAGCAATGAATGACTTATAAAGGAAAGCCCATTAGAATGAAAGCAGACTACTCAACACAGAATTTATAGACTAAGACAGTAAAGTGTTTGGAGTAATGTTTCAAGCCCTAAAAGAAAATAATTTTCAACCCAGACTGATATGTCCTACAAAATTATCCTTCAAAAGTGATAGAAAAATAAGATATTTCCATGATAAAGACCACTAACGAAATGCATGACCAGCAAAGCGGTACTCCAAAAATTTCTCAAGGGATCCTAGGAAGACTAACAATGCCAAAAGGCCCATAAAATTAATGCACCAGGCAGGATGAGCAATTAAGCAGAAGGGAAACAAAGGAAATCAAAGCATTAAAATAATACAGTGGGGCCAGGGATGTAGCTCAGCAATACAGTGCCTTTCTGGTAAGCATAAGGCCCTGAGTTCAATTCCCAGTATCAAGAAAAACCAATAATAATAACCCAATGTCAGAAATAAATCAATACCCATCAGTGAATTGCCAATAACCAGCATGCGAATGGCCTCAATTCACCAATCAAAAGATACAGGTTAACAGAATAGATCAAGAAACAAAATCCAATAACCTGCTGTATACAAGAAACACATTTAACCCAAAAAGAAATTTACAAACTAAGAATCAAAGGACGGAAAACAATATTCCAGGAACACAAAAACACGCAGGAGCAGCTATCCTAGTTTTAGACAAACTAGACTTTAGGCCAAAACTGATCATAAAATGCAAAGGAAGTGGCTACATACTGGCTAAGGGACTCATTCAACAGAAAGAAATAACAATTATAAACATATATGTACCAAACAACCCAATTTCATAAAATACTACTAGAAATAAAAAAAAATCAGGCAAATATAAGTACAATTATAGTAGGAGACCTCAGATATCCCACTATCACAAATAGATCAACTAAATAAAAAATTCAACAAACAAATATCAGAGTTGAACAAACCTTCAAACAAATGGACTTAGTAGATATATACACGGTGTTCCACTCAACAACAGAACATACATTCTTTTTGGCAACCCATGAAACTCTCCCAAAAATATACCACATAAAGCATGCTATGTAAATGCAAAAGAATTAAAATTTCACCATGCATACTATCAGATCATAGTCCAATGAAACTAAAAATTAATGGCAAAAGAAACCACAGAAATTATGCAAAGAGAACTCATGGAAATTAAGCAACACATTCCTGAACAATCAATGAGTCAGAAGAAATTAAGAAAGAAATAAGACAGTTCCTACAATTACATGATGATGCTGGTAAAACATATAAGAACTTATAGCACACAATGCAAGCAGTCCTGAGAGAAAGCTGTGAAGCAGAAAAACAGATAAAGCCACCGGGCATGGTGGCACACGTCTGTAATCCCAGCGCTTGGGAGGCTGAGGCAGGAGGATCGTTGTGACTTTGAGACCAGCCTGGGCTACAAAGTGAGCTCAAAGCCAGTCTGAACTGCATAGTGAGACCCTGTCTCAAAAAGACCAAAAAAAAAAAAGGAAATACATTTCATGTTTCTGGATAGACTGAACCAATATAGTCAAAATAACTATACTTCTAAAACTGACATACAGTTTTAATGCAATCCAAACCAAAAAATCTAGAGCATTCCTCACAGATCTAGAGAAAACAATCCAAAAGTTCACATGGAAGCAGAAGAGACCCAGAATAGCAAAAGCAATTCTGGGTAACAATAGCAAAGCAGGAGACAACATGGTCCTAGGTTTGAAGTTATATTACAAAGTTACAGTAATAAAAACAGCATAGCACTGCCACAAAAATAGAAATGTGGATCAATGGAACAGAACAGAGGAAGCACAAACAACCCCAGACACACTCAACTATTTGATCTCTGACACAGGAGCTAAAAGCATACACTAGAGTCAAAGTAGTCTTTTTAATAAACGGTGCTGGGAAAATTGGATATCCACGCATGGATAACTGAGTCTTCATCTGTATATCTCACCCTGTGCTAAACTAACATCAAAATGGATAAAAGATCTAAATGTTAAATCAGAAACATTTAATCTGTTGTAAAATAAAGTAGGTGCAACTCTTGAAGACACAGATGTAGTCCAGGACTTTCTGAACAGTACCCCAATGGCACAAAAAATAATACTGAGAATCTACAGAAGGGATCCTATCAAACTAAAATGCTTCTGCACAGCAAGGGAAACAATCAACAAAGTAAAGAAACAACCTAGGAAACAACAAATAGGAAAAAAATTGCCGGCTATTTCTCAGACAGAGAACTAATATCTAGAATACATAGAGAACTCAAAAAAATTAGATTCCCAAAATAAATAAAAGACCCAACCAAAAACTGGGCACTAAAATGAATGTCCCCTCTCAAAAGAGGTACAAGTACCAGTAAAACCATGAAGAAATGTTCAGCATCACTGGCCATTAAAGAAATGCAAATTAAAACCATTTTACTCCAGAAAGAATGGCTGCCATCAAGAAATTAAACAATAACAAATGCTGGCAAGGCTGCAGAGGGTAAAGAACCCTTATACATTGTTGGGAGGAAAGTAAACTACTACAACCATGATGAAGATCAGTATATTCCTCAAAAAACTACAAACAAAAATTCCACTTGACCCAGCTATTCCCCTTCTGGGAATCTGCATCATATTACAATGATACATGCATATCCATGTTTATAGAAGCACAATTTATAATAGCTAAATCTATTTTTTTTTTTTTCCGGTACCGGGAATTGAACTCATGACCTTGCACTTGCGAGGCAGGCGCTGTGCCACTGAGCTAAATCCCCAGCCCCCAATAGCTAAATCTTGGAAACATCCTATTTGCCCATCATCAGATGGATGGATACACAATGAAATACTACTCCACTATAAAGAGGGATACATTTAAGTCATTTATAGACAAATGGATGCACCATAATATTGAGTGAAAATCAGACACACAAGTTTAGGTATTTCACAGCTTCTCTCACATGAGAAGCCCAAAGTATAAATAAACAGCAAAATACAGGAGAGATAACAAGAAGGAGAACTTTTACAAAATGGGAAGGGGAACTAGGGCTAGAGGGAGGGGTTAGAGAAGGAGGGGAAAAGGGATTTTTAAAAAGAGAGAGAATAGAAGAAGAAAATGGAAATAGAGTGTTTTCAAATGGGAGAGGAAGGCGGGTGTGGTGGTGCATACCTATAATCCCAGCACTGAGGAGGCTGAGGCAGGAGGATCTTTGCCAGCCTTGGTTACAAAGTGAGTTCAAGGTCAGCCTGAACTACATAGTGAGACCCTGTCTCAAAACAACCAAAGACAAAAAAAAAAAAAAAAAAAAAAGAATGGGAGGGGAACAAGAGTTGGAGGGAGCAGCGAGGGAGGAGAAGAGAGGGGGACAAAAAGAATTAAGATATGTTAAGTGCACCGCAAACTCCCCACAGCAAATATCATCATTGCATACTACAATCATGTACTAATACAAATTAATAATAATAAGTTGCTTAGAAAGTAAATTTAAAAAGAAAACAGAGCCAGGTATGGTGGCGCATGCCTGTAATCCCAGCACTCAGGAGGCTGAGGCAGGAGGATCGTCATGAGTTCGAGACCAGCCTGGGCTACAAAGTGAGCTCAAGTTCAGCCTGAACTGCATAGTAAGACCCTGTCTCAAAAAAAAAAAAAAAAAAAAAAAAAAAAAAAAAAAAAAAAGACTTAGTGAAAAGGGACTTGCTTGTAATGTAATGACAAATAGCACAACACAGATTGGAAAACAAAATATAGTCCACATTCTGTTTTCATGTGTAAATATATGAAATATATTTACAGAGAGGGAAAAGAGGGAGACAGAGAGAGTGAAGAGAAAGGAAATATATTATGTAACAATGGGTTGAGGCCTCATGGTTAATTTTTACCTTTATGTTTTCTTTTATGTTTAGTGTAATTTATGGTTAGAGTTCATTGTTATTAAAATATTTAAATAAAAGTGATGTTTTTTACTATTTTTCCCTCACTTTGCCCTAAACCCTCTGGATTTAACAGCAACAAGAGGAGAAAAGGAGAAGTAAAAGAATTAAGATATATTGTGTATGTACTGACCCCTCATGATGAAAGTGGTCATTATATACTGCAAACATGTACTAGTAAGTTTTGAAAAGTACAATTATTACACCACAAAATATATTAGAAATAGAAAAACTACCTTGTATTGTGTCTTTATGAATAGAATATTGCATATGTATCACCTAAGCCTAAAAATAAAATGTAAAATACTTGTTATTACTCCACTTTACATATGGAGGAACAGAGGCTCAGTATGTAATTTCTGTTTGTTTTTTGAGACAGCTTATTGCTGTATAGTTCAGGTTGCCCTTGAACTAACTAACTATGTAGCCCAGGCTGGCTTCGAATTTGCTGCAATCCTCCTGCCTCAGCCTCCTGAGTGCTGGGATTACAGGCATTATAATCGCCTGGCTTCAGCATATAAATTGTACAAGATTTCCCAAATAGACTGCTCTGATGTTTGTTACACTCTTTTCATTGAATCACACAGTAACCCAAGTTTCCTACTTCTCCAACCAACTACAAGTTTTAGAAATATAAGATACAGCACAGAACACTTTCCCCTGAACAGATGGGTTATTAATCTTGTGATAAGGTTATCTTCTGCTCCTTCAGAGTGACTATCAAAACTAAACTAGGGCAATGCTAAGGACAAAAATTACACATATTCAAGTGAAAAAAAAATCATAGACAAGAAAAGAATGTTTAAAAAAAATGTTTTTGGTACCAGGGATTGAACCCAGCACCTTCACACAGCCTCTTTTCTTTTCTCTCCTTTCTCTCTCTCTCTCTCCTTTCTTTCTTCTTTTGAGATAGGTTCTCATGATGTCCCTAAATTGCCAAGCTTGGTTTGAACTTGTGATCCTCCTGCCTCAGCTTCCCATAGTGCTGGGATTCCAGGCATGCATCACCACATTGACTACAGATCAGAATTTAAGTCTCAGGTCTTAATTAAGAAACTGAGGCCAGTCACGGTGGCACATACTTGGAATCCCTGTTACTCTGAAGGCTGAGGCAGGAAGATCATTTAGCTGGGGGCCAGCCTGGGCAATTCAGAAAGATCCTGTCTCAAAATAAAATAAAGGAAAAAATATGGAAGCTGAGGACAACAATATCTACAGAAAACTATGCAGAATGGGGTTTCGGACCCTGCTCTGCCACAGACCAGCCACAGGCAAAGATCTTGGCATCACCTGGCAGTCAGCAGTCTACACCATCATTTCTGAGCAGCGGCCAAGGGAAAAATGAAGAGAAAATTTAGTCAAGATGAATGTTACCTGCTTTTATGCCCCTAAATAGGAAAAATTTGTTAAAGGTTATTATAAAGGTAAGAACCTCTCCCAGTCCCAATCAAGTGACTGCATCAGCCTGTTCTCTAGCACAGAAGACTGTTCGTTAATTTAGAAGCAGGTGGTCTCAAGAAACAATAAAACCAGCCTCTATTTTTTTTGACACAGAACAAGGAATCTGAGCCTGCTGGTGAGAAGATACACGACTTTTTCACCCAACCAGCCAAGACTGTTCAGCGCTGTGAGATGAAATGTACAACAGCTAACTGAACGATGAGAGTAAATGTAATTCATTCCCCAGGGTAATTTACCGCACATGCTTAGGCAGAGGAATTCTTATGCTGTCTTTTCACTCCATCATTCTCCTGATATGCAATAGGGGCCATTAAGCCAGGTGGAAAGATCAACTGCTTGAGATAATTATGCACGCCTTCAGCGGCCCATGAAATGTACCCAAGAACAATAAAAATATATGATGACCTGTCAGGGAAATGCTCATGCAAATGAGAACAGCACGATTATACTTGGGTTTGGTCATCTAAAGGCCATCATGAAATATAGATGGAAAAAGCCTTATTTGCTCACTAGCAACACATTAAGAAGTGGCTTTTAGATTAGGATATGCTAGAAATGAAAATTCATGGCCAAATGCTTCATTCGGCCATAAAAGAAGACAGTAACGCACACAGATCAGCCTCCAAGCTTATTTCCTTTGGAAACAATAATTCCATCTGCTGACAGTTCTTACTGCTCTCCTGAATCAATGTCTGGGGCTGAAAATTATTGGTAATCCTCTCAAGGATGTAAATCTATGTCATCCACATCTTTCTGCTCTTAAACAGTAAACAATATTTCTGACCTGAACCTCAATAGCCTTCGAGGTGCCCATGAGATTTACAACAAAAAGAAGTTAAGATCAGCCAGGCCCGATGGTGCATGTCCATAATCCTAGTACTACAGAAGACTGAGGCAGGAGAAATGCAAGCTGAAGACCAGCAACTTAGCAAGACCCTGTCTCAAAATAAAAAGGGCTGGGGATATTGCTAAGCGCAAAGGCCCTGGGTTCAATACCCAGTGACACCAAAAAAAATTCTAGGCTACTACTGTGCAGCCAAACAGCATGCCTCTTAGGGAGCATGAGCTCAGCTCAGACGCTCAGGCCCAGCCCTTTCCTAAAATGCTGCACGGTAATCAACTCTGTAAGAGCCAAGTCCTGAGTTCGATTCCTGGTGCCAAAAAACAAAAAAGAGTAAAGCTTTGACTTCCAGGAGATCTCTGTCTACAACACACTAGACCCGTGGCCCTTCGTACAACCTCCCTGGGCTTCAGTCTCCCGATGTACAAAAGGAGGATAACAGTGCCTGTCTCAGACGGTCATGAGAATCTAAATGCAGTAACACGCACTAAGTTCTTAATACAGTGCCTGGTGCAGGTAATTAAGGCCTCACTTGACACACGGCGGCTGCTGTTAGTCAAGACACCCATCTGTCTACCTGCTACTTCCACTTCAATCTCAAGCCTGATGTAGCCGAAAACAAACTCTTCTCTTCTTTTCACTCTCCAAGCTGCTCCCCTAGGCCCCCTGCTTCAAGGCCTCCGGATGCAGTTCTCTCTGCTGATCAAATCAAAACTCTTGGAGTTGGGCCGGGGATACAGCTCAGCGACATGAGCGCCTGCCTGGCAAGTGCAAGGTCCTGAGTTTGATTCCCGGTACCAAAACAAAACAAAAAAATCCTCAAACAAATAGAAGGTTAATGCCAAAGGTGCAAACAAAGGGGCTGGGGATTTAGCTCAGCGACGCAGCGCCTGCCTCACAAGCGCAAGGTCGTGAGTTCGATTCCCGGAACCAGGAAAAAAAAAAAAAATTACCACAACACTCTTGGAGTCATCCTTGAAGCCGCTTCCCCCCCCCCATATCCCAAATATCTCTTCAGCATGTCCTATATGCTCCCTCTCCAAAATGTGGGGGGTTTTGGTACTGGAAATTAAACTCAGGGTCTTGCACTTGCCACGCAGGTGCTGTGCCGCTGAGCTACATCACCAGCCCCAAAACTTGTTTTTAACTTAACTGCTTCTACTAGCTCCAGCTCTCATTCTAAAGCTCCTTAGTCCCTGACCGGGAATACACCTCCAGACTGCCTGTCTGACCTGTCTCCTCTCTTACAAACTATTCTCCACACAGCTGTTAAGAGACTCAGCCTGCCTGTCATTCCACCACTCAAAACTTCCCACGCCTCACCTTCAAACACAGAGTAAAAGCCTATGAACCCTGTAATGCGACGCCACCGCCCTGCCGCCGCCCACCCTCCCCCCAGGGTTTACGCTGCCCGTTCTTCTGTAACCTCGCTGGCCCTGCTGCTCCTTACCACAGCCGTCTTGCTGTTTCTTTATTTTATTCCTCCCCACCAACAGACACCTCCACGGTGCACAAGAGCAGGGATTTAACTTGCTTGCACAGCCCATTTCACAAGCAGCTTATTGCATCTGGTGACTACATCAGAAGACCTGTAGTGAACACCTGACTTTAAGACATAGACCGGCTCCGTGAAGCCTGGCGTTGAAAGACTAAACTGAACGTTGTGAATTAAAGTTTCTTTTGTAAGTTCAGCCTGACTATGGTTTCTCTTGTTAGAATACGGTTTGTCTCCTCCAAAACTCCTGTTGAAATTTAATCCTCATTACCAGGTAACATGAGGTGGAACCGGGTATGACTTGTAAGCAGTGATCAGAATCTGCCCTTATGAATAGATTAATCCATTCTTGCAGTTAATATGTGAATGGATTAGTGACCTAATGAGTTATCTCTAGAAAGGGTCTGTTAGAAATACCCATGGGGATTAACTGGGGTTTTACATATTCCCTGCTTCCACCCAAGCGATGACCCGTACTGTCTTTGAAATCTATCAGCAAGAAGGTCATCAGCATAAGTGGCCTCTAGACCTTGGACCAGAATTATGAGCTAAAATAAATTTCTTTTCTTTTTTTATTTTTGCTGTGTGTGTGTGTGTCTGTATGTGCATGTGTGTGTTACTGGGGATTGAAACCAGGGCTTTTGTACTGAGCCACATCCCCAGCCTTTTGATTTTCTCATTGTGAAATACGTTCATAGTGAAAACTGAAGCCTAAGGTCTAGCGCAAAATCACACAGTACTGTATGTTTTACAGCCAGGACTCAAGGACCAGGTTTTATGTTCCTGCCCCCAAATCCCATACTAGAGTTTAGAACATTTCTATAATTCTGTAAATTATAGAATAATTAAAAATTAAATTCTATAAATTAAATTCTGGTTCCAAATGGCCAACTAAAGATTTTGATGGAAGAGATTTGATTTGATGTATGTAGTTTTGATGGGTGTGCTGGTGCAAGCCTGTAATTCTAGCACTCAGGAGGCAGAGGCAGGAGGATTGTCAAGAGGTCACGGCCAGCCTTAGCTACACAGTGAGTTCAAAGCCAGGCTGAACTGCATAGCAAGACCCTGTCTCAAAAAAAAATAATAATAAAACATTTTTTAAAAGTAAAATCTTTGACTTAGGTTTTTGACTGAATAAGGTATACTAAGCTAAACGATAAAGTAAATTGTTGACAGTCCATGTCCCCATCACAGTTTTAAACACTTTATAAAGACTGTCACAATAAGTCCTTAAAACAGTCTTCCAAAACATTATTCTTCCATTTTGCCATGGAAGAAATCAAGTTTAGTGATTAGATAACTTGCAAAAGGTTGCACAGTTAGCAAGAGGAACTAGACACTAAACAGATAGTCTGCCTACACAGACAATGTTCTAGTGAATCGAGAAAGGTACAGAAAGCTGGGCATAGTGGTGGATGCCCATAATCCCAGCACTCAGGAGGCTGAGGCAGGAGGACCTCAGGTTCAAAGCCAGCCTGAGCTATGTATAGTGAGACCTTGTCTCCAAAGAATCAAAAAATAAAAAAGAAAGCTATACAGTTAACATTTATGATAAATATTTATATAGATTTATAAGGATTTTATTTTTGCACATCTCTGAAAATGAAATACATATTATAAATATCATTTTCAGAGTTTTTACTACAATGTTAACAAAGTTCACACTAATTTACAAAATACAGCGCACATAGATATTTCTGCCTTTAATTAACAATGCAAAAATTTCAAAATATCCCTGGAGAAATGCTGAGTTTGGGCTATCAACATATTTCAAAGTATCTTTTATATATATATTTTTAAAAATATGAAAGCTAGGTGTAGTGGAATAGCCTGTAATTCCAGTTCTTGAGGCAGGAGGATTACAAGTTTGAGGCCAAACTAGACTACTCAGTGAGACTATGTCTCAAAAAAAAAGAAACCAGCCATGCGGAGACCTGAGGTTTGTGTTCCCTTATTCAGATATCCGCTGATGTCAGTGCTATGAAGATCTAAAACAGACAGGCCTCAGAGCTTCTTGTCAAAATGCCGATTAACAATAGTGAAGAGAGACAATGTCAAAACAAAAACTCCATTAGTAAGTGGTTCACCAAAGTTGTCATGGGTCCGGAGGCATTCCTTATGGTTCATCTTAGTATTCTAGAGACCACCGAAAATACAGAAAAAAGGGCATAACTCTAGAGCCTAAGTGATACGCAATCTCTTCCAACAAATGCTGAGTAATGTAACCATGTTACTTCAATTTCAACAGCAAATTATTCAATTCAAACAGCATTTATGCGTTTAAAATTCCTAGGAGGGGAGAAATGTTGTGCTGGCAATACATGTAAGGTATGGGTCTTGTTACCTGAGCCTTTATCTGAAACATTATCTGTGGCCCACATGTGACCCTATGGAACTGGTAAGTTATAGGGGAGAAGGAGCTGGAGGGGAAAAACTCCTGGGAAGGAATATTCTCGAACTGCAAGGTCAGTGAAGATTCCAGACATCCTCTTTAAATTTGGCTAAAGTCTAGAGTAGGCGCCAAGAACAAAAAAGAGGGGAACAAAAGAAAACAGAGCCCATCATTTATTTCTTTTAATTGCTATCCTCTGCCTGCCGGGAAGAGAGGGTGGTCATTTTAAATAGGAGGGTTCCACATGATTCTCCCACACACACCCTAACATGAACCCAATCCCGAAGAGACAGGGACAGTTCAGCTTAGCTTAGTTTTTCTTTCTTTTCTTTTTAACGTAAGCCTTCAACAAAGGAAAGTGCAGGGAACCAGGGGCTCCGGGGAATGATCTCAGGGCTTCTTGTATCTGGATTCAGGAGGGAGCCAATGATCAGTCACTGTCTCCTGCCTGTGCCTAGAAGTCTTCTGTCACAAGGGAAAGCTATACTTAAAGTTTAAATCTAGAGCTGAAGAATATAACACGATAGGGAGAAAGGCTTGGCATTTTCAGGGTTCTTATATATAACTCAGAAATAGAACATATTCTGGTTTGGACTAGAAAGTTTAATCTTGGAAATGTTTGGTTTGGTTTGGTTTCGTTTGATGCCATGGATTATAAAAAAGAGCTCTGTGTCATGCAAGTGATGGCCTAAATTTGATGCCATGGATTATAAAAAAGAGCTCTGTGTCATGCAAGTGATGGCCTAAATTTGATGCCATGGATTATAAAAAAGAGCTCTGTGTCATGCAAGTGATGGCCTAAATTCCAGTCCTATACGAGCCATTGATAGCTGGGGTTGGCGGGTATCATAGAGCCTTTCCATTTACAATAAAGGGTTAGGATACGTGGTAAAATCTCTAAGATTCCTTGCAGCTCCAAAAATGCATGAATCTTTATTCCAGAATTCCAGAACATGAATCTTTATTCCAGTGTAAAAGAAATAACTATGTGAACCACAATGTAAGCTTCAAGTGTAATTTTGTTTTCTACATTAAAAGTTTTTAATTGATTAAATTCATTTTAACATATTGTATTTAACACAATAATACCAGACTAGTATGGCTTCATGTAATGGCTAATAAATAATATGCCTGAGATATTTTACCTTCTTTTCTTGGTACCTTCAAATTTGGCAAAGTTTGAATTTGCATTTTCAGGCTTGATATAATCTTTGCACTAAATCCTTAAATATATGTCATATCTTAACTTGGACTACCCACATTTCAAGTGTTCAGGTCATGGGTATCTAATAGCTAAGGTACTGGACACTGTAGGTTTAGGATTCAATTTTTCTTACCTGCAGGTAAATATATGAGAATCTTGCTGGGCGTGGTGGTGCACACCTGTAATCCCAGCACTGGAGAGGCTGAGGCTGGAGGATCATTGCCAGTTCGAGGCCAGCCTGGGCTACAAAGTGAGCTCAAGGTCAGCGTGAACTGCAGAGCAAAACCCTGTCTCAAAAAGACCAAAAAAAAAGAGAATCCAGCTAAAGCAGTAACACTACTTATCAAAAGCTTAGGTTTAACATATTCAGGGGGATATAAAGAAAGAAATGACCAACAAAGAAAAGGTTGGACTTTTGAAGAGAATTTCCCAAGAAAAGACACAAAAGGATACTGTGTCACAGAAACAGGAAGGTCAGACATAAATGGTTTATGCCACCTTCAGGCTTCATCCACAAAATCTACACATGTGGAGGCTGGGGATTTAGCTCAGCGGCACAGCGCCTGCCTGGCAAGTGCAAGGTCATGAGTTTGATTCCCAGTACGGGACAAAAAAAAATCTACACATGTAATCGTCCACTCTCCCTCTTCTCCCTTGTCTACAAATACACGGACAATACCCATCTGTGGTTTTTGTGGCCTGGATACTAATGGAGCCACTAGGTTAGGGATCCTTACCCTGGGGTCCAAGGACCCTCATGAGCTCAGTGGGTAGAATTCAGAAGATCCAAAAGTTGAATGGGGGAAAATATTACCTGTACTTGCATTATCCTGAAACTACAATTCCACATTTTTTTCAGCTAGGAGTGTAGACAACAAACCACAGTGGAATTTAGCACTAGATGTGACTTAATCACCAAGAGAGCTCACAAATTGCCCACTGCACACTTCAGCTGCTGCATGTCTCCGATGAGCACTTCAAGCGACAGTAGCCACTAAACCCGAAGCAAAACCTTGTCGGTGAATGCATTAAAAAGGAAGCACATATCTTATTACAGCAGAAACGTTAAAAATATTTTGATAACAGTAGTTCACTTTAGTAAATTGGTTTCTTCTTAATCCTGTGGTATTGTTGAAATTTTTTGCTTTTACTTCTGATGCATGTAAAAATGTATTTCTAAGAAGGGGGCCATAGGTTCCACCAGAAGGCCAAAAGGCCCCACGGCACAACGCACGTAGGTGAGGGGTCTGAGTCTCCCTGTGTCGTTCACGCAAACCCACTGAATCACACTGCATCCCCGAGATTTGAGGGATGTTTGGTCCCACTGTAGCCCATTCTAACTAACTGCAATCTGCCTTCAGGCCACTGCCTGTTGGTTACCAGTACAAGCAGATTTTTTGCATTATAGACAGTAAGGTGCTAGTCAATGGAGTCTCAAAGAAAAAGGCTTTTTTGCCCAATGTGGTGGCGCAGGCCTGTAATCCCAGCACTCGGGAGGCTGAGGCAGAAGGATCATTTCGAGTTCGAGGCCAGTGTGTTCCAATGTGATATCGCTGAACTCCATCAGGAAGACATGCCCAGAGCCAGCTCTTGCCAGCCTGTGTGAGCTGGCTCCTGGCATGTTCCTGGAAAGGGCACTGCCCCATGGCAGTTCTCACCAAGGTGTCTTCTTACCGCCCTTTGCTGGCTGGAGGGGAGGACTTGTTGCAGAATCTTAAAAATAGTAACTTAAAATGTTCTTTTTAAGCCATTGTTTTTGACTCTTTCATAATGAATAAATAAAGCAGAATACCTTACATGCGGTAATCTGTAAATTTAACAAGCTGCTGAAAAGAATCTAATTAGCACTAATTAAATACTAGAGTGTCCCAACACATTATAATACCATTGCTTCTGTAGAGGCACTGTGTTTAAACACTCAAACATTAATTAGTCTCCAGAACAAATGTGTGAAATAGGTATTATTTGGCAGTACACGAAAGCCAATTATTTACCCTGTGCAGGCCTGATGCCATTACTGATAGTAAAACAATTTGATTAGCACAACAGCAGGACTGGGAAAGCTGGGACTTACATTACATTTATTACATTATCTTATGCATTTCTGAACTCTTCTTATCTCAATGCTGGGGCATTACTGCTGCTTTGTTAATGAGAATCTGCCAACGGCCAGTCCACAGACTCAAAAGCTACAAAGCATCCAGCTTCAGGTTCTGCATGTCTTCAGGAGAGTTCCAATTTGCAAGCCACAGTACTTAGCCTTTCGTGCCTTGCTACTCCTATATAATGAAGAAGTTGCCTAAGGGATCATTTCTTTCTTTCTTTCTTTTTTTTTTTTTTTTTTTTTTTGGTCTTTTTGAGACAGGGTCTCGCTATGCAGCTCAGGCTGGCCTTGAGCTCACTTTGTAGCCTAGGCTGGTCTTGAACTCGCAACGATCCTCCTGCCTCAGCCTCCCGAGTGCTGGGATTACAGGTGTGTGCCAACACGCCTGGCGGGATCATTTCTTTAAAGTTAAAATGGACTGCAATGCTACTCTCACCTACTGATAAATTTCATATTATATCTTGCAAACGGGGCTGGGGATTTAGCTCAGCGGCAAAGCACCTGCCTGGCAAGCGCAAGGTCGTGAGTTCGGTTCCTGGTACCGGAGAAAAACCAAAAAAAAAAAATAATAAAATAAAATAAAATATATCTTGCAAACATGTAGATAAATTTTAATTTATGGAGTAAGCTATGTATAATTTACCATCTCATCCACTGAAACTATTCACTTCAAAAAAATAACCAGAACATTTAGAATTAAGATATGAAATCAAAGGTTTGGTAAATGCCTCAACTTACAAAAAGGGCTAAATTATAGGTTTGGCTCATTTAAAGAACTAAGACAAAGCTCAACTGTTATCAAGCAGATACTCCTTTCCAATAAAGAAAATGCTATGTGAACATGGACTTTCTGGAAGAAAAACTTAGAATTTCTGGAATTATCCTTTTCTCTTTACTTGGAGACATTAATGTGCTGGGCACATGCTAAACACTCAATAATCTTAGGTTTTACTCTGATTATTATCTTTCCTGAGCCTGGGAGTTAGTTTTAATTAAGAATTAACAACTCAGTTGATTTACACAGGTCTTAGTTATACTCCAGAATTCCTATTTACTTTAAGTTTTAACAGTACATTCCAATTATTGCTACTCATTAAATCTTTCTCTCCAACATAACCACTTTAAATATTTATGTTCCAGATATTACGCATTTGCTATTCTTGCTAATAAAATTTATCTTTATCCTAAGCTTGTGTCAGCTTTGCTTGGGCAGTTATTCAGATATATCCATCTAATGCATTCAGTATGACTTACATAGGAAATAATTCTTTAAACAAACACATTCAATCCAAATTTGGAAAGCTTCTGAATTCCTTTGAGCTAATCATAGAAATTATTACTTTTTCTGTGTTAGCTCCAGAGTTAAGGAAAGGACAACTATTAACAATGTCCTTTTTCAAAGGACATTCATGATTTTCCTTCATTTCTGCATTGACTCTGCTCATCAGCTCTGATGTACACCTCTCTCACATCTCTTAAAGATGTTGGTAGCAAAAAAAAAAGACGGGCGCGGTGGCGCACGCCTGTAATCCCAGCATTCGGGAGGCTGAGGCAGGAGGATCGTTGCAAGTTCAAGACCAGCCTGGGCTACAAAGTGAGCTCAAGGCCAGCCTGAACTGCATAGTGAGACCCTTTCTCAAAAAGACAAAAACAAAAAACAAAAAAAAACAATAACTAGAACTACATCCCTGACCTCTATTTTTTATTTCGAGACAGGGTCTCTCTAAAATACCCTGTATGTCTTCAAACTTCTGACCCTCCTGTCTCGGCACCTAGTAGCTGGGATTACAGGCATGCACCACTGCACCTGGCAAGGGGTGAGTTTGACCGGTTTAACCAAATCATGATCATTCCATACTTTTGTCAGTGGTGGCCTAGAAAAGAATGTGTGATCTAATTTTGATCGCTGCGGGATTGGGGAGGTCTGTTAGAAAGGGATCTGGGAAAGGTTTCTTTACTTTTATAAACAGCCTTGAAGAACAGGTAATTTTCCAATCCCTAATGAATTGATGAATCCTGGCAACTAACATTAAAAAAGGAATGACAACCACGTACCACGTCACCAACTGAAGAACACAGCACCACCTAGAATTTTGACACTCTAAAAATTGATTTTTGAGAGTGATCAAGCCTTACTAGCCCTCTGTTTACTGAAAATACAGGAGAAAATACAGGAGAGATGTGTAGAACTACACCATGATCTCCTGACTGTACAAAATTCCATATGTCAAACAGTCCAGATCCCTCAACAGGTACCGTGAAAGTAAGAGATATATGGGAATCCTGTAGATGAAACGACTTGAAAGACTGGTTTTTTGTTCTGTTTTGTTTTTTTAAGTGCAAAAAGACTTTCGTGTTTAACAATGCACAGCAAATAGGAGGAAGGCATTAGTATAAAATCTAGTAGCAGTCTGTGACTGCAGTAGCCCCTGAATAACCACACTTCCTGGTCCTTGTGCCTGCA
The DNA here is from genome assembly GCF_000276665.1 of Chinchilla lanigera. Classification (NCBI taxonomy): domain Eukaryota; kingdom Metazoa; phylum Chordata; class Mammalia; order Rodentia; family Chinchillidae; genus Chinchilla; species Chinchilla lanigera. The sequence continues at coordinate 23,584,703 of NW_004955406.1, forward strand.
TGGAGCCCCTCCCCTGGAAGGTGGGCTCTCCCTGAGGCTGATTTTAACCAACAGAATCAGACAGAGAAATGTTGTGTCCGTCCTGACATAAGCTCTAAGAAGCCCCAGAAGCTTCTAGAAGCTTTGAAGTTCTTGTAAACCTTGACCTACTCTTTACAATGCCTGGTAATCTACTGGACAGATCAGTAGAAAAGCCCCCTGAAGAGAGAGAAAGGCTTCTCAGTTGAATGCAGCCACCAGCTGATCCAGCAGCTGCACAAAGCCACAGGACGGGCCACCAGCAAAACAAGGAGTAGAACCACCAGTAGGACCCGGTCCAGACAGTAGAATACGTAAGGGCCAGTATCATTGAAGTAATTTGTTAAGCAATACCAGGTAACTGAAAATAGTGGTTATTCTGGGAGCAACAACTGGATCTAGAATTGGGGAGGGCATGTGGAGGCTTGTCTCATGGCCAGCGAGGTTCCTCATATTTTTTTCCCAGGTGATGGATACACAGACTTTTGCCTTACAATGATTCACTAAGCTATACATCTGTTTTGTGTGGTTTTCTTAACCTAAGTTTTATTTTAAAATAAAAAGTAGGTTTTGAAAAGGAAAAAGAAAAATTATCCACATGATTTGGCACAGAGACATTTATTTTTCTTCCAAAATTACTTCTGACTATGGACTTAAAAATATCACTTGTTGGGGCTGGGGATTTAGCTCAGCGGCACAGCGCCTGCCTGGCAAGTGCAAGGTCGTGAGTTCGATTCCTGGTACTGGAAGAAAAAAACAAACAAGCAAAAAAAAAAAAACAAATAAAAAAATTACTTGTGGGCTCCTAGCAAAAAGAGCTTACTTCTTCTAATGAGATAAGACTCATTCCACATAACACCAAGCACAGCAGTATAAAATGCTTTGTTTCTTAGACCTTGCAATTTGCAAAACTGAATTAATTGCTTTCATATCTCTAAGCCTTTTATTCTCTTCTCTAAGAAAAATAAGCAGTAACCCAAAAAAAGTACTTTCAAATAAAGCTGCCTTCCATTTTTTATTGGCACCAATTTGTTAGTCTCTTTTTAAAATGCATTTTCCAGTCAAAGAACAAAATCTGTATTGCATTTTGAATTTTGTTTGGTTGTGGGAGGGAGTATGTTTAAGTGTGAAACTGTTAAAACACTAGCCTTTGTGTCCTATTGTTTACCAAAGTGCCTTAAACAGACTAGCCTGCAGTGGATGAATTGTGTTTTTATTCTTGTGTTTTCCTTTCAATTATATTTTTAACTTAACGTCTGACTTCATTTCCCATGTCACAATGTTCTTACACAGACTTTGTTCCTTAAGAGTGATATTGCCTAGTTTTCCTGGGAAAAAAATTTAATTTCTGATATAATTCACACTGCATGTTTTGTAAAACTTTCACAGCATATTCATTTTAATTAAATTAGAAATCACTACTATAAACTGCACTCCTGCTGTTGACTTTCTGCCTGTTCATCCAGTTCAGACCTTCCCAAAGATTACGATAGAATAAAACTGCAATTAGTTCAGTAGTCCACAGCAAAAAGTAAAATAATAAAAGTCATTACTGTCACCTTCTTAGTTACTAGAGCACTCTTGGTAACCTGGTCCTCTTGCAGCTAATCATGAAAAGTGTTTCATCAAGACCAGGTCTTGAATACCGGGCGTGGTGGCGCATGCCTATAATCCTAGCACTCGGGAGGCTGAGGCAGGAGGCTCATTTCAAATTCCAGACCAGCCTGGGCTACAAAGTGAGCTCAAGCCCAGCCTGAACTACTTAGCAAGACATGGCCTCAAAAAGACAAAAAAAAAAAAAAAAAAGACCAGGTCTTTTTTTTTTTGGTTTTGGTTTTTGTCTAGCACCGGCAACCGAACTCACGACCTTGCGCTTGCCAGGCAGGCACTTTTGCCGATGAGCTAAATCCCCAGCCCCTAAGACCAGGTCTTGATTCACCACAGACTCTGGGTTCACTGAGGCTTATATCAGATTTTTCAGAGATAAGGTCATTGTTTCTTCTAGAAGTACTGGAGAAAATGTCCATTTGTCTCAGTCTACTAAGTCTACTTTTTTTTCTGAATGAATCTAAAAACTTCTCAATTTACAAAATTTTATATGGCATCGTAACATTAGATTTGGAGCATCCTAAAGAACTTAACCATTCCCAAAGTCTTGGGTTCCCTTCCCGAAGATCAAAGAAGTAGATGGTAATTATTTACAGAGGGAAAACCCAGCCTGCAGCAGTGTTCCTTATTCAAAATTCCCACTAATCAGAATATAAAATAATCAGGGCATACTTGTGCATTACTTTTACTGGACCCTCTCTTTCCTCTTTCTTATATTTCTTTTACTCTCACCAAGAAGCTGTAATTCCTCATTTCTTAAAAGAGTTTATTTATTTTCATAAATTAGGACCTGGGACAAATACTAATAATATAATCGTTACCCACTTTCTAATTTCTTTAGATTAATTTTTCTTAAAAGAGATTGAAGCCAGGCATTGTGGTGCAGCCTGTAATCCTGACTCAGGAGGCTGAGGCAGGAGGATTGCTGTGAGTTTGAGGCCAGCCTGGGCTACAAAGTAAATTGAAGGCCAGCTTAAATTGCATAGCAAGATCTGGTCTCAAAAAGACAAAAAAAAAAAAAAAAAAATCCATTAAGGTGGTGTTTAGTTACTGGTTAGGATACTTGGGGCCACAAATAACAGCAGGAAATTATATTAGTTAGCATAAAGTTTGCCTGTGGATAGTAGTAATACCACAAATAACACTGGCTTTAATAAGATAAAGTTTATTTTTCTCTTAGTAAAGTCCAGAGGTAATCAGTCCAGGGCTATTATGGAGGTTCTACTCTGTGAATCCCACAGGAACTTTGGCTTCTTTGGCTCACCCACTGCAGTATCTATGAACACCTTCTCAAAATAACACTTCATGGTCCAAGATGGCTGCTCTAGGCGTGTTCACAACCTAGCCCACAGTTTGCGGGACAGGACAAAGAACACCACTGCCTTCCCTTTCAATGTCACTTTCTTAACACTGCACACAGCACCTCTACTTACACCCCACTGCCCAAAACTCCGTTTAAATGACCGCAGGTAATTGCAAGAAAGCTGGGAAATATCTTTATTATGGAACTGCACACGAACAGCTAAAATTGGGCGCTTCCTTTGTTAAAGACAGCTGGAGAAAGTGATTCAGGTGATAGCTAGCAATCTTTGCTACCCAACTCAAAGGAGACTGGGCATCTCACAATGCAAGCAGGCTATCAGCTCTAGTTTCTCTCTGTGGTGCTTTAAGTATCGCCTTTGTCTTTAAAATAGCTCCTCTCAACCGGGCGTGGTGGCACACACCTGTAATCCCAGCACTCGAGGCTGAGGCAGGAGGATCATTGCAAGTTCAAGACCAGCCTGGGCTACAAAGTGAGCTCAAGGCCAGCCTGAACCACACAGAGAGACCCTGTCTCAAAAAGACAAAAAAAAAAAAAAAACAAGATAGCTCCCCTCTGCTCTTTACGATTACACTCAAATGTGGTAGAATATGCCTATAATTCCAGCACTGGGAGGCTGAGGCAGGAGCTCAAGGCCAGTCTGGACTGTGCAAAGATGTTCTATCTCAACAACAAAAAAAGATGAACAACGGTTCATGTGTCACATTAAGAAAGAGGAGTGAAGAAAGGATGTTAGGTTGACTTCCAGCAGCGCATAACTTTTTCATCACAATGTACTGCTTTTACTAGGCAGATAATATGGACTCTAAAACACACGGTCTGAATTATCAGATACATCAGATCCATTCTTATGCCCATCTCCCACCCACAAATGATAACTGAATAATAAGCAAGTGTGTGGACTAGTTCTGCACATCTAGACTGAGCACACCACGCACAGGTCCAGCTCTCCCTGTTTGGCCATGGGGACTTCAGACACTGCTATCAGCAGCACACAGCTACCTAAGTGAACCCTTAATATAAACACAACAGCAGTCTCCTCAGAGGAGTACATGTAGCTTCTAAGATAAAATTCCTTTTTTTTTTTATAATCATTGGCGAGTTCCGTGGAAGCCCCTGGGCCCTTTACGGTCTGTGACTGACTGTGGCAATCACGAATCAAGGGAAAGGGCTGGGGATCTAGCTCAGTGGCACAGTGCCTGTCTGACAAGCACGAGGTTGTGAGTTCGATTCCTGGTACAGGGGCGGGGGGGACACGAATCAAAGGAAAGAACAATTTTCCTCTAACTATTTGCTGTTAGCAGCCCTAGAAATGTGCACCAGCCCCACTCAGGACCTGTGTACCCTCCTCTCAGCTGCAGCCCTGATTTTCTAGTTCTTTTTTGACCTATAGGGCTTCTTATATATAGGGAGAGTTTCCAGTTTGTTTTCTTTTAGATTTATTAAAAATTCAACAGTAACTTTTAAAAGGAAATAAAATTGTTGCTTAAAGAGGAAAACACATTGTGTGTGTATGTTTTGCTTTTTTTTTTTAAACTAAAGGTCAATTTTAACCCTGCTCAAAGTTTTAAAAGAAAAAAGAGGCATAAAAGGAACACCTTAAATTGGCCATTTGATGCCTGGATTACATGAGCTTTCTTTCTCATTAAAGGACAATCTCTTGAGATTAATGTTAAAAACATCGCTAAAGGCTAACAGATGATGTGGTTACAGTTAGTCTTAGTACTATTTATTAATAGAAGCACTTATCACTGCAAGTTATGAAAATATCACTGCTTCCTGTAGAAGCAGTCCTAAAACTTTATTTTTGTTTGTTTGGAATTTTTTTTTGTCTTTTTGAGACAGGGTCTCACTATGCAGTTCAGGCTGGCCTTGAGCTCACTTTGTAGCCCAGGCTGGTCTCTAACTTACAACGATCCTCCTGCCTCAGCCTCCCGAGTGCTGGGATTACAGGTGTGCGCCACCACGCCCGGCTCCTAAAACTTTATTACCTCCTAAGAAATATGAGTATAATCTAAATCTTCAAATTTAACTCCTTTAAAAATTCAGTAGTTCCTTGCTATGGTTTGTGTCTAGATGTCCCCCTAAGGCCTCGTGCAGTCTTAGATGAGGCTTTTTCAGGGGTGGCTGAATCCAGAGTGTGTGATGCCAGGATAAAGGGTATGTGATTACTAAATCAGTCCACTGATTGGTTTGGCACTGCCCTAATCCCAGCAGCCTTGATAAGTATAAAAGGGGCAGAAAGACCTCAAGACCTCTGTTTATTTCACTACCTCCTGGCCAACATGAACTGCTCTCCTCTGCAAAGCCATCCTGCCTTGGAGCCAGCCAACTCTGGACGGAAAATCTACAAATTGTGAGCTAAATAAACTTCTCCCCCTTTAACCTTGCGTGTTGGATATTTTGTCCCAGCAACGAGAAAAGTAACTAGCCGGGCGTGGTGGCACATGCCTGCAATCCCAGCACTCAGGAGGGTGAGGCAGGAGGATCATGACCAGCCTGGGCTACAAAGTGAGCTCAAGGCCAGCTTGAACTGTATAGCAAGACCTTGTCTCAAAAAGACGAAAAAAAAAAGAGAGAGAGAGAGAGAGAAAAGTAACTAAAAATTTAGTACCACAGAAATGAGGTAATTGCTGTGACTATACCTGACCATACGGTCAAGCAGCCTTTGGGAATGGCTTGAAGGAAGAATTTGGAAAGGTTCAGGGTTGCCAGCTGAAAAAATACAGTTGGAACGCCTTAGGCAGTACTTGCCAGGAGATTCTGGTCAGAGCTCAGAAGACCAGAAGGCTGATAGAAATTCTGCTTGGTAAAGACCAGGTTCAGGAAGTTTCTGCTGGAAAGGACTGTATTGGTTGTTAGATTCTAGATGATGTGTGTTGTCAGAAAGTTTGTCTGCATTTTGCTTGTGTCCAGAGACTTTGCCTAACATTAAGGGCAGTGGACTAATTAACCTGGCAGAAGAAATTTCTTTTTTTTTTGGTGGGGGGTGGTGTCCAGGGAAGCCAACTCAGGACTTTGTGCTTGCCAGGCAGGTGTTTGTGCTGCTGAGCTATATCCCCGGCCTGGGAGAAGAAATTTCAAGGCAGTTGAATACTGAGGCAATGGTATGGCTACTGTTGGGAGTTTTTAGCCAGATTTATGTTGAGAATCAAAAGCAGAGAACCTAGTAGAATGATTTAAAATGTTTTGCGTTTGGCCAGAAAGGAAGCTCCAGTAAAGCTGTGGACTGCAAAAATAGAGTAGAAATGATCTTGATCTTGCTGAGAAGGAACAAGAGAATAGAAAAGGTAGCCTGAGAGCATCACAAGAAGCAGCAGAACTCTACCTTCTGCAGCCTCAAAATTGCAACAGTAAGGACTGCTTTGAGAAGAAAATGGCAGAGTACCACGTTCCAGAATGGTGGCAGCCTAGAAAATTTGTTCCTCAGGATTGGGTTCAGAGCGCTTAGCAATCAGGACACAAAATCCCTACAGCCAAGAGAGAAGAAACCCTGGCTACTGCTCCAGCTGGCGGCAGACCCTGGCATCATCCACGTGCTGCTGGTTTTAGTTGCAGGCAGAATTCATGAGTTGTGGGGGCAGGAAGGCTTCCACTCAGATTTCAGAAGAAAACCTGAGAGGCCAGGCAGTGTGCCCCTGAGAGGTCAGTGTGTGAAGCTGAAAGTGTAAAGCCAAAGGTGTACTGAAGACCCCCAAAGTTTGGAGAAACCAGGAACATGGATCATCCGAGGAAAACTGCAAGGAGGAAGCAGAACCAGCCCAAGGGACAAGCCACAGGAGCTACAACCACCAGAAGTGCCACGGGGGCAGAGCCACGCAAGCCCTTTGGAGTTCACAGCCTGCCGAAGATGGCCAGGGATACTGGAAGCGGAGCTACAGGATTTAATGTGTGCCCTGCTGCATTCTGGCCTTACTTTGTTCCCATTCCTTGCTATCTCCTTGTCTGCAACTTTCCAATGGAAATGTTTATCTTGCACCACTGAATGTTGGAAGGGTTTAACTTTCTTTTCATTTGTACAGTGATGCTCACAGCTAAGAGTTTGCTTTAAATCTCAGAGGAGACTTAGGACTTAGACTTTTCAGTAATAACAGTTAGGACTTTGGCAACTCTTAAGAGACAGACTAAATGTCTTTTTCATTAAAGAACGTACATGAGTCTTGGGGGCACCAGGGGCAGAATGTTATGGTTTGTGTGTAGATGCTCCCCCAAAGCCCTAGGCAGTCTTAGATGGGGCTTTTTCAGAGGTGACTAAATCTAAGAATGTGTGACACTGGGATTAAGGTCACGTGATTACTAAAGCAGTCCACTGATTAGTTTGGCACGCCCTAATCCCAATACCCTAGATAGAGTATAAAAGGGGCAAAACACCTCAAGACCTCGTTTGTTCATTTTTTTTGTTTGTTTGTTTGGTGCTGGGAATCCAACTCAGGACCTTGCACTTGCCAGGCAGACACTTGTGCTACTGAGCTATACACCCAGCCCCAAGGCCTCTTGTTTGTTTGGCTAACTCCTGAACCCCATGAACTGTTCTCAGTGAAGCTACCCTGCCTTGTACCCAACCAATTCTGGACTCAAACCACTACAAACTGTGAGCTAAGTAAACCCCTGTCCCCCTTTAACTTTGGGTGTGAGGTATTTTTGTCTCAGCAACAAGAAACATAACTCAGTCACTCTGTATCACATCTGATATTTCTTTATCTACAAACTGTTGACACGCCAGGAAACAGTATATTTTCAAAACAGCCACATGACACAGACCATGACTTAAAAAAATTTTGAGGCATACAAACTGACAGCTGTTAAATGATTCATCTAAAAGTAAGTGTTGGGGGCTGGGGATTTAGCTCAGCGGCAAAAGCGCCTGCCTGGCAAGCGCAAGGTCGTGAGTTCGGTTCCCGGTACCAGAGAAAAACCAAAAAAAATAAAAAATAAATAAAAAAAATAAAAAATAAAAAATAAAAGTAAGTGTTGATTGAGTCATTAACATACTGGAAGTACAGCTGCTTAAAACACATCCAAAGTAAAGCTTTCAAAACTCAGATTTTACAGACTAGTTATTTTCCACGTTAGCAAAGTCTATCAAACTCAAAAGAAAGTTGTTGCCTCTGCTACAGGAGTTCTTGAACCCATACTTCACTTATGAGAACAGGTCAAAAAATTGAGTTTAAACTTTACCATCATACCTCTAATTATTTTACTTATAATTAAAATGTGAGAAAATATATATATATAGAGAGAGAGACTAAAAGATGAACACAAGGGTAAAGGCAGGGTTACAGTTTTATTCAGGGACCTGAGGCTTCAAACCACCAAGAAATCACAGTCCCATGATCATCATTTGCTCATGCAGGAACAATTCACAACACCATGCGTTTTTCCAAGGTTCTTTTCTCTTTTGGCAAGGCTACTGCTCTCACATGAAGCAGTCTCATTTTTTCTGGAGGTATTTTAACTTTAACTCTTCTCTTCCCTCTCCCATGAAATATACCTAAAAAGTGCCCTTCCAAATATAGAGAGGAGATAAATTTAAACAAGTCTAGGGATGTAATGAGTATCATACAACCAGCTCTAGTTTTAGTAACTCAAATGCATTCGTGAAGTCTTTCATGTGCCTACCTCAGACTTTTGTATATGTAGTACTGTAATTTGGTTTCAGAATAAAGAACAAACTACATTTTCCTACATGACTACAACACTTGCGTCAGTCATAACAACTGTCATAACCTTGAAGACTTCAAAGCAAATTAATCCCTCACATTGCTGGACTTCAGATGATGACTATAAATGGTTCTCTTCCACTTTAGGTGTTCCTAAATTCTCCAGTAAAACAAAGTCTTACAAATGCGTTAAATAATTTTGCTAATAACCATATGCAGAGGCTGGGTGTGGTAGCACATGTCTATAATCCCAGCACTTGGAGAGGCTGAGGAAGGAGGATCGTTGCGAGTTCGAGGCCAGCCTGAGCTACAAAGTGAGCTCAAGGCCAGGCTGAACTGCATAGTGAGACCCTGGCTCAAAAAGACAAAATAATAATAATAATAACCATATACAAACCCTTTCTTACCATGTTCTGCTACATCTCTCAGCCCTATATACTGGTGAAAACACGCATACAGCCAAATTCTTGAGGCTAAGGCAGACTTGGTTAGCTCAATAAAACCTCCATCTTCTTCTCCTTTTGATAAACAATAGCAAGAGGATCCCTCTCCAGATTCTAGCCCCTGCGGTACGAGTTACTGATGAGCATTTACCTTCAGAAGGACAAAAGCAGGAAGCTGGGAAATCAATTACAGCACACTGCCTTCCAAGTGCCCCGACTTAAAATCCTCTAAAATAGTGTTAAACATTGTAGTGACTGAAAACAAATATGGAATAAAGACATCAAACAAATGTTGTCCTCTTAAAATGTAAGATCTACAAAATGGCATTAGAGGGGCTGGGGATTTAGCTCAGCGGCACAGCGCCTGCCTGGCAAGCGCAACGCTGTGAGTTCAGTACCGGGGGGGGGG
>NW_004955406.1:23595227-23622172 GCF_000276665.1 Chinchilla lanigera
GGCCCGGGGGCCGGCCCGGGCCGCCTCCGCCCGCTCGCCTCGGAGCCCGGGGCTGTGACCCGAGGGCTCCCGCTGCTTCCCCTCGCGGACTTTGGCATCTTGGCGGCAGTCGTGGGGAAGCCGAGAAACATCCTGGAGAAAGCGGACCGTTCGCCGGGTGGCCGTGAAGCTGCACATCCCCCCAGGTGGGCGTCAAGAGCCCCTGCTGAAGGGGACCCAGAGATGGACACGGCAGGGAGGGAGAAGTAAAAGAGTGAAGTGAAGATGTGTATGCACGTGCTCCAACGCCCCGTGATGAATGTAGTCATTATGTACTGCAGACATGTAATAATAATAAATTTATTTTTAACCTCATGGCTTTGCTACAAAAAAACTAGTTGTCAAGCACCGAGAACCTATTAGAAAAGAAAAATCTCGGCACGCTCCCCCTGCATCCCTATACACACACACACACACACACACACACACACACACACACACGCACCCCGCGCCTCAATTAGAAGTGGGTACAGGGGGGCAGTCTGTTTTCAAAGGTCCTCCTGGGAAAAGCCATGCCCCGTTGAAGTATGGGAATCACTGGTGAGCTATGCCATCCTACCACCAAGAAGTTGCACCAAGGAAAGGGGGAAGGAAGGGGAAAACAGAAATGGAAAAATGGGGGTGGGCAGTGGGCTGAAACGTCCTATGACAGCAGTGGAAGACAGCCCTTACACCTTTAGGTTCAGTTGCTCTGCTTAATAAACTAGCACTAGATCGGTTGTCGCTGTTTAGATTGGCAGCCTGTCCGGATCAAGACCAGCTAAAGCATAGGGGTCGCTCCTGATTTCATCCTATTCTTAGAAGTCAGATTCCTGGCAACTCCTATTGACTTAACCTCAAGGTCAAATGGTCTATATGCTCCAGAAAAGGCCTGAGGACTTTGCTTCCCATCTGTTGTAGTTTGGGGTTTTGCAAGGGGAACAATACAATACAGGGCACACACTTTTTAACATTATTTTATAATAGCCACCCAGAGAATCATATACAAAGAGATTGCAGGAAATCTGTCCACACACTAAAGACCAAAGAATCCAGCTGAGGGCCTGGATCCCACAATAGTGTTCTGCATGAGTCCAGAGGAAGAGGTAGAGCCCATAACAATGCCTCCCACGAGTCCAACTGGAGGCCTAGAGCCAGTGACAATGTTTCATGCAGGCCTATTTCACGGATCTGTGCTGGGAAGGCCTGAAAGTCAGGGGTGCAAACTAGAAAGTCTGTGCCAGCGGGATGAAGGATCTGTGCCAGCAGGCTGAGGGATCTGCATTGGAGCCAGGAAGCAGTGCTCAAAGTAAGAACCAGAGCTCCCCTGAAAAGTACCACAGCCATCCTCAGTGACAGTGAGGTCCTGAGCTTCTCCGGTGATAACAGCCGAGTTCCTGTCAGGAAAGCCAAGGTAATAAGCTTCTCCTGGAGAATCAAGCAGTGCACCTTCCCCTCCAGAGCCAGGAAGCGTTGCTCAGAGTGAGGACAAGAGCTCCCCCAAAGTGAACCGAAGCCATTCTCAGAGACAGTAGGGTCCTGAGCTCCCTCAACAAAGAGAACAGCCAAGTTCGTTAGGAAAGCCAGCACAAGCTCCTCTCAGAAAACCAACAGCTTCCCTAACAGCTTCTCTTCTTCTCCAGCTCTGCCTCTTATGCTGCCGGCAACAATCCTCAGGTGGGCCTCCCACACCCAGCACCATGCTGGTTCAGTTCAGCTGGGTGTTACAAGCTGACCACCAGTTGTCAATCCACCACACCATCCCACCCACCTGTAAGGTTAATAACACAAATATTTCTCACAGCTCAAACCGAGCCCTCCCACCCTGCACTCCAATCCATCAGTGAGTCTTGTCAAGTCTAACTTCAAAATATGTTCAATATCCAACCAATTCTGAGGCCCTCCGTTGCTGCCATTTCTCACCCTGGTCATCACAGTAACCTGCTAACTCGACTCCGCATGAGAAAAGGTCACTCAGGCTACCCCCACCTAGGCAAAGCTTCCTCCCTGAGCTCTTCCCCCTCCCTCCCTTCCCTGTTCTCTCTGCCCCACCCCCGTGGGGTTTTCTTCTTTCAGGCTCAGGGCCTTGCACAGGCTCTTTCTAAGCGTATGACTAGTCCCTTAGACAGTTAATCTCTAAATCTCTTCCTCCAGTCAAGTCTCCACTTCAATGCCAGTGTCTCAGAGCGGGTTTCCTTGGCTCCTTACCTAAGCAACAGCCCGCTATCTCTGCCTCTTGTCCTTCATTTCTTCTCTTGATAGCACTGGCTAATATATCCATCTTCATTGGTCTTTATTGAGATGTGAACTCAACAGAACCAGGGATTTTCTTGGTTATTGCAATTCCTTAGGGTTTTAAAATTTTTTTTTTTTTTTGTACCGGGAATTGAACTCATGACCTCAGGCTTGCCAGGCAAGGGCTTATGCCACTGAGCTACATCCCTGACCCTTAAAAATTATTTTAAATTTAAAATTTTATTATTTTTTTCCACTAAGGACAAATGTGTTATGTCCTCCAATACAATGCAGATGCCTAGAAGGGTACCTGGCACATAGCAGATGCTTAATAGATAAGCACTGAATAAGTGAGTGAATGAAATATAAAATGTAGGAATCTAGACTCAATGAAAACCATGATCTCAATGAATAAAGACATTTACAGGTAACTGCTCAATGATTTAAACTGGTCAGTATTCAACTCTTCTGCTAACTTAGTTGGTATTCAAAATAAAGTATATTTTCTCAGAGTAAGAATTCAGCCGGATTCCCAGTATCAGAAGAAAAAAAAAAAAAAAGGAATTCAACCAGGCGTGGTGGCACATGCCTGTAATCCCAGCACTTGGGAGGCTGAGGCAGGAGGATCACTGCGAATTCGAGGCAAGCATGGGCTACAAAGTGAGCTCAAGGCCAGCCTAAACTGCAGAAGGAGACCCTGTCTAAAAAAAAAAAAAAAAAAAATGAAAGCAGATATGAAGGCATTATTTGGCCTTGAGAAAAGCTAATTGAAGATTAATCCAGTAAAAAAAAAAAAAAAAAAAAGAATTCATGGTATAAATTACTACGATTGTGCCTCAGAATACTGTTATTGTTACTAATGAAAACCAATTTAGATGTCCTGACAGAAGTATAGTTTTAGCTTATTAGCTCTTTGCTTAGGATTTCTCTGAGAAAAGACTTGTTTTACAGTCTGCCCTTCTTTCCTTACTTGTAGCATTTGCAGATGAAACGAAGTACAAGGAAGGATTTGTATGGTGTGGTATTAACAGTTTTATAACCACAACAGTTCCAGCTTGAATCCCTAACTAGCCATGTGACCTGATCCAAGTGCTTACCACACCTGTGGGCCGTGACCACATACCTGAGATAATCAGCTTAGAAGGAGGAAGAGTCTATTTGGGTTTAGGATTTCAGAGGTTTCAGGTCATGCGGTCCTGTTACCTTTGGCTTTTGACAGCGCAGCACACCATAGGATGTGCCTGTGGTAGAGGAGCTGCTTCGCTCCAGGCAGCTGGGAAGCAGAGATTTAGAGGAAAGTGTGAGAGAACCCACTATCACCTTAAAAGCACACTCCTCCTTCCGGCAGACCTCACATTCTGAATGTCTCCCGTCCCCACAGCACTAGGGGCTGCTGTCCAAGCCGTCAATGCCTACGCCTTGGGGAACATTCCAGACCTAAACTATCATGCCCCTCTCCGCCTTATCAGCTAAGTGAGTTAATAAATACTTCAAGAGTTGTCAAAATCAAGTGTGTAAAAAAAAATCAAGTGTGATCAGGCTGTGAAGCACTTAACATATTTCCATATTTGGAAGTGTTCAATAAGGGCAAGGGTGATCAAGGAAGTCACTTTCTGAGAAAGTGGAATTTTAGTTGGAATTTGAGAATCAGGGGCTGGGGATTTAGCTCAGTGGCAAAGCGCCTGCCTGGCAAGCGCAAGGTCGTGAGTTCGATTCCTGGTCCTGGAAGAAAAACAAAAACAAATTAAAAAAAAAAAAAAGAAATGAAAATCATTGACATTACAGGAGAAACTGCTGGTTTCTTTTCCCCAAAAACAAATAAAGTTCTTTTTCTCCCAAAGGTTCATATGGAAAATTAAGGAATTCATTATTGTAGTCATAGTATTTAATATTTGTAAATCCTATGTGGGCATCATTTTATTAATCACACATTACAAGTGAGTCTCCAAAGCAATTCTGTAACTTTATGAACTAGATTCAATTTCATATTGTTACAGGGGAAAGAAACTCCCAACCTGAATGATATCTGGGACAAGTTTGTATTCTCCAAAATAGAAGAATGAATTTTAGGAACAACGGAGGTTAAGCACAGAATATATTTTTTGAGGGAAAGAAAGCTTCTGTCCAAAAGAGGGACAGAAGGGGGCCCGAGTGGGTTGCCCCGGACCCTGTCTTTTTTAGGGACTTTTATAGAGCAAAACCACAAAGTGAGGTGAGTCCAAGGTAGGGGAAAATGAACAAAACTATGGTCAGCCAGTAAGAATTGTTGAGGTAAAACTGACTGAATTGGGATCAGATGGGGAAGCGAGTCACGTAGCAAGCAGGCATGAATACAGAACAGGGGCTTTTCCTGTAAGGGGTTGGGTCAAGGACTCTTCAAGGTGATTGCTACCTATTTAGAATATCAATCCCTGATGTCCATCCCCAGGGAGCTATGTGGGTGCATTTGTTTAGTCCTTTGTCTTGAGGGCTGGCCCATAGCAAATACTTATCTTTCACGTTGTCTCCTTGGAGGGCCTGGCTCTGTCTCACTGCCTATAATATTTCTTTTTTTTTTTTTTTTTTTTGTTTTTTTCCAGTACCAGGAATAGAACTCACGACCTCATGCTTGCCAGGCAGGCGTTGTGCCGCTGAGCTAAATCCCCAGCCCCGGCCTATATTTCTATCTAACTCAGCTTTCTATGACAATAGCACACAGGTACTAATAAAAAATTAACCAATTTAGGTCTTTTTAAAGAAGCAAATAAGTTTTAATAGACATTTAATACCCTTACAGTGTGTTTTTTTAGGGACTCCCTTGAGTGTCATAGAACTATGAGCCCCTTGTCATTTGAGCTAATGACATCTGTCTTGTGTGGATTTAACGGCCTTCTCTGTACTTCCCCAAATACCTTGTACTGCCCTGTAATGTGAGAGGAGGAACTCTGATCACTTGGTCAGTGCGAAATGCACAGGGTAGGTTACATCAGTTATCTAATATAGTCTTCACGTAACTCATTGAGGTAAGTACTGTTATTATTTTTACCATTTTACAAATGAGGGCACCAAGATTTAAAAAATTGAAGGAATTTATCTATCTAGGGTCGCCTGTACTCTGGACTTGTCTAGCTCTAGAGTTCATCTTTTTTGTTTCTTTTTTTTTGTCTTTTTGAGACAGGGTCTCACTATGCAGTTCAGGCTGGCCTTGAGCTCACTTTGTAGCCCAGGCTGGTCTCAAACTCACAACAATCCTCCTGCCTCAGCCTCTAAGTACTGGGAGTACAGGTGTGCGCCACCACACCAACCCTGATAATACTCCTTTGATTTTAAATCTTGATTTGTGTTTACTTGCATAAGTAATTCAGGTTTTACTATTTAAAAAATTAGGAAATATAGATAAATTAAAAGGTGAAAGTCACCCAAATCCCAAAACCAACATTTTTAGGTAATTCCTAAAATGGAATTACCAATTTGGTATAAATGCCTACACACTTACATATAATTATAAATATATGTTCAATTATAATGTATAACTATATGTAACTTCTAATTACTTACCAAAATGAGATGATGCTCTATATATTGTGCAATTTCCATCATAATTTTCTTTTCTTTTTTTTTTTTTTTTTGGTTTTTTTCCTGTACCGGGAATCAAACTCACGACCTTGCGCTTGCCAGGCAGGCCCCTCTGTCATAATTTTCATTTGGCTTTTTCCACTTAAGTAAATGTCTAGATCTAGGTCAATGGTATTTCACTGTATAAAAGCAGCTTAATTCATCCACTATAACCCAAGTGTGCATGCCTGCTTCCCTATTCCTCAATCATGTTGCATATTTTTATGTCTTTTCACTATTTTATCATTATTGTCATTATTCTTTTTAGCATTTGTCAGCTTCAGAGTCCAAATAGATATCACATTCTATTGTCCAATTTTGAAATGCCTGATGAGAATTATTGTTTCTGTGGGCTTTCTAGCCATACATGTTCTTCTCTGTAAATTGCCTGATCTCTCACTTTACAGTTTTTCTATTGATTTGGAAGAACTCTATATAAATATTAACGACATGAACTCCTTTATTGTAATACATGCTGTAAATTTTTTTTTTTTTTGGTTTTTTTCCCAGTACCAGGAATCAAACTCACAACCTCGTGCTTGCCAGGCAGGCACTGTGCCGCTGAGCTAAATCCCCAGCCCCTACATGCTGTAAATTAAACACACTTTTCTTATTAAAACTTTTCTCCCTTTTCTGTTTATCGTTATTTCTGCTTTGACTATTGTGCTCACCACAGGCAGATTGCAAAATCAATGAAGTTAGTCTCTGGCACCATCACAGGCTTCTTTAACATTCCTCTTACTCTTCCTTATATATAATTTCTAAAGGATGCCGAACTTAGTCAATATCTCCTATAGGTTGTTGTTTGTAGCCTTTTTTATTTTATTTTGTTTTGATTTAGTTTGGGATTTCGGTTTTTCTTGGTTTTTGAGGGTTTTTTTGAGACAAGTTTTCGCTATACAGTTCAGGCTAGCCTTGAATTTGCAGTGATCCTTCTGCCTCAGCCTCCCAAGTCCTGGGATTGCAGGTGTACACCACTACCCACAGAAGTTTTTATTTTTTGAGATGAGACCTCACTATGTTGCTCAAACTTGTCTCAAACTTGTATGCACAAGCAATCCTCCCTAACATCTGGGACTAGGGGTATGTTCCACTGTGCCTGGCTTAATAGGGTTTCTATACAAAACAGATAAGTGGAAGACATTTCATGATTTTGATTTTTAAAAAGGAGCTCCTCTACTTATCTACTGCTTCTTAAATTCTATTTTATGGCACAAGCTTCAGTGTGAAAAAGAAAGTAGGCTCCAATCCTCATTCTGTTTCTGCCTTGCCTAATGTTTTGGAGAATAAATATTCTTTTCTTTTTTTTTTTTTTTTTTTTGTCTTTTTGCGACAGGGTCTCGCTATGCAGTTCAGGTTGGCCTGGAGCTCACTTTGTAGCCCAGGCTGGCCTCAAAGTCGAAGTGATCCTCCTGCCTCAGCCTCCCAAGTGCTAGGATTTCAGGCATGCGCCACCATGCCTGGCCCGAAATAAATATTCTAACGCTCATATTCTTTATCTTCAAAATAAATATCTGTAGAAATTAAATGAGAACGTATATGTAATATGCTTAATACATACTAATAATATGCCCAGAATATATTTAGCATTCTCTAAATGAAGACAGCATGAGAGCAGGGAATAAATCAAAAAATGTTTTGACTGTTTTATCAATGTTCTTTTTTTCGTTTTCTTTTCTATTTTTTCTTTTATTCCTTTTTAAGACAGGGTTTCACTATACAGTTCAGGCTGACCTGGAGCTCACTTTATAGCCCAGGCGGGCCTGGAACTGGCAATGGTCCTCCTGCCTCATCCTCAGTGCTGGGATTACTGGGATAGACATGGGCCACCACGCCCACCTATCAATGTTCTTTTTATTCCTATGCTTCTTATAGTACCTTCCTTCTGTGACCAGTGTATCAGACTCTCCAGGGGAAAAGCATTAGTACAAATTTTAGAAGGGGGAAAAATTCAATCCATTACATTTTAATTAATTTAATGTTTGAAATTAATACATTTAATATTTGAAAATTAAAATTACAGCTGTTTTTACAGTACAAACTATAGGAAGCTGAGCCAGATAAAATCTTTCCTAGAAAACACATGTACAAGATGGACTCCAACTTCTGCCATCAATAATTTTTAACAGGGCAAGTTGCAGGAGCTCCAGGGTGTGTAGACTTTTATTAGAAAAAGACAGGTTTCTAAGTTGAGAAATGTTTGCTCAACATGTTTTTCAAATATGAGTCACCACAATTTTATATGAACCCTGGCCTTGTCCTAATACCTTAGACACAAAGCAGAAGTCTTTTAGCAAAACCCAATAAAAACTCACAACTAAGATGATAAACTCTAGCAGCAAAGAGACATTTACATGTCCAGGCACATATATTCAAGTCTACCAAAAAACAAACCAGCACAGTTACCTTTGTAGAAGTTATAACCATGAGCCTGGAGTGGTGGCCCATGCCTGTAATCCCAGCACTGGGGAGGCTGAGGCAGGAGAATCGTCGTGAGTTCGAGACCAACCTGGGCTACATTCTTTTTTTTTTTTTTTGGTTTTTCTCCGGTACCGGAAACCGAACTCACGACCTTGCGCTTGCCAGGCAGGCGCTTTTGGTGCTGAGCTAAATCCCCAGCCCCTCAACCTGGGCTACAAAGTGAGCTCAAGCATAGCAAGACCTGCATAGCGAGACCTTGTCTCAAAAAGACAAAAAAAAAAGAAAAAAATCAAGAAGTTATAACCATGTTATTGCCGAAGATAACCACTTTCTACCGATTCTTCAGAAGGCAAAACTCTAAAGAAACACGACCGCATAGGTGGGGAAGCTGTTGGCTTAGCTAGCAGCGCACAACGGAAGAGCGCCACCTGCTGGATCTCCAATGATACTCCGTGATGGGCCAGAGCTACCTAGCAGGGAAATAGACTTGGGTTCAAATCAAATTCATATGCCTGCGCCTAGATCAGTTTAACATTCATTTGGCATTATTCAGCTATTTCTTACTAACATTCCAGCTTCTTGTTTCTCAGCTGACAAGTGAGAAACTCTTCTAGAGTACTCCTTTTCCTGGCAGTTAAATCTATTATTACAGCGCAAGTTCCTACTTACTGTGTATAACATAATTTTAGTACAAATTTTAATGTATTTTTTTGTTGTTGTTGTTTTTTCCAGTACCGGGAATCGCACTCACGACCTCGCGTTTGCCAGCCAGGCGCTATGCCGCCGTGCCGCTGAGCTAAATCCCAGCTCTCCCCCAAACTCTAATTTTAATGTATTCTATAAAGCACAATCTTTTGTCATTTTAAAGTCACAGTTCTTTCTTCTCTTTATGGTTGGAATCATTAACATATTAATTACCCAATTACCCTGGTCAGGTGTCAACAATTTCTGAAAAGTAATCTGCCTATGGTGGCACATGCCTGCAATCCCAGCACTTGGGAGACTGAGGCAGGAGGAATGCGAATGCAAGACCAGCCCGGGCTACATAGTGATAGTCTGTTGCAAAATATATAGATAGATAGATGGGTAGATAGATAGATAGATAAAGTAACATGCCAGGGCTCTGATTTTTATTTTTTTATTCTTAAATGGGGAAGTAGGAAGAAGTACTGGCAGTGGAGCCCCAAGGGGATCAAGAAGACTGGGACTGGTCCCTAGAGATGGAGAAAGATGCTATATCAATAGCATTATTTAGAATTTCTGCATATGGTGATTAAAAATACAAGCTGAGTTCATTTTATAATTGTTTTGTGAAGTTCCACAATGTGCCCATTTTTCCTGAAGCAAGAGTAAGCCAGTCCCATTGCATCCTATTCTCCCATGTACATCTCTAAATATTTGAACTGATATGGTGTGAGGTGTGAAGTTGCTCAGACCTCTATGCTTTGGGTGTGGATATATAATTGCATTCCCATGACTTTTTTTTAAACACCGTAGGAGTGGATTGTGAATGTGCACTTTATTTTTTATTTTTAATTTTTTTTTTCTGGTGCCGGGAATCAAACTCACAACCTTGTGCTTGCCAGGCAGGTGCTGTGCCGCAGAGCTACATCCCCGGCCCTCCCATGACTTTTTGTACCTGAATAAAACTGACTTCATCCACACTGCCTTAATATTTTCCCCCTTTTTGACACTACAAGTTACTAATCCATTTGGGTTATAAATGATAAAGCTATCATATTAAATACCTTAAGATGATTTCCATTTAATCAGATTGTATTCCATGTAAAATTTAGCTAGGATAAGCTCACTGCCAGAATATCATTGGAAGGAAAAGAAGGAAAGAGGAATACAGGAACATAGGATTCTTTAAAACACATTCTGCAGGGCTGGGGATTTAGCTCAGTTTCACAGCACCTGCCTGGCAACTGCAAGGTCATGGGTTCGATCCCCCGTACCAGAAGAAAAACAAAAAAAAAAACACATTCTGTAAGTCTGTCTCTAAAAGAGGCCAATCCAGATCTCGCACAGGATATTTCTGTTGTAACTGTTGAGGAAAGTAAGGGCTCCCCGGGTGTGAGAGACAGTAGGATACGATAAGTAGACTACTGTCTGGCCAGCGAGCCCCTGATTAGAAGAAAAGAATTCTCTGATGACATCTCATTTACTGACTCCTATCTTTCCGGGTATAAGAAACAATAAATCACCCTTGTTTCTGTTTGTTAAGCAAGTTGGAACTGTATTCCTATCTTCCTTCCCAAGGTAAAGCACTTTGACAAATACAAGTCTGTGAATATAGTGCTTACGTGAAAGATTAAAATATTCTATAGCTAATATTGTGTCCTCTTATGTAGTTAATTGAAACAAATTTAAGCAGACACCATTCCTATGAGTGACACATTGTGTATGACAACAATGACAGCTACCACAATAGATGGCAATTTACTTTTCACAGTACTTTGTCATTCTTTATAGTCATTGGAAAAAGGATTTATTTCATTCTAGACGTTTAATTACTGACTGTACATATACACTACCTACATTTTGGATTAAAAAACAACTGGCTCAAATTCTGGCAAGAAAATTAGCAGCTCTTCTGCATGTCATGACCCGAATATATATAAATATAATCCAACCTCACTCTCATTTTATTCATTTTTTTAAAAAAAATATTAAAAATTCAAAATTTGAGCTCAAGTCATTATGTAATTAAATTAGGAAGTGCGGCAGAGTTTTAGGTTAAAACTAAATCATACGGGCTGGAGATATAGCTCAGTGGCATAAGCGCCTGCCTGGCAAGTGCAGGGTCCTGAGTTTGATTCCTGGTACAAAAAAAAAAAACCTATATCATATTGGCAAAAATTCTACAGCTTTAACAGTTATGTTTTATAAGGCATTATTAAGATTATAACCATATAAATAATATAATTAAATTTTAGAACTCTTGGAAATCAGTTGCTGTGAGAGCTATAATAACTTTAATTTTTAAGAAGCCCCCTGTAAATAAGTTAAGCAACGTTGACAAACCTATCATGAAAATAAGCATGACTAGAAAGCGTACTGGAGGTCAAGGAGGGCATCAGCTCCCTGAGTTGTCAGGAGTGCTGGGTTTGTCTGTTTCTACTGTCTTGTAGTTTGTGAGTCAGGACAGATGCACTAGAATCTTAACTGTTACAGCTTGATCGCCACTGCCTAGAACAGCACCATGCTTACCTTTGGCACTCAGTGAAGGGTTCTTGGAAGAATGAATGAACGAACGAACATTTTTAAATAGATGTAAATCTTTGGTGCCACAATGTTTTTTTCTGTCCCTGCTCCAGGTTCTACTACACAGGCATGCAGACTAAGCCAGAGGAATTTCAGGTCTCTGTTTTGTTTGTGGGTTTTTTTTTTTTTTTTTGGTTTTTTTCTGGTACCAGGAATCGAACTCACGACCTTGCGCTTGCCAGGCAGGCGGTGTGCCACTGAGCTAAATCCCCAGCCCCCTCAGGTCTCTGTTTTTAAGCTTCATTTTCCTAAATTTGAAGGAACTGCAAGTAGAAGAGACAAACTGACTGCACAAAACAAATATGGGGTAGTAAGTCAGCTAAAAAACCTTCATCAAGAACATTTGATAAATGTTTGGTTCTCTTTCAAATAATTGAGGTATACCAAAGGATAAGACAAAACTAAGTCCTGCCTTTAAGGAGTTTATAGTCTAAGCCGGGCATGGTGTTGCACGTCTGTAATCCCAGCACTCAGGATGCTGAGGCAGGAGGATCATTGCAAGCTCGAGACCAGCCTGGGCTACAAAGTGAGCTCAAGGCCAGCCTGAACAGCATAGGGAGACCCCGTCTCAAAAAGACCAAAAAAAAAAAAAAAAAAGAGTTTAGAGTCTAGTAATGATAAACATGTAAAAGAATAAGTAGGTAGTGTCGTGGCCCTAACAAATGATGCTATGAAAACACTAATGCAGACTGTTGTAGTGGAGAATGATGACGACAGGGAGAGGTTTATAGGAGTGAGGTAAATTACCACTTAATACATACCTCTCATGTGAGCCAAATCCCTGAGTAATAAGGACACAGCCATCAGCAGTAATAAGGACACTGCTCAGATGTGAAGGAGGAGTATTAGGAATTCAGAAGATCTGAGACTGGGATAAGCTCAATGTTTTGGGATTTTTTTTTCTTGGTACCGGAAATCAAACTAGGGACCTTGCGCTTGTCAAGCAGACGTTCCTACCACTGAGCTATATCCTCAACACAAATGCTTTTGGTAGAAAGCAAAACAGCTACAATGCTTTAGCTGGAATGGAGAGTAGGAAAAAATAGGAGTATAGAAAGCCGACACCACACCGCCATGCTCTGTGTATCAGGAAAAGGATCCGGGTTCTATCCAGAGTGTGATGCAGGGCTGGGGATTTAGCTCAGCGGCAAAGCGCCTCCTGGCAAACGCAAGGTCGTGAGTTCGATTCTTGGTACTAGAAGAAAAACAAAACAAAACAAAAAAAACAAACAGAGTGTGATGCAATACAATTCAAAAGATTTTGAGGTAGAGGTTATATGATCAAATTTTTATTTTATTTAGTCATTCATTTATTGTGAGAGTGCTGGGGGTCAAACTCAGGGCTTGCACATGCTATTCAAGTGCTCTACCACCGAACAACAACCCCGACCCCCTAATCTTTTCTTTAGAAAACTCTCTCAGGTTCCTGTGTAAATAGGCCAGGGTGAAGCAAGAGAGGATACTGTGTAACTAATTGGTAGGTTGTTCTAGTAACCAAGACTGCACGGTGATCGCTCGGACTGGGTGTAGCAGCAGAGAGGGTGAGTAGCAGCTGGATTTAAGACTTTTATCCATATTTATTATTTATTCTTGGTACAGGGAATCGAACTCACGACCTTGCGCTTACCAGGCAGGCACTGTGCCGCTGAGCTATATTCCCAGCCTTTAGCAGCAGGATTTAAGACATCTGTAAGTACCTACAGGACTTGCTGCTAGATGCACGTAGTCAGTTGGGCAAATGAAAATGCAGGGCTGGGGATAAAGTTCAGTGGCACAGCACCTGCCTGGGTAGTGCAAGGTCCTGAGTTTGAATCCCAGTACCAAAAAAAAAAAAAAAAAAAAAAAGAAGAGAAAGAAAAATGCCATTTACAGTGATGTGGAGTGTTATGGCTTGTGTCTAGAGGTCCCCCCCAAAGCCTCATGCAGTCATAAGTGGGGCTTCTCAGTGGTGGCTGGATCTACGGTGTGAGACACTCGGATTAAGGGTGTGATGCTGGGATTGATTCACCAGTGCTGAGGTTAAAGGCATGAGTGCTACCTGCCCCGTAAGGGTAGCCTGGATAAGACATAAAGGACAGAAGGAGCTGCTGTGTTTGTTGCTGGTCACTTGTTACTTGTTTGCTTTTGCTATCCTCTGCCTGCCATGGACTGCTCCTCCTCTGCGGTGCCTGCCTGCCAGGCCAGCCTGCCTGGGAGCCAGCCAACTATGGACTGAAACGTCTACAAACTGTGAGCTAAATAAACCTGTCCTCCTTTAACTTTGGGTGTCTCAGCAATGAAAAGAGTAATTAAGACATAGGAAAAAATGATTTAGAAGGATGAGGAAAGTAGTAGTTCTGTTTGAGACATGTTAAATTCAGCATTTTTATTAAATATTCAGTGGAAGCGCCAAAAGGTACTTGGATAAATCAGTGTAGACCTCAGGACAAAAAGACATGGACTTAGAAGTAACTGACCA
Organism: Chinchilla lanigera; assembly: GCF_000276665.1. NCBI lineage: Eukaryota > Metazoa > Chordata > Mammalia > Rodentia > Chinchillidae > Chinchilla > Chinchilla lanigera. The sequence goes on from NW_004955406.1 coordinate 23,609,221, forward strand.
ATTGATGATATTTAAAGCCACGAATCTAGGGAGAAATAGCAGGCTGAGAAAAGAGGAAAACGGAGGACAGAGCCGGGAATCTACCGCAGGATTGGGGCCCAGCAAAGAGGTTGAGAGACAGCCGCCAGACCAAAGACCACGGCTGCATGGGCATCTGCTGAGCCACCTCGGTGGGAATCGCTTCTTCTTGGTATGGGAAAGGAAGAATGGAGAATTAACAATTCACTGAAGCATACAAAATGAGAATGGGAAATGGGGGCAGAGTAACAAGTTAAATATAGCTTTCAGAAGTTTCTCGGCGGAGTAGGGGTTAGCAGAAGAGGGAGGACCAGGGAGTTATGTTAGACAGCCACCAAAATGATCTAGTAGAAAGACTGGGTACCGACGGCAGGGAAGGGGATAACTAAACAGACAAAGCCCTGGAGAAGGCAAAAGAGGATGAGCTATTAGGCAACGTGGAAGGACTGGGCTCTGACCTTAGAGCAACATGCCCTTTCCCGGTAACTGGTAGGAAGGTGGGTACCGGGCTCAGATGCAGCTGAGCTGCAGATTTGCTGACAAACTACGTAGTTCTCGGCTACTTCCATCAAAGTTGAATCCAATATTCCCAAAGTCTACTCAACAGTGCAACCACATAGCTGCCATTAGAATTATAAAGTCCCGTTTGCTGTACCGGACACGGTGGCAGAACTTCGTGAAAGATGCGAGCCCTAATTCTATTAATCCACAATATGGAAATATTCTGCAAACCTGATCATCTAAGTTTACTGGTATCAAGTATCATCATTTAATTTTTTAAAATTGTTGTACACTAAACTTTTTCTTTTTTTTGAGACAGGGTCTTACTAGGCACGTCAGGCTGGACTTGAGCTCACTTTGTAGGCCAGGCTGGTCTCGAACTTGCAAAAATCCTCCTGCCTCAGCCTCCCGAGTACAGGCATTACAGGTGTGAGCCACCACGACCGGCTACTACTAAACTTTTTTTTTTCCTGGTACCGGAAATCGAACTCAGGACCTCCCGCTTTCCAGGCAGGCGCTGTGCTGCTGAGCTAAATCCCCCGCCCCTAAACTTTTTAAAGTTAAGATGTAAAAGAGACATCATCCTCCATTTTCACTAAACCAAAAACATACAGTAGAAGAAGTGGGAAACCCTGGGTCCTTGAAGCCATTGTTGAACCACTGAATTAATCAATTCTGGAGTGACCCTCTCCCAAATTTCTTATTAAGTCACTTCATAAATGTACTGATTACTTAAGCCTGTTGTTGTTGAGTATTGTCACTTAAAACTAAAACAATTTTAACGTGCTTAGTGTTTTTTTTCTTTTGCTGTTGTCCTAGATTTAGTGAAAACGTTACAGCATTGCACAAAGATTCAAACAGCTCCCATATGATGTTTGGAAATTCATCCAAATCATAGGCTAAGTGACAAAAATATGGAATACCTCACAAATTTGCCTGTCATCCTTGCACATGGGCCATGTTAATCCTCTCGGTATTATTCCAGTTTTAGTGGATATGCTGCCAAGTTGAGTACAGGCGTATTTTACTGAGACAAATGGTAACCATCTGAGAAAAAATAAGCTTAAATTGTACACAAAAATAAATTCTACAGAGATCAAAATATAATGAAAAAGGTATGAACAAAGACGTGAGAGAATTCTTCATAATCTTGGACCACAAGAAGTCTGTCCAGGGGTAGGAGAGTGCTGGTGTGGCATGCAGCAGGCTCTGAGTTCAATCTCCAGTACTATGCACACACACACACACACACACACACACACACACACACACCCCTCCAAGCATGACACAAAACTAGAGGTCACACATGCTAGAATAATTGTTCAATAAGTCTCATATTTTAATTTATATTGAAATATTTTTTGGGTTTTTTTTGGGGGGGAGGGTTCCTGTACTGGGAATCGAACTTATGACCTTGCACTTGCCAGGCAGGCACTGTGCTGCTGAGCTAAATTCCCAGCCCCTGTATTGAAATATTTGTGTGAAGAAAATGAAGAGTCACAGAAGCTGGAGATGAAGCTCCACAGGAGGGCATGTATCACACAAGAGTGTGGTTCTGGGTTCAATTCTCACCACCCCACAAAAGAAAAAAGGAACTATACTATATACACAATGTAGGGCACATGTAGGGCACATGTAGAAACACATGGCTTCATGTTCACTGCATTCTTTTTGCTTTCTGCAAAGTTTCTTAGAATTCTAATTTTTTTTTTTTTTTGAGGTAGGGTCTTGCTATGCAGTTCAGGCTGGTTTTGAACTCACTGGGTAGTCCAGGTGGGCTTTGAACTCATAGCAATCCTCCTGCCTCATCCTCCCAAGTGCTGGGATTTACAGATGTGCATCACCATATCTGGCCACTGATTAATTTTAAAGATGTCAATTTACATAACAGTACAGAAATATTAAAAAGCCTAGAAACCATAAAAGTGAAGATTGACAAATCTATATAAATTTTTAAATCCTTAAGATACATAACAAGGCAAGAGACAAATGAAAATCTGTCAGTCTGAAATAGAGATGAAGGGTTAGTTTTTCTAAAATATAGGGTATTGCCGGAAGTGGTAGTGCATGCCTGTAATCCCAGCACTTGGGAGACTGAGGCAGGAGGATCCTTTCGAGTTCAAGAACAGCCTGGGCTACCAAGTGAGCTCAAGGCCAGCCTGAAGTGCATAGTGAGACCCTATCTCAAAAAGACAAAAAAATAAAAATAAAGAATAAAATGAAATACAGAGTTTCTTTAAGTTTATTTTAAAACAATACAACCATCAACTAGATACTGACAAAATGTATTAATGGGGTCATTAATACATTTTAATATGGTTCTTAAATATGCAAAAAAGTGTTCCACTTCCTCATAAAAGCAGAATGTGCCCTGAAAATGCACTGATACTGAACTTCTTGACTTGCACCTTCTGCTGGAGAAGTGAGGGCAATTAGCCCGCTCAGACATTACTGCCAGAATGCAAACTGAAACCACCAAGGAGCATTTCTGCATGTTATGGTTTGTGTCTGGGTGTCCCCCCAAAGACACATGCAGTCATGGGGTGGGCTTCTAGAGTTCATGGCTGATTCATGGTTGTGAGTGCTACACCCACCCTGGGGCAGATAGTTTGCATATGTAAGGGAGATAAAGAGGCTGCTTACCACCACTCCTCTCTTTTGCTCTTGCTGCTTTGCTGTCTTTCACCACCATGAAAGGTTGCCCCTGCCATGTGCCACTTTGCCTTGGAGCCAGCTGAGTATGGACTGAAACCTCCACAAACTGTGAGTTAAATAAACCTTTCCTTCCTTAATTTGGGGTGTTGGGTATTTTGTCTCAACAACCAGAGAAAAGTAACCAAGACACTGCAGCATTCAACACTAGGAACATGCACACCCTTGAGGCAATGATTCTATGTTAAGCATGTATTCTGTAGAATTGTTTGTATACTAGGCACATGGCATTTGTACAAGATTATTCTTTGTAGCATTATTTGTAAAAGCAAAAGATTAAAACCCAGAAAAAATTTGTCTACTGGTTGGTTAAATAAATGTCAGTATAACCATAAAACTGAATATTGTGTAGCTATTTTTAAAATAAAGGAAAAATTTCCTTTAAGTGGTGATATGGAAATATCTTCATGATTTAGTATTAAGACTTGTTTTAAAGTAAGATGCAATGTGTGTACAGTGCAAACATTTGTATAGAAGCATATGGAGAAATATCTTCAGAAGAATATACAAGAAATTAATAACTGGTTGCCTAAGGCGGAAAAACTATGGGACAGACAGGAAAGGGAAAAAGACATTTCATAGTCACTCTTTTATATAATGAATTTGTAAACAGATAAATATATATCTAAAAACAAAGTTTAAACCACTGTGAAATTAAACCAAAAAAAAGATATCTGTTACTATAAACTCACAATCTGAAAAATATGCAATTATTTTTGTAAAACCAAGTTTTGGGAGAAAAACTGAAATGTCCATTAACAGTGAAATAAATAATAAATTTTATGACATCTGTACAATAGAGTACTAAGCAAATATTAAAAGAGAATGATGAAGAAACACTTTATGTTAAAATATAGAAAGTTTTAAAATTAAAAATATTTTAAAATGCTAAATAGATTCTTAAAAGGGTAACAGAGAAGCCAGAGTATAAAAAGGGGAAAATGAACATGTATGTAAAAGTTGGTTGGCTACCTAGAAGAGGGAGAACAAGCTGTTGGAGGGTGAGGTTATCTTCTAAAGCATGAGCTCAATCTACTCAACAGTGGAAATTAGCAAATCATAAAACATTTGTCTATAGCTCAATACTCTGAACTCTGCACATGTAAGTACAAAATTAACTGTCTTCCTCAAGCAAGTGTTCTAACTTAGAAGTCAAGTTGCAGGATAGGGTAAATATAATTAACAGGGATCATGTGGAGTTTGGCAGCCTCTAGGAGAGAATAAATAAACAAACATTGCAAGCTACAAAATTAACACATAAAATCAATGTGTCCCTGCTGGGCGTGGTGGTGCACACCTGTAATCCCAGCACTAGGGAGGCTGAGGCATGAGGATCCTTGTGAGTTTGAGAGCAGCCTGGGCTATAATGTGAGCTCGAGGCCAGCCTGAACTGCATAGTGAGACCGTCTCAAAAAAGACAAAAAGAAAAAAACAATAAAAAACAATGTGTTCCTGTACACAAATAATGAACCTACCAAGAAAGAACTTAGGAAAACAACACCATTCACAATAGCTTTAAGAAAAATTAAGAGGCTGGGGATATACCTCAGTGGCACAAGTGCCTGCCCGGCAAGCGCAAGGTCCTGAGTTCGATTCCTGGTACCAAAAAAAAAAAAGTTAAATACTTAAGAATTAATCTAACCAAGAAAATGGAAGACCTCTATAATAGAAAGTACAGTGCTCTGAAAAAGGAGATTGAAGAAGACATGAGAAAATGAAATTTATCCCCTGTTCCTGAATAAGTAAAGCTAATATTGTCAAAATGGCCATACTCCCAAAATTGATATATAAACTTAATTCAATTCCAATCAAAATACCAAGAGCATTCCTCACAGAACTTGAAAAAAAAAAATCCTAAAATTTATATGAAACCAGAAGAAACTCAGAATAGCAAAAGCAATCCTGGACAACAAGAGCAAAGCAGGAGGCATCACAATCCCAGATTTTAAGTTATGTTACAAAGCTACAGTGATAAAAACAGCATGGTACTGGCACGAACATGGACATTTGGGTCCATGGAAAAGAATAATGAAAGCAGAACCAACCAGAGGCACAGTCACCAAAAAGACATATGCTGGAAGAAAAGTAACCTCTTTTAAACTGGTGCTGGCTATCCACATGCAGAAGATTGACTCTACACCCACATCTCTCACGATGTACCAAACTAAAATCAAAACTGATCAAAAACCTAAATATTGAAACAGGACACTAATCTGCTGGAAGATAAAAGAGCTAAAACCCTTAGACACAGGTGTAGCAAGGATTTTCTGAACAGAACATCAAGTATCAACAAATGGGACTATATCAAATTAAAAGCTCTTGCACAGCAAAGAAAACAACCAAGAGAGTGAAGAGAAAACCTACAGACATGAAATAAAATTTTTTGCAAGCTACACTCAGATAGTGAACTAACATCTAGAATAGATAATGAAGTAAAGAAATTAGTCTTCCCAAAATAAAAAACCCAATCAAAAAAATGGGCAACTGAAATGAACAAACACTTCTTAGAGGAAAGTGTACAAATGGTCAATAAGTACATGAAAAACTATTCAATCTCTCTGGCCATTAGAGAAATGCAACATAAAACGACACTGAGATTCCATCTTATTCCAAAAGAGCTGGGGTAATAGGCATGCACCACCATACTAACAGATTTCACATATTAAAAACAAAATTAATTGTAAGATCTATTTAACTTTAGAAGTCTATGTGAGTTAGGGCTGGCTGTAAGAATGTACTGAGGACATCAATAAATCAAAGGTTGAGAAAGTGCAGCAACTTTAACCCTCTGGAGCATCGATTTCAGGCTCCCCTGGCATTTTCCTTTCAGTCCTTAACTTGTATTCAGATTGTGTGGCAATAGCCATCTTTGGATGTGCCTCCCAGTGAGCTAAAAACTACTAAAATGTGAAATTAGATCTATCAGAAAAGCAGCTAGAGTCACTACAAAAAGCTAGAGGCAAGTGTAATTACAACAGTCCTCTGAGTGCTTGGGGACGGCCATTCAGCAACATTTAACAGCAAAGAGAGAATAAACATGAAGTGAATTGACTTTTATGAAAAGCACATGCACCTCAAGTCTTCAGGTCATGTTCTGTTCTCTGAAAGCTTTAACAGTTAGATGTTTTAGCTCATAAGAAGCAGCGGCACCTACTATGGACCAAGATGTTTGCTGGAAGCCTCCTTCCAAGAAGATGAGAGTTTAGTGGGAGACATCACATACATCAACAAGCAATTACAATGATCTGGAGCACGTTGCTTCTATAACAAAATGATTTATAAAAATATTCCATTTACAGTGGTCTAAAAGAACTCTTTCCACAATGGGCTGGCTGAATGTTTGTATCCTTCTAAAACTCCCAAGGTGATATTTGGAGCTTGGGTCTTCAAAGGATGATTAGGACATGAGGGTGGAGTCTCTGAGAGTGGGATGTGCACCCTGATAAAAGAGACTCCAGAGAGTTCTCCAGCCCTCTCTCTACCTGTAGGGTACTACCAGAAGTCATCAGACTGCAGCTGGGAAGAAGACCCTCACTTGCACCCAACTGTGCTAGCTCTGTGTCGGGAGACTCCCGGCCTCCGGAACCATGAGAAGGAAATCCCAGCTATTTATAAGCTACTGAGTCCATGACACTGTGTTATGGCAACTGAATGGACATCTTCCTTAGGCAAGAAGAACAGAAAGTTTATTCTACCAGAAATAGGCTGGGCATGGTGGCACATGCCTGTAATCCCAACACTCAGGAAGCTGAGGCAGGAGGATCAAATTCAACATCAGCCTGGGCTACAAAGTGAGCTCAAGGCCAGTCTAAACTGCATAGTGAGACCCTGTCTCAAAAAAAAAAAAAAAAGTATATTTTACCAGAAATAAAGGGAATGAGTAGGTAGCAAGTAGCCACACGGTGAAGGCAATTTTCTCTCTAGGTCTTGAAGTTGAAAGGGTAGAAAAATTGAGAGTAAAGAGAAAAGAGACCAAGAGGAAGGAAAATCATTATAAAACATCCCAGGCAGAAAGAGGACATTTCCAAAGTAGAGTCCAATTTAGGGTCAGGCCAGCAGCGCGGCCTTGCTCAAGGGTAAAAGATGGGGCACTGGGGAAGAGGAAGTAGGAAAGACAGAATCTCGCCAGAGACTAGATCTGAGGAAAGGAGGGAGAGACACGCCTGAGTGCCCGGCCCAGGAAACTTGCTGGTAAAGTAGCCGGATGGTATCCAGACGGCAAATGGCCCTGGGAGAAGTGGGTGAATTCAGCCAAGCAGTGCTGAGACTGACGAGCCAGTGGAGCATCCCGGTGAGGGTTCAAATAGTCTCTCACTGACTGCCCTGCAGGAGAGAGTTTAGGCTAAAAATGCAGCCTTAGCTGTCATTAGTAGAAGGATGAGACTCCCCAGAGGGAGAGGGCATGAGGGATATAAGAGAGAAGCAGGAGGCAAGCACTGCTGGAACTTAACATTTAAGGGGCAGGCAAAAAAGAGAAAAGGAAAAGCCCTGCAGCAAACTGGGAAAGGTCAAGGAGGTATTGTTTTGTTTTACGGTAATAGCATATTTATAATGTCAAGTTTACCAATTTAACCGATTTTAAGTGTACAGTTCATCATGTTGCATCCATTACTGCTACGTCCTTCCAATTTTTTCATTACCCCAAACAGAAAACCTGCAGCTATTAAGCAATAACTTCCATTCTTCCCTCCTTGCAACCACTGGAAACTTCGAACCTACTTTCTGATACTACGAATTTGCCTAGTCTGGGTACTTCACATATGTAGAATTATGTACTAGTTCCTTTTGAGGCTAGATTATTTCACTTAACGTAATGTCTGCAGAGTTCATATATGTAGCATGTATCAGAATTCTGTTTCTTTTTATAGACCAGGAAACAGAGGCAGGGAGAATAGCACTTGCGGGTATGTCAGGAAGGATGGAGTCCAAGACTCACACTGTGCCACTCTCTGGAGTGGAAGGAAGGAGACGAGTCAACCGGCAGGAGGACAGAACTGAAAGCTGAGAGCAGAAGCCAAGCACTCTGGACAGCGCAGACAGGCACTGAGGAGCCAGAAGCTGCTAAACAAATACTCGCCTGAGAACTGGATCGAAAAGTACATTCATATCAAAGAATTAACCCAACACATATTCTTCTCTTCCAATGGGAAAGTCTAGTAGAAAAGAGGTTTGCCTGAACAGTCCCTGGACAGATGCAGCCCTCCGGCTGAAGGAGATACTTCTGTACAGGGGCCACCTGAAGGGAAAAAGAGAACACATGCCAGAGCGCCTATCAAAAATAGGTCATAAAGCAACGGAAGACAGAGGAGCTGAAGGCCAGGCTCAGTTCAGGTGAGAGAGAAAAAGGAAACACCCAGGTGGAATGAATGAAATCTCAGGAGCCTACAACAAAAGCTTCAGTCTATTTTTTTTTTTTTTTTTTTGGTTTTTCTCTGGTATCAGGAACCAAACTCACAACCTGGTGCTTGCCAGGCAGGCACTTTTTGCCGCTGAGCTAAATCCCCAGCCCCTAAGCTACAGCCTATTAATGCAGGCTCTGTGTGATCAAGGCAGCTTCTGCTAAAGGTACAGAGACAGGAGAAACAGTAGGACTGAATAAAAGAGAGGGAAGCAAGTGGTACAAAAGCAGCCACGATATACAGCACCAAGGTCCCAAAACATCCACATTGCAACCGGGCACCTGCCTCTTTCTTTCTTTTTTCTTTTTCTTTCTTTCTTTTCTTTCTTTCTTTCTTTCTTTCTTTCTTTCTTTCTTTCTTTCTTTCTTTCCTTCCTTGTTTCTTTTTCCTTTCTTCTTTCTTTTCTTTCTTTCTTTACTTCTTCCCTTCCTTCCTCCCTTCCTTCCTTCTTTTTTCCTTTCTTTCTTTCTTCCCTTCCCTTCCTTCTTTCTTCTTTCTTTCTTTCTTTCTTTCTTTCCTTCCTTGTTTCTTTTTCCTTTCTTCTTTCTTTTCTTTCTTTCTTTACTTCTTTCTTTCTTTCTTTCTTTCTTCTTTCTTTCTTTCTTTCTTTCTTCTTTCTTTCTTTCTTCCCTTCCTTCCTTATTTCTTTCTTTCCTTCTTTGTTTCTTTTTTCTTTCTTTCTTAACTTTTTGAGACAGGTTCTTGCTATGTAGTCCAGGCTGGCCTTGAACTATGTAGCCCAGGATGGCCTCCAACTCATGGTGATCCTCCTGCCTCAGCCTCCCGAGTGCTAGGATTACAGTCATGCACCACCACACCCAGCCACCTGCTTATTTCTGATTTCTAATGTTTATGCCCTAGTGGCTTAAAAGGTATTAGTGTAGCTTGTGACCAGAAAAAACTTTCTGAATAACTTCCATTCCTACAGATGAACATCATGAATATCACTTCACTCAAATGATTAAATTATTAAGTTAAGCTTCTCATTAAGTGGCATTTACTTAAAATACTGTATATAAATCCTTGAATTTTAGCATCTACCTGAAACCCTTGGGATAAATATGTTCACTAAGTATTTGAATCTATAAGTTTATTAATTGTGCTGAATGCAAGCCACATAAAGTATAAAAAAAAACTATGGAGGATACTTGCATGATGCCTACATTTTCAAATACATTGAGACTCTTGGAGGATGAGAGGTGTTGAGAATTGAACCCAGGACTAGGCAAATGCTGCATCACTCAGCTCCGTCTTCAGGCTTTTTCCTTTTTTTAAATTTCGGACTGAGTCTCACCAGGTCGCTCTGGTGCCTAAACGTGCCGTAGAGTCTCCTCCAGGTGCGCGTTCACAGTTACCTCTGCTTCAGGCGGGAGCCAGGAGCGGGTGGGTCGCTACTACTCCACTCTTGAAATTGATTAAAAGTAACCATAAGTTGTTCTCTAAAGTTCCTTCCACTAGGGGCTGGGGATTTAGCTCAGTGGCACAGCGCCTGCCTGGCTAAGCACAAGGTTGTGAGTTCAATTCCTGGTACTGGGAAAAAACCAAAAAGACAAAAAAATAAATAAATAAAGTTCCTTCCCCTGGAAACTGCTATACTGTAGACTCCAGATTTCCCAAAAAGGTACATCAGATGAATTCTGCCAGTGTGCTTTTTTTGTCTAGTTGGAGGGACAGCTTTCTGGTGTTTCCCATTCTGCTACGCCTCAGAATCCCTCGCTTATGCGACCTCTTTTATTCCCTATATCCCCTTCCTGAGAATCTCCCTTCGGCTCCCAGCAATCTACGAAGTATTTTCCTAAAAGAAAACAATTTCCTTCAAAGTAAATTCTGGTGCCACTTATAAAGATCATTTTTCCACCTTGCTACATCTCACTTATTCATATTTATCTATTTACATATCATTAAGTTTTTCATCACTGTGCATATTAAAAGTTATAATAATATCTATGGCTACCACAAATGTGTTTCACTTTACCAGAGAGGCAAACCATAAAAAGATAGGAATGAGATTTCTTTAAATTAAGGACAGGTACCGTTGGCAATTAAAAAATATTGCCTCATGCATCAAAAAGCACTTAAACAGCTATTCATTTTGCTGCATAAAATACATAAAATAAAATCAGCCATTTAACAGCTTATAAGACTGTTAAATGAAATATATTAAAGGTTTTAATGCTAAAATACGTCCACTTGAAGCAAAAATTTCCCTGCACATATATATTGCTATTTTTCATTTTCAAATAAATGTCACCCTTAAACCATCCATCTTCTCAAAATTTTTCCAAAGTTATTTTATAGTCTAGTGCCCTTGGGCCTTTTGTCCTCTCTCTCTCTCCCTCCCCCTGTCTCTCTATCTGCAGGCGTCTGACTTGAACTACTGTTAGTGGAAATAATGAACCACAGATTGTTTACTCACATCTAATAGTACCCTCAGTGAGAATGACAGCTCATTATAACCACGCAAATTAAATCACCATAAGGTCAGAGTGTGAGGTGTCTAGACTAGCTAGATAATTACAGATATAGGTCACTAGGCCAGCTTCTGAGAACATATTTAATAATGAAATAAATAACACTTAGCCGTCACCTATTATGCCTAGTCATTTTAGATGCATACTCTCCTTTAACGGTTAGACTCTCTCCATGAGGTAAATATAAACATCCTAGTTTCTTTTCTTTTTTTTTTTTTTCCCGGTATCGGGAATCGAACTCATGACCTCACGCTTGCCAGGCAGATGCTGTGCCACTGAGCTAAATTCCCAGCCCCCCTGGTTTCCAATTTGGGAAACAACACTAAAAAAATTAAACAATTGTGTCTTGCCCCCAAATTAAAGAGCTAAAAAGTGATAGACTCGATATAAAATAATTTTTTTACTCAAAAGCCTGTATTTTTAATACTATGCTATTTTGTCATGTGCTACTGTATTTGCATGTTTTGTTTGTGTACTTATTTATTTAGGTACTGGATATTGAAGTTAGGGCCTCACACTGCCCCAGGACCCCTCCCCCTTTTAAATTCCCAGACAGGGTCTCATGAAGTTACTCAATTGCCCAGGCTGGGCTTCAGCTTGCTCTTTTCCAGTCTCAGTCTCCCAGAGCACTGGCACCCCAGGCCTGTGCTACAATGTCCTTCTCTGCTTTGCACTGTGATATACACACTCACACTCTGGTATTGTTACGTAAAATTAGGACTTAAGGCAGTTACCTTCTTGATACTGTGGCTTAGGTAACATGTACAGATTAGATAGCCATATTAGATCATTATTTATAAATAACATGTTACTAGTTTTATGGAAACAAAAGTGAAAGTAATTGAGAGATTGCACCAAAGCAAAGATGTTAGATGCCGCTCATTCTTTTTGTATGTGCGCTTGTTTTTTTTTTATGCTTTACATTGTATATCTGTGTCAAAGGTGTATAAGATTCACTTTGTCAGACTTTTGGATGAATCTGCCTTATGAATGTTTTCTGAGAACGGAATTTATTCCTAAATTGCGGACTTATTGTATAGATTTGTATTTGTGATTCAAGACAGACCAATAGTAAGTATGCAAATGAATTGCAATTAATCAACATAACATCTGTTACTACCTTAAAGAGTAGTACCTAAAGAAGAGCACCAAGGGCTGCTAGAATATCACAACTCTAACAGATTATTGGGGCTTTAAGCTTTTTGACATTTTACCATTAGACAAAAAATGTTTAAAGTTACATTACTCTTTGTGGGGCAGATGTCAAGGAAACAGTAACTTTCACACAATATCAGCTGGAGTATAGTGATACAACTTTTCAGTTGGAAAATTTGATAATGTTATAAAAACATTTTAATGCTGCAACTCTTTGATCACTTCCACTTTATTTATTTATTTATTTTTGATCACTTCCACTTTAATGTATTTGTCCTATAGAAATACTTTTAGAGACTTGTGTGTAAAGATATATGTAAATCTTATGTATGCAAGGTTTATTCACAACATTTATCATAGATTATTTTTGCGAGCTTTATTGAGATACAACTGACAAAATTGTTTATATTTAGGTATACAACATGGTGATTTGATATGCATATGCATTGTGATTACCACATTCAAGTTGATTAATACATCATTTCTCACAGTTACCTTTTTTTTCTGTGTGTGGTAAAAAACACTTAAAATCTATTTAAATATTCTTAACTGGTCTACTTACATGTTCAGTTTATTCTTAATAATAAAAGAATCTTGGGGCTAGGGATATAGCTCAGTGGCATAAGCACCTGCCTGGCAAGCACAAGGTCATGAGTTCTCACCCCAGTACCACCAAAAAAAAAAAAAAAAAAAAAA
>NW_004955406.1:23628225-23671988 GCF_000276665.1 Chinchilla lanigera
GAGAAGCCACTTTGAAGATATCAATAGGTAATACAACTACCATTGTTAATTCCCTGCCACTTTGTTTATAACTCTGTGTTGTCTGTATTGTGCTTGTGATATGTTGTAAAATGTTGTATGTCTGTTAATGTTTCCCTCCTTTTATCTTTAAAATAAAAAAAATAATAATATTATATTAAGATTCAAACTAGTAGCAAATTACCAAAATGTAACCCATGTCTCAAATACAGAAAAAATTTTTAAATACTTAAACTATATAAAGATAATAACTTCAATTGCAGATGAAATTCGAATGTTCCTGTAAGCTTTTGGTATGAGTACATGATTGCTCAATGCTCTTCTTCATCTGCCCCTCACTGGGTAACAGAGAATTTTTTTTTTTTTTTTTTCCGGTACCGGGAACTAAACTCACAACCTTGCGCTTGCCAGGCAGGCGCTGTGCCGCTGAGCTAAATCCCCAGCCTCTAACAGAGAATCTTGAGCTCTGCCTTCCTAGCCTTCTCCTGCCTCTTTTATGAAGCCCAGGGTATATCTCATCTACCTTCCATTCCCGTAGCGTCGGGCTACTCCTGGCGTCTCCTTGTGCAAAGCAGCTGGCTGGAAATTTTCTTAGCCTCTAAGACTAGTGCGGTCGTTACTTGTGATGTCTGTACTTCTTGGCTGAGGTACCTAAATCTCTGCTGAAATATTATTTAACATCCGTAGAGAATTAACACTGAGTTCTACTTTTTAAAAATTTGTGTCTCAAAATCAACACCTTATTTTATGCTGCTCTGTTCTTAAATTGTCTCTTGCAGTTTTCCATTTATTTATTGCCTTGTCTAATGCTGTAGTTTAGATCTTGAGTGTTTCCCAAAGGCCTGTGGGTTAAGGACTTGGCCCCCAGGGTGACACTGTTGGGAAAAGGTGCATCTTTTTACAGGATCCCATACCCGAGGGTTGGACATGTCTGGCTTGCCTGAGCCACACTGAGTGAAGAGAAATTATCTTGGAACACATATAAAATATGTAACATGGTTAATGTATGCAAGGAGCAAAACTTATTTTTCATTATAACCTGCAAGCCACCGGCCGGATGGGCCTGTAGGGTAGGACCTAGTGGGAGGTCTTCAGGTCACTACAGCTGTGGGGCCCCAGCCCTCTCTCATTCCGTTTCCTGGCTGTGAGATGAGCAGTTTCATTCTGTCGAGCGCTCCCATCATGATGCCCTACCTCACCGGAAGCCCAGAGCAATATGGCCAGTCAGTCATGGACTAGAATCTCCAAAACTGTGAACCCAAATAAACTTTCTTGTAAGCTGATTATCTCAGATATTTTGTCATCATGATGGGAAGCTGACTACACATTTACCAGGGAGTAACTTCATTCTCTTTTTCTTTTGCATGCTCCATAATGCCCATAATTCTACCATAGACGTAAAGATGAGCTCAGGATATGCTTATTTATACAGTCCCAAACGTACACTAAGGAATAAGTTATGTAACAGCTCACGACCACTCACTGAGAAATGTCTTTATGGTAACAGTGCGGACCCTGACACGTTGGCTCAGCTCCCTCCCTCCCCACATCACCACCATCTGACACTAAAATGTTGAAAGGCAGCAAGCCTTACTGTGAACGCCTCTAACCTGTGTATTTCTCCCCTACATGAGCAGCTAAGTCTGCTGAATGTGAGACCAGTTCTGGCCAATTGTCAATGAGTAGAAACAGCCTGTGTCTGAGATCAAGAAAGTGAAAAGCTGGTGTGTTCCCTTCATCCTTTCTTTCTCCTGCTATAATGACCCTGGACTGGAAAGCAACAGCCACATGAGAAAGGGGAGCTGCCGGACCTACATTAGAATCTCTGAGAGTGAGAAATATCATATCGTTGTGTTAAACCACCGAGTATCATAATTTGTCTGTTATAGTAGCATTGTCTATCCTGTTCAACAGATATGATATTCAGAATATAACTACTACAAAATAGGTACCGACCTATCAGAATGAATGAAGTGACCAATGAATGAATGTTTTTGGCTGTGAAGGACTGGCAGCAGGGCTGGAAGTGTAGCTCAGGAGTAGTGTGCTTGCCTGCCATCCGGCACCCAGCACCTCAAAAACAAGAAACAAAACAACTACAACAAAAAATACCACAGCCATTCAAATCCATATCAGTGGAATAACCATGAAAATAACCCTACAATGTACTGCAATTTTATAATTAATGAAACTGACATTCAGACGGAGTAACTGACCTCATTCAGGCAATGACTGGTGAGTGGCAGAGCAGAGACTCAAACTAGTTCTGTTAGGGGGCTGGGGATTTAGCTCAGCGGCACAGCGCCTGCCTGGCAAGCGCAAGGTCATGAGTTTGACTCCCGGTACCGGAAAAAAAAAACTAGTTCTGTTTGCTACAAAAGCCATTCTCTTTCTGCCTCAGCATTCTGCCTCCTACTTGTTGAATGACGGCTACGTCACCTCTATAACCCATCAAAAGTTAGAAGGCGATAGAACTGTCCAAATAGCTTAATTGTTTATTCGAACGATGGAGTATAACTTAGTAGTATGTATTTATTATTGTTTGATTTTCTATAACTCATTCTTGCTGCTGGATGGAATGTCAATATTACATCTTGCTTTTTCTTTTAAATTTCCCTCGTGTCATTTTTCATCATTAACCCCAAAACTGTATTGTTTAAGTTGATATATCCAACTTCATGACATAATATATATTAAGAAGTCAAGAGGAAATTAAATTAGGTGAAGCGCTTGGCTTACGCCACAGTTCTTTAGCTCCTGCTGCTCATTCTTCATTTAAATTCATAAGTCTCTTTTCTCCATGACAGGATAATCATCTCCACAGCAACTGACTATTATATCACAAAGGCTGATGCCTGTGAGTGAGAGCTGGATCAGCAGGAGCTGAGCAACGCTTAAGCAACAGAGATCTATTTTCATACAAATATTGCTAATTATAATGAGCAAAGGAAGAAATATATCATTCCCTCCCCGTGACCCTTCCCATAATACAAGTGGAGCTCCCCCTACATAATTTCTTACCAAAATATAGTGCTTTCAACCCCAAATGTGTCTAAAAAAATCATCTGCCTCTGTAGAGATGATATCTCCTGCCACAGCAAGGCAAATGTGTGTCGAGACCGAAAAGCAGGCTCTAGTTAAATTAAAATCACACAGATACTCGGTGTGATTTAGAGCAGAATCCTAAACAAGATCTGTGTACTACCAATTGCTAAGAACCTTAGAAAGCTAAACGGCAAACAAAAATAACATGTAAAAATATAAGGAGTGGTATAGAAATTGTCACTGGGGCAAAGGAAAAGTATTAGCAGAGCCTCTTTCTCCAAAGAGGCAACTTGGAAAAGTATGGTCAGGTGCTTGTTTGAGCTGACTAATCACATCAGTGGAAGACATGTTGAATTTGAAATGGGTTTGGGCATTTTACAACACAATCTCAAGGTGGCACTTTCACTGGCAGACAGTTCCTCTACAGGAACTGAAAACACAGGGTATACTGGTAATAGAACCTAACACAACAGGGGATGACTAGCAGATGCTGCCAAAGATCTATTATTTTTATATTGGTTTCATAAAACTTAAAGTCAGATTACAGTCATAATCTTTTTTTTTGAGACAGGGTCTTGCTATGCAGTTCAGAATGAGCTTGAGCTCACTTTGTAGCCCAGGCTGGCCTCAAACATGCAACGATCCTCCTGCCTCAGCCTTCCGAGTGCTGGGATTACAGGCATGCATGTGCCACCACACCCGGCTTACATTTATAATCTATACATTTTTCAATGTTAGGAATAAGGCTCAAGGCCTTGTACAGGCTAGGTAAGCATTCTGTGACCGAGCTATACCTCAGCCCTTCAGCACACAATCTTAAAAAGTGTCATGCTTAAAGAATATCAAGCTTGCCTCTCCCAGACTAGATGATGAGCATATTGCGAGTAGGTGCTATGCCTTCTATGACTATGCTATGATCTGTAATGCTCAAAACAATTCATGATAAAGAGGTATTGTCTCAATTTAGTATTGAAAGGCAAGGTTCTCTGAACGTATGACAGCAGGGAAAAATAACTGAAGTTGATATTGCCTTTCTGCTTTTATTTTATCTTTTTAAATTTTTTGGTACTAAGGTTTGAACCCAAGGCGGGTGCACTGAGCTACATCCCCAACCTTGTTTTGTTTTATTTCACTTTGCTTTGTGATAGGATCTTGCTAAACCCTAAATTGTCCAGGCTGGGTTCAAACTTGCAATCCTCCTACCTCAGCTTCCCAGAGTGCTGGGATTATAGGTATGCTGTGCCCAGTGGTCTTTCTAGTCTTTTAGTCCCAAACTCAAATGAGTTGAGCAAAGGGGTCCTGAATATGCCACTATAGCTTAACAACGATTTTGAGAGGGACTTCCAGGAAGATAGTGGTGCAGTACGCAGTAACGAATCAGCCTCTCCAAGATTTGGCATACAGACAGTGGTTAATAACAACTTGGGGAAGAAAAGAAGGAGTGCTGTAGGTCCCTAGGACCCAGAAAGGATCTGAAGGATCTACAAAGAAATTGACAAGACAGACTACAACACAGCAAAGGGAAGAGGCAACTTCTACTTTTTCCTGGCTTCTGGCTCATGGTGTGAGAAAGGAAGATTAAATCTACAGAGACACAGTGAGAGCAGGTGACTCCAGGGGCCTCCAGGGAGAAAAGTACACCAGTGGAATGGGGCGGTGGATGCTGTGTACTACAACCACTGGTGAATGACTCCAGTACAAGCGACTGCTGTGTCCCCTAGAAGGAGTGCTTGAGTGGTCACCATTTTTTGTGGGGGACCAAACTGATCCCCAGGCTCAGAGCAGCCTCAAGATGGCTCCATCTCAGGGCCCCCAGTGTTACACTGCAACAGTGACTGGTAAGGGACAATCATGGTGGACCTCCATGGTCAGGGAGCCAGGGTCAAGCTGACAAGAGATACACAAACTGTTATAAGCTGAATGACTCCGGTCCCAATCCCACAGCCAGAGGTCAGGCTCAGCCTGAACTGCCATGGATTTGAAATTATTGGAACCAACACCACACCCTAACCTTACTGCTGGCTTGCTGGGATTATCCAGCTTGGATCTGGGCTCTGACTGCCTCTTTTGTCTACCAGTGAGGGCAGAGTCAGACCTTGAACTGGACACGGTCACAAAGCTGTAGACCCCAGAAGATAACCACAGGCTGGAAATCGCAAAGAAATTTCTTCCTTCTTATTTTGTTGTTGTTGTTGTTGTTTTCTTTACTTTTTAAAATTTTTGTTTGTTTGGCATTTTTTTCCTGACTTTTTTTGTTTAGTTGTGCAAATGAACAGCGTTTGTAGGTTTTTGTTTTGTTTTGTCCTTGTCTTTGTTTTTTCATTCTTTCCTTCCCTCCTGGCTTTTTTACCAGTTTCCTAAAGCTTGGGTAATCTTTCTTTGTCCTTCAGCCTTGCTTCTACTCTCTTATCCTTATTTATTTTTTTCTTCTCCCTTTAAGTCTATTCTCTTTAGAGTAAGATTGCTCTACTGAGTGAATATTTACTGTATATAATTTTCTGGTTTGTCTTAGATTTTGGTATATAAATCTTATGCCTATGGTTAAGTGTGGCAAACTGTTATCACAGTTTGCCTTTTCCCTGACTGTGTTTGGTGCTACTATTATTACCAGATGTACTACTTTACCCAAGGTGACATAGTTGCTATGATTAGTTAATTAGTTATGATTCCTTGTATGCCCGGATGGTCTGAGGGACATACACAATACTACAGTCCCGTATCAAGATCTGGGTGCTAGGCCAAACAGGCTGCAACCTTTCATACCTAATAAGCAGAAGGAGAAGGATCCTGGGACAAGACCCAAAAAGCCAGCTACACTTCTGAAAAGACATTTCCTTCCTTCACTCACTATGCAGTTCAGGCTGGCCTCGAGCTCACTTATGTAGCCCAGGTTGGCCTCAAACTCACAATAATCCTTTTGCCTCAGCCTCCCAAGTGCTAGGATACTGCACCACCACACCTGGCCAGCTATTTCTCAAAGGACTAATATCTAGAATATATAAAGATCTCAAAAGTATCAGACCCCCAAATTCAAAGATCCATTCTAAAAATGAGCATCTGCAATGAATAGGCACTTCTCAGATGAAGAGATACAAACAGCAAATAAATACATGAAAAAATGTTTAACACCACAAGTCATTCGTGAATGCAAATTAAAACAACACTGAGATTGCCTCTCACCCCAGAAAGAATGGTTATCATTGGGAAATCAACCAGTAGCGATGTTGGAAGGACTGTGGGGGAAAAGGAACATTTCTCCACTGTTGGTGGGAGTGTAAACTGGTGCAACCACTGTGGAAATTAGAGTGGAGATTCCTCAAAAAACTAAAACTAGAGATCCCATTCGACCCAGTTATTTGCCTTTTTGGTATCTTTTTGAAAGAATTAAAAGCATCATACCACAGTGATATATGCACACTCATGTTTATAGCAGCACAGTTTATAATAGCTAAATCTTGGAAACAGTGCAGATGCCCATCAACCAATGAATGGATAAAGAAGATGTGAGGATTTTTTGTGCAATGGAGTACTACTCTGTCATAAAGAAGGATAAACGAGTCATTTTTGGTCAATGGATGCACTTCAAGACCCTAATTTTAAGTGAAATAAATCAGGCATACAAGTTTAAATATTGCATTGTTTCTCTTGTGTGAGAAATCCAAAAGGTAAGTCAGGAGAAAATGCAGGATAGATATAGGGAAGTAGGAAGAACATGTTCAAAAGTGAAGGAGAGCAAGGGAGGGGCACAGGGAATAGAAAGAAGAGAAAAGAGATTTTAAAAAAGCAAAGAATAGAAGGGAAAATGTGGAAACAAAGCTTGTGAAGATGAGGAGGAGAAAAAACATTGAGGGAGGGGAGGAAAATGGGGGAAAAAGAATTAAAGTATATCAGGTACAGGTACAAATTCTCCATGATGAATGTGATCATTGTGTATGGCAAATATGTACTAATAAAAAATGTTTTAATGATTTTCAGCAGAAGGCATCTGAGTTGTTGAATTCTTTTCTCTGCCTAAAAGCAGAGCTTCCAAAAGGAACTGAGAAGTCAGTTGTAAGTCCACTGGCTGGGTGCAGCGAGGGAAGATTGACATATCATCAGAGAAGCTCAATCTGTATCTCACACCAGCGTAGGCATTGTCACAAAACTGTTTTCTCTCTTACCTATTCTTGTAGGAGCCCATTAGTCTTTCCAAAAAGTCACTTTTTTTTGTAAGTGCTTTTTTTCCCACTCCTTCCCTGGGGAAGGTGGTGCATAGGTCAAAAGTTCCAACCAAATCTTTAAGTCACATGTTCTGTGAACGCTGTAGCTCAGCGACTGAAGCCGCCTTTTCTTTTTTTTTTTTTTTTTTTTTTTTGTCTTTTTGAGACAGGGTCTCGCTATGTACTTCAGGTTGACCTTGAGCTCACTTTGTAGCCCAGGCTGGTCTCGAACTCTCAACCATCCTCCTGCCTCAGCCTCCCGAGTGCTGGGATTACAGGCATGCGCTACCAAGCCCGGCTCAAAGCTGCCTTTTCTCTTGCTAATCCCTTTTTACTATTTTAATTTGCAGGCTGCCAAGAGCTGACTCTAAGAGGGTAGGGGAAAAGTTTCTCTTTCCAGATAGTTTTAAAGGGGCGACCACTATACATTTTGTCTTTTCCAGAGTTCTCTTTTAACCCATCGGTGTGGTTAAATGTCATTACTCCTAATGGCCTCAACCCTTCACTTGGATTCCGCTATCAACAATCTCAAAGAAATGCCTTCCTATCACCTAAAATCTCCAGACACCCACTGCTCTCAGGCTCATATCTGCTCCATTGCGATTATCTCTGATTGTCACTTTCTATGTGCTGGTTCCTAGCCTAATGCTGTAGGGGGGCTTTCTATAAGTCCACACCTTTTACCTTAAAAGGGACCATACTGCTGCCCAGTAATCCTCCTGGTCATTCCTTTATGATTTGTGTGTGTGTGTGTATGTGTGTGTGTGTGTGACTGGGGACCAAGCCCAGGGCCTTTGCAGTGAGCTACACACCCCCAACCTCTTTTATTTATTCTGAGACAGAGTCTTGCTAAATCCCTGAGTTGCCCAGGCTGGGAGAGAAAGCAGGGCTCAGACTTGCAATCCTCCTGTCTCAGTGTCCCAGAGCCCTGGGATTACAGGTGTGCACCACCATGCTGGGTTGTACTGACTTTTTAACATCATCTATATTAATGGTAATATTCTAAAAATTTAGGGGATAACACAGAGGTACCAACCTGGAACAGATAGAGAGCACTAGAGCAGTGTGTGAGAGAGGCCCCCAGATGCACTCTGCATTTACCCTCCCATTGCTGACCGAGGGCCTGAGTGTGCCAAGAGGCTGAGGCTGCCCGAGTAGCAGGTAATACCAACTGCTAGAACCAAGTGTCACTATGTTAGCAACCAATTGGACTCATTCGAGCCAAGTAAATACCCGCTCTATTCCAAACTACATGTTTTCCAAAAACTGTCTCTTCTTTTTCTTTCTCCATTCAACATCAATCTTTCTATTTATTGAGCCAACAAATATTTATGAAGCACCGGGCAGTACTCTAAGTAAGCAAAACAGACTAAAAAATTCCTATATATATATATATATAGTAAGTAAATTAGGTAGCATACTTGACAGTGATAAGAACTATGGAAAAAAAGAGGGCAGAGCAGCCCAAGACCTCAGAAATCGGGTTGAGTGTCAGAATGGGGTTCGTGGAGAAGTGACCTGAAGAGGAGGGATGAGCGCCCTGCGTGGCTGGGAAGAGAGTTCACAGCAGGGGGAAGAGGCCGTGCAGATGTTTAGGCTCTTGGCACTCCTCCTTTGCCAAAGATGGTTCACTCTCCAACCCCTTTTAGATAGAGGTCATAATGATTGGTAAATAATCTCTTCAGTTTTTCTCCTTTCTGCTTTTATTTTTTTTATTTTTATTTTTTTTTCCTTTCTGCTTTTAAAGGGTCTTTATGAGTAGTTTTCTGTCTTCTTTGTACCTTAGATTTGTTTTTCTCCTTTCCTGACCTGCTTTCCCAAATCTTCCTCCAGGACTTTCCTCATCCTACAGTTTATTCTCCTTTAACCTAAATGCTCCTTCTAATTACAGGTTGTTTCTTCCTTCCAGAATCAGAGCCATCAGCTTCCTCTCCAGACACATTCTCCATTAGCTTCTTTTTTTTTTTTTTTTTTTTTGTTTTTCTCCGGTACCGGGAACTGAACTCACAACCTTGCGCTTGTCAGGCAGGCGCTTTGCCGCTGAGCTAAATCCCCAGCTCCGTTAGCTTCTGATCTCCTCCTTTATCCCTCTCTCTCTCTCTCTCTCTCTCTCTCACTCACACACACATGCACACACACACAGAGGACTGAATTGTCTTCACACTGAGCTATAATCCCAGGAAATCCCTCTTTCTTTCTTTCTTTCTTTCTTTCTTTCTTTCTTTCTTTCTTTCTTTCTTTCTTTCTTTCTTTCTTTCTTTCTTTCTTTCTTTCTTCTTTCTTCTTTCTTTCTTTCTTTCTTTCTTTCTTTCTTTCTTTCTTTCTTTCTTTCTTTCTTTCTTTCTTTCGAGGCAGGATCTCACTAAGTCACTAAATTGCCCAGGCTGGACTTGAATTTGCAATCTTCCTGCCTCAGCCTGCTAGAGTGTTAGAATTCTAGGCATGTGCTGCTATGCCTGGTTTCTGTTCCCTTCTTCTTCTTTTTTTTGTTTTTTGTTTTTTGTTTTTTGGTTCTTTTCCTGGACTGGGAATCTAACTCATGACCTCGCGTTTGCCATGCAGGTGCTGTGCCACTGAGCTAAATCCCCAGCCCCTCTGCTCCCTTCTAATAGTTTAAACTTATCTCTTGTAGTTCAGCAAAGATTCCTAATATCAAACTGCACCTGTATGTGGCTCCATCAACTTACAGTTATCCCTCTCCAGGCAAGACAAATGTAGAAAGAAAAATTCACCTGCAATTACTTGTATTAAAATGATAACAAGAACATAGAAGCTACTTTTAGTAAAAATAATAGACTTTTCACGTTGGCCTGCAGATTCCCAGTAGGTACTTAAAAGCCAGATAAAAGTTTGCAATCTCTGCCTCGTTTTGTATCTGTCTCCTTTACCACTTTAAAACTTTGAATCAGACTCATGCTCAACTCTGCACCTAGGCATGTTAATCTCTTACAGAGTGTTTCACCTAAAGCTGGGAATCCTGCCCTCCAAGGCCGAAGACACCGAGAGGAACTAAGGTACTTTCAAGATTTGTAGGGACGTAATAATGAACAGATTGCCAACTGTCAGCTTTTATAACCTCTTGTTCCAAGCTCCTGGAACAACATGTTGAAGTCTCATCCTTGCTGTGAACCTGCCAGGTATTGTGAGGTGTGCAGGGAAGTCCCCATGGTGAGTTGCACCCCTATGTGGGAGCAATCATCTTATGATGAGAACCAGATAGCCCCCTCAGGCAAGGAGGATGTAGCAGAACCAGAGCTGAGACAATGCCCAACCAGACCACAGTTTGACCAAGGCGGTTTAATCCTGCACCCCTCTGACCCCTGCCCCAGTTCGTCCCCTGTTTACATCAGTACCCTGGAGACAGGTCTACTGACTAGGACGCTGGTCCCTCGTCTTCCTACGGTAGAAATACTAACAGATTCCTTTCTTCATCATTATTTATTTTCCTTTTGATCTTTTGGTCAAGGGATGGGACTTAATTTACTGGAAATCCCCAGAGTAAGGCCCCTTCTAACCTAGAACTTTGGAACAAAATTGGTATTCAGTCTGTTAAAGTTGTACAATTTAGAGCTATGCTGCTGGGTGTGGTGGTGCACACCTGTAATCCCAGCACTCAGGAGGCTGAGGCAGGAGGATCGTTGTGAGTTCGAGGCCAGCCTGGGCTACAAAGTGAGCTCAAGGCCAGCCTGAACTGCATAGCGAGACCCTGTCTCAAAAAGACAAATAAATAAATAAATAATAAAGCTATACTTTATCTTAGTTCCAGAATTTAGTCTTCCTCTAGAATACTATCCTATTCCCTTCCTTATTATAGTGGGCATCTGTCTCATCCTAATAGTCATTTTTATGATCACAAAATTTGTCCAGGACAGACATAGAGCTAGAGGAAACAGACCTGGTAAAGATCAACTTAAGAAACTCCCTGTACATAAATTCAAGAAAGGAGATGAGTACGATGTGTGTGCCATTTGTTTGGATGAATATGAAGATGGAGACAAATCAGAATCCTTCCCTGTTCCCATGCTTATCACTGTAAATGTATAGACCCCTGGCTATACAAGATTTCTAACCAAGAAAACCTGTCCGGTCTGCAAGCAAAAAGTTGTTCCTTCTCAAGGTGATTCCGACTGACACAGACAGTAGTGGAGAACAAAATGAGGTGTCAGAACACACCCCTTTGCTTAGACCTTTAGCAAGATCAGTGCCCAGTCGTTTGGGGCTCTGTCGGAGTCCCACTCTCCTCAGAACATGACAGAATCTTCAGACTCTGAGGACGATGACCACGAAGATACTGACGGCAGTGAGGCGGAGAATGAAGTGAATGAATACAGTGTTGTGGTCCAGTTGCAGCCTAGTGGTGAACGGGACTGCGATACAGTAAATACCGTGTGACCCATTAGGTGACGGGTTGGTTTCCCTTTGAACCATTTATTTAGGCATGTGTTTGATTTTTTGCTCCTTTTACAGACTTCTGTAGAAATAACTTGTTTTTTAGTGTTCTAGTTTAATCAGATTACCCAGACAGGCTCTTATCTGGTACTTATCTGCAGGACTATACTTCATTTCACTAATAAGTAATAACAGACTGGTGCTGCAACTCAAGCATCAAGCATAAAACATAGCCAAAACATTTTTTTATATCTCAATGTAGCTTGTGATTAGACTTAGATCACAGTATGAAAATGAAAATGCTTTGTGTTTCACACACGAAGTCAGCGCCATAGCCATCTAGCATAAGCTGATGGTATGAAATGTTTTGTGTTTCACACACAAACATTTCAAACACAAATGTTTTGTGTTTCACACACGAAATCAGCGCCATGGCCATCTAGCATAAGCTGAAGCCAGCGCTCACACCTCACTAAAGAATGAGTTGGAGTACCTTCTGGTATTTCTCCAAGTTGCCCTCCTTAGTGAGAAGCAAAGAGGTATTTTACAATTTCTCCTCTCCTACCAGCACCACACAGAAAACTCAAAGCTATCTTTTTCATTTCTATTCCCAAGCAGTCTTATCCTGATATGAGAAGTCTGTAACTGGTACAGATTTCAAAAGGGTTTTAATACTACAGTGTTATGTATAACTATGGTTCAACAAGTAATGTCTTCAGACTTTCGAGATTTCAGTATCCTTCTGTTTTGTGTTGAGATCAAAGCAAAAAGAAAATGCTGCATAAAAATACCAAATTTCAGCAACTGTTACTACACAGATCATATACCTCTTAATAAAGAGCATTTCATGCTAATTAGCCCTGCTAACCAATGTACAGAGAAACGGTTCAAGTATTAGATTTTTTTTGATCTTTTTTTTCTCTTTTTGAGGCAGGGTCTTGCCATGTATTTCAGGCCAGCCTTGCGCTCACTTTGTAGCCCAGGCTGGCCTCGAACTCACAATGATCCTCCTGCCTCAGCCTCCCAAGTGCTGGGATTACAGGCATGTGCCACCACACCCAGCTCCAAGTATTAGATCTGAAACTAAATGCTTAACAGAACTAATGTGTAGAAATGATGTATTATGACATTTGACTTCACTATATCTGTTTTTCTCTGATCAATTTGCTGATTCTTCCTCCCCCACACTGTGTAGAAGTGAACATCCCCTAAGCTGTAGTTGAGAGTGTCTCTATACACTCTCTCTGCTGGGATCTTTGCCTATTTCAACTCTTAGTTTATGACCAAGACTGTACAACTCTTCTGAGCTAAGGTCTGTGTTTTCTCTCTACTACTGTAGCCAAGATGTGCTGACTTCTTTGTCAATTGTGTTTCCACCTCCAGTGATAAAGTCTTTTGCTCAGAAAGGACCCCAAAGTAAGATGGTCCCACGCCCAACTAACACACACTACTACTTTTGCTGCTTCTCCTACCTGAGGTAATTAATCCATCTCCAGTACAGGGGTGAAACTGAGCACCATGGTATTGCTTTTCTTCTAGAAGCTCTAGTAGGCTTTATAGTATAATACTGGAAACCTGACTTCATATTTAAGTGAGACACAATATTATAATGATTAACTTTTTAGCCTCTTATATCACCACAGCCTCTCACCATCCATCATAGGCTACTTATAGTTCTCCAAATACGCTATGCAGTTTGAGTCTATCAGCCCACTTGGTTCTTTCTGGAACGTTCCATTCTCTGCTAATCAAAATCCTGCCTTCCTTCAAGTTCTGAGGCTTAGATTCCCCTTGTTTGAAATAGACTCCTCCTCTTAGCAGCTATAGCATTTCACTTACAAAGGAAAATGGCTTCACTAGTAACCAAGAATGTTTATCTTCTGAAAACTGTAAGCACCTTAAGGATATTTATTATGTAATATGATTTTTGTGTTCATAAGAAACATTTGAGAATTCCTTACTCTTCTTCCTCTCCACAAATTTTGCTTGGCTTACATGTGGCAAAGTGTTTTTTAAATACAATTATTAATGAAACATTAAATTACTCATTTTCACTAAGTAGTACAAGGGCTCAAGTTTGGATTTTTTGTGGCAGTGTTAAGATCGGACACAGAGCTCAGCACATGCCAGCCAGCTACTCTAGGGCTGAACTACGCTTCAGGCCTTTTTAAAATTTTATTTTGAAATATCACTGGACATGTTGTCTTAGTTACTTTTCTCATTGCTGGGACAAAATACCCAACACCCAAAGTTAAAGGAGGAAAGGTTTGTTTAGCTCATAGTTCATAGAGCTTTCAGTCCAGAATAGGCTGGCTCCAAGGCAGGGTGGCAGGGCAGAGGGGCATCACAGAGGAGAAACAGTTCATGGCAGGCAGAAGGTGACAAAGCAACCAGGGATGACCACGGCTCTTTCTATCTCTTATATCTTACCCAGGCTACTCAGGGCAGGTAGCACTCACACTCTTAATCCTAGCGCCCTTAACCTTAGCATCGCACCATAAATCAATCCCAGCGTCACACACTTTAGATCTGAAAAAGCCCCAACTATGACTGCCTGAGGTGGTCTCTATCTCATCTGATACCCAAGTTTTTGGTATTCTAAACAAAGAGTTGAGTGGGATACACAGAAGCAAAGTAGAGCAGAGTTTTTATTAAAGGAAAATTCACTTCACAGAGTGAGAGCAGGCCAGTAAGAAAGTCCAAGAGAGCTTGATTCAGAGTGGGCCCATCTGGTTTAGGTTTGAGGTATTTATTTATTTTATTTGTACCTTTCCTGGGTCTTGGGGTCTGGGTGGTACCTAATGGGACTTTCTCCAATTAATTGTGAATTTCCAAGCTCATTTCAAGGAGTTTTTGAACTTATATGGGCCTATTTGGAGCCAGCATGGCTGCCAAAGCTCAGGAGGACAGTCAAAACCGTAAATTTGGTGATATTATAATGACGGTGGGGTTACCCTCAGTTACTCCTCAGACCCGTGCCAGAGGTAAGGACAGGAGCTTGTCTCACAGGCTCATGCCAGAACATCAAGGAAGTATGGGAAGGGCAGGATGCTCCTTTGGTCTTCAAGAACAGGAAGGCATCCTGTCTGCTGTGAGCCTAAGACCAGGACATTGTCCACACTATCTCCTGCCTACTGGCACATACCACCATGCCTCCAGCAAGTTGGAATTCCTGATGCAGATTCTGAAGGCGATAGTGGTTACTGCACGGGTTAGTCTTGATCGCCAATTTGGGTTAAGAGAGCCCTAGAGTGGTGACGGGATTGTGACAGAACTAACCTCCCCAAGGAATGGGCTGTTAAAAAGTAGGGCCTGGTTGGAGGGAGTTGCTCCCGTGTGCAGGACCTAGGGGACTAAATCTCCTCCCTGGTCCTTCCTCTCTGGTCTCCCCCTGCTATTTGCTTCCCAGATGCCGGGAGTCATTTAGCTCCCAGATGGATCTAAATGGCCTCTGAGAGCCTCATGTGCTGCTCCAAGGCAGGGCTTTTAACAGTTGATTGAATTATGAGGACTCTACACCTCCCTCCAGCTCCTCTCTTTCCTCTCTGCTTCCCGGCCGCAGAGGTGTGAGTAAATTTCCTCCTCCCAGCGCTTTCACCACACCTTCCTGCCTTGGACCAGCCAACTGTGGGCTGAAAATGTGGCCCCAAGTAAACCTCTCTTTTAAGTTGTGGATGTTGGGTGCTGTATCCTAGTAAGGAGAGATGCAACCAGCAGAGCCGACTCCTGCACCAGTGCTCTGTTATCACCTGGGCAGTCCAAGCTGAGCTTCACAAAATCAAGTCATGAAAAGTATTGCTTGAGCTTACATAATAATATTACAAGTTTATAATCTGGCGGTTCTGCGTTACTAGATGTCCAGATCTTAAGGCAGCAGTTTGGCACACTTGCTCTTATGAATAAAATAAACAGCGTGCAAGATCAGATAGGCAATGAAGTGTGGTGGTCCATGCCTGTAATCTCAGCACTCTGGGAGGCTGAAGCAGGAGAATCACAATTTCAAGCCCAGCCTGGACAATTTAGTGACCCAGTGAGATCTTGTTTCAAAATTTTTAAAAAAGGAGGGTGAGGCTGGGCATATAACTCAATGCAAAGGCCCTAGGTTCAATCTCAGCTAACTCTCTCTCTCTCTCTCTCTCTCTCTCTCTCTCTCTCTGTGTGTGTGTGTGTGTGTGTCTCACACACACACACACTCACACACAAAGCCAGACAGGTAATGTATGTAAACTGAAAGCTATATCTAAGCGTATCATATTAAAACTGCAGAAAATCAAAAGTACAAAAACAATTTTGAAAAAGATCCCAAGAAATAAAATACCTTATCTATAAAGGACAAAAGATTACATCTGACTTTCCAGAAATCATGTAGACAAGAAGAGAGTAGATTGAAATACTTGGGGAGGGGGACAACACCAACTGAGGATTACTTTCTAAAATGAAGGAAAAGAGCCGTGTGTGGTGGTGCACGCCTGTAATCCCAGAACTCCAGGAGGCTGAGGCAGGAGGATCACTGAGAGCTCAAGGCCAGCCTGAACTGCATAGTGAAACCCTGCCTCAAAAAGACCACAAAAGAAAAAAAAGTGTAGACTTTTTCAGACAGAAACTGAGAGGATCCACGGCCTATAAACCTGCCTTCCCAGGTATATTAAAAGAAGTTCTTCGTAAATCCCAGCACTCGAGCCGGGTGTGTGGTGGCACATACCTGTAATCCCAGCACTCGGGAGGATGAGGCAGGAGGATCATTTCTAGTTTGAAACCAGCCTGGGCTACCAAATGAACTCAAGGTCAGCCTGAACTGCATAGCGAGACCCTGTCTCAAAAAGACAAAAATAAATAAATAAATAAATAAGTCCCAGCACTCTGAGAGTCTGAGGTGGAACAATGACAAGTTTGAGCCCAGCCTGGGCAACTTAGTGACTTCATGAGCCTCTTTCTCAAAGTACAAAAAAGAAGTATAAATGGGCTGCAGATGCAGTTCAGTGTGAAGACCCCGGGTTCAGTGTGCAGAACTACTGGGCAAAGAAGAAGAAGAAAGGAGAAGGAGGAGGAAGTGGAGGAGGGGAAGGGGAAAGGGAAGGGGGAGGGGAGGTGGAAGAAGTAGTGGGGGAGGGGAGAAGGAGGGATAGCGAGGCAGGCAAGAGGAGGCAGAGAAGAAAGTGAAGAAGAAAGGAAAGAAGGGAAAGCAGGGGAAGAAGAGGAGAAGGAGGGGAAGAACAAAAACATTTGCAGTTCTAATGATTGAATCCAGGGCCTTTGTACTGAGCTACATTCCCAGACATTTCTTAACTCTTAATTTTGAGATAGGTTCTTCCCAAGTCACTAAGCTGCCCAGGCTGAGCTTGAACTTCTTGTCTACCTGCCTCATTCCTACAGAGCTGGACTTATGCACCACCATATCCAGCTGAAAAGGTCTTCAGGGAGAAGGGGAACTATGTAGGTTAGAAACTCAGAAGTATATAAAGAACAAAAGCACATCAAAGGAATACACAAAGGTAAAATTATTATTATTATTAGTAGTAGTATTATTTTTTGTCTTTTTGAGACAGGATCATACTATGCAGTTCAGGCTGGCCTTGAGCTCACTTTGTAGCCCAGGCTGGTCTCAAACTCACAATGATCCTCCTGCCTCAGCCTCCTGAGCACTGGGAATACAGGCATGCACCACCACGCCTGGCTCACAAAGGTAAAATTAAAACTTTACATTTTTAGTATTTTATTCATTGATGTACTTATTTTTTGTAGTATCAGGGCCACATATATGCTAGACAAGTACTCTCTCACTGAGCTATACCTTATTTACTATTTTTAAATGACCTAATAGATAATAGTTTGTTTAAAATAATAATAGCAACAATCTACCTCTTTATATATTTATGTAAAGTGAAATGAATGACAGCAGTGTTATAAGGAGTGGGAGGAAAGAATCAAGATTTTTTTATTATAAAGTCCTTGCATTATACCTGAAATGACATAGTGTTTTTTGAAAGTAGACTTCAATTAGTTGTAAATGTATATTGCCAACTCTAGAACAACTACTAAAAACTAATAAAAAGTGTAAGCATTGTGCTATTGAAGAAGAGAAAATGAAAAATATAAGCTGTTAAAATCACAAAAGGCAGAAAGAGAATGGAAGACAAAAATGAATGAAACAAAGAGGATTTTAAACCAACTATATCAATGATCATTTTGAACATCAATGGTCTAAATGAATTAATTTAAAAAATTGTTAGACTGGATCAAAAATAAGAGCTAAGTATATGCTGTCTATGCAAAAACCACTTTAGCTATGCATGGTGGTGCCCACCTGTAATCCCAGCACTCGGGAGGCTGAGGCAGGAGGATCACCTTGAGTTTGAGGCCAGCCTGGGCTACATAGTGAGTTCAAGACCAACATAGCAAGATCCTGTTTCAAACAACAACAAAATACCACTTTAAATAAAAAAAATATAGATTAAAAGTGAGTGGATGGAGACAGCTAGCCTATTCTAACATGAATCAAAAGAAAGCAAGAGTAGCTGTGTTAAGACATAACAGATTTCAGAGTAAAGTAAGGAAGTTTGTCAAGGATAAGTAGGAGCATTATGTAATAATAAAGGTGTCAATTCTCTAAAAAGATATAACCATTCTTAACACATATATGCCTAACATTAGAACATTAGACTGTATGGCAAAAATTGACAGAGCTATAAGGAGAAACAGATAAGACCACTCTCATAGTTGGAGATATCAGTTCCCTTCTATTAGAAATGGATAAATCGCCAGGCAGAAAATCAGTAAGGACACAGTTAAACTCAGCAACATTATCAGTCAACTAGATATAATTGACATTTACAGACTAGTTCATCCAGTAACAGCAGAATACACATTCTTCTTAGACTGGCATGGAAAATTTACCAAGTCAGACCATATTCTGGTCTATAAAACACATATTAACAAATTTAAATAATAGAAATCATTCAACAGTGGAATTAAATGTCAAATGAAAGATAGATGGAAATCTCAAAATACACACAATCTAAATAACACACGTGGCAAAATTTCAATAGTTTTTTTTTTTTGCAGTACTTAGGATTGAACCCAAATCCTGGCACTACTGAGTTAATATTATCCCTTAATTATTGCAAACTGATCAGGTCTGCCATCTCCCAAACAAGTGGATGGAGAAGGCTAAATAAAAGAGACAAATGGAATGATTTCAGGGCACCAGGAGGATCAAAACCCTCTCACAGAATTGGAGATTCTCTTGGGGTTAAGACCAAGATCTTTTCTGGGTGGTCCATATTGATTCAGTTATCAGAACAAGGGAGGGAGTACTCAAGAAGGGCAGGAACCACTCAAGGACTTCTCTAAGTAAGGCATTATGTTAATTTAGGAGAGCTATGTTAACTCCAGGAAGGTCTCCCCCGCTGAGTGAGCTGCCTAAGGCTACAGTCTTTATCTAGTTGAGGTTGGAGCCAGGTGTCCTTGGCTGTGATCTTGTCTTATCCTTTAAGGCTTCCCAGCTTCACCTGCCATTACAGGCCTCAGTAGGGACCAATGACTCACAGAGGATCACTTACTATGAGTCCACTGCCCATGTCTAGACAAGGGGCCTAGGCTTTGCACAGACTCACAAGTAAACGTGGAAAGCCAATTGATTAATTTAAGTCACGCTCAGAGCTACTTCGCAGTGGTCTGCATCATGGCACATGTTGGGAAAGCACTCCATTATTAAGACACAGCCTCAATCAATCTTCTTTACTTATTTTGTGACAGGGTCTCGGTAAGTCACCCTGGTTGGTTTTAGACTTGCAATCCTCCTGCTTCAATGTCCTGAGAGGCTGAGGTTGCAGACATATGCCACTACAACTGGCTTTAAAAGAAATTTTTTTTTTTTTTTTTTTTTGGTGCTGGGAATCAAACTCAGGACCTTGCACTTGCCAGGAAGGCAAAAGCTATTTACAGTAAAGAATTTGAATTAATAATTAATAATTTTGCAAAACAGAAGGCACCAGGCCCAGATGGGTTTACTGCTGAATTCTACCAAGTATTTAAGGAAGCAATTCTCTTCAGTCTCTTCCAAAAGATAAAAGTAGAGGAAATATTCCTTAACTCATTCTGTGAGACTACTATTATTGTAACATGAAAGCTAGCCAAGGAAATGACAAGAAAACTATAAACCAGTATGTCCATGAACATAGATGCAAAAATCCTCAACAAAATATTAGCATATCATATCTATAATGTATTAAAATAACTATAAAAACAATTATACATGATGATCAAGTATGATTTATCCCCAGTATATAAGAATGTTTGAACATTTAAAATAAATGTAATGGGCTGGGGATATAGCTCAGTGGCATAAGTGCCTGCCTAGCAAGTGCAAGGTCCTGAGTTCGATTCCTGATACAAAAAAAAAAAAAAATGTAATTCATAGCATCAAGAAACTAAAGGAAATTCACGATTATATCAAAATGTGCAGAAAAAACATTTAGCAGAATACAATGTCCAATCACAATTTAAAAAATGAAAAAAACCTCTACACAAAACTAAC
The DNA here is from genome assembly GCF_000276665.1 of Chinchilla lanigera. Taxonomy (NCBI): domain Eukaryota; kingdom Metazoa; phylum Chordata; class Mammalia; order Rodentia; family Chinchillidae; genus Chinchilla; species Chinchilla lanigera. Next base: position 23,648,413 of record NW_004955406.1, read on the forward strand.
AAAAGGGAACTTCCTCAACTTGACAAAGAACATCTACAAAATCCTACAGTGAATATACTCATGGTGAAAAGCTAGAAATTTTCCTTGTAGGATCAGACACAAGGCAAAGATATCTCTCTCTCATTAATCTTTTATTTTATCATTATATTAGAAGTCTTCACTAATGCAATAGGACATGAAAAGAAAGGGTATCCTGACTGGGAAGGACAAAAAACAAAACTATCTTTATTTGCAGATAATATGACCATCTATGCAGAAAATCTGAAAGAATCAACAAAAAACTCCTGGAACTAATAAGTGATCACTGGTAGGTTTCAAGATACCAGGTTAATATAGAAAAGTCAATTGCTTTCTTTTATGCCATCAATGAAAAGAAGAATTGAAAATAAATAGGCTGGGGATATAGCTCAGTGGCACAAGCACCTGCCTGGTAAGCGTAAGGTCCTGAGTTCGATTCCCAGTATCAAAAAAACCCCACTTAGCCGGGCATGGTGGTACACGCCTGTAATCCCAGCACTCAGGAGGCCAAGGCAGGAAGAACGTTGTGAGATCGAGACCAGCCAGGGCTACAAAGTGAGCTCAAGACAAGTCTGAATTGCGTAGGGAGACCCCATCTGAAAAAGACAAAAAAAAAAACCAAACAAACAAACAAAAAAAACCCACACTTATTATAAAAAAAAAAAAAAAGAATTGAAAATAAAATACATGAGGCCTGATATGGTGGTGCATGCCTGTAATTCCAGCACTTGGGAGGCTGAGGCAGGAGGATCATTATGAGTTTGAGACCAGCTTGGGCTACAAAGTGAGCTCAAGGCCAGCCTGAACTGCACAGCGAGACTCTGTCTCAAAAAGTCCAAAACAACCAAAACAAATGAAAATAAAATACATGGTACAACTTGCATTTATACTTTTTTTTTTGGAGAGAAGTTAGGAAAAGCACATCCCTCACAATAGCATCTAAAAAAATGAAATATTTAGGAATCAATCTAACAAAGGATATAAAAGATATGTACAGTGAAAATTACAGTACCCTAAAAAGAGAGATCGAAGAGGATATCAGGAAAATGGAAAGATGTTCCTTGCTCTTGGTTAGGAAGAACCAACACAGTGAAAATGGCCATGCTCTCAAAACTGCTATACAGATTTAATGCAATTCCAATCAAAATACTATCAACATACCTCACAGATCTAGAGAAAACACTCCTAAAATTCATTTAGAACCAGGAGAGACCTAGAATAGCAAAAGCAATTGTCTTGGTTACTTTCCTCTCCTTGCTGAGACAAAAATACCTGATGCCCAGAATTAAGGAAGGAAAGGTTTATTTCGCTTACAGTTTATGGTTTCAGTCCACACTCGGCTGGCTCCAAGGCAGCCTGGCACATGGCAGAGGGCAACAGTTCATGATGGTGGAAAACAGCAATAGCAACAAAAGCAAATGCACAAGGCTCTTTCCCTCCCTTATATTGTATACAGGCTCTCCATCCTAGGGTGGGTCCCTTACACCCACACCATCTCAGTGCCCTCCTCTTGCACAGGCTCAGGATATTTACAAAGTGAAGTCCCTGGCCCCCTGCTGAGTTGCTTAGCTAAGCTTCTAAACTTCTCAAGTTGATACAATGTATTAACCATTACAGCAATTCTGTAACAAAGGCAAGTCAGGGGCATCACCATCCCAGACCTGAAATTATGCTACAAAGCTACTATGATAGAATCCGTATGGTATTGGCAAAAAACAAAAAACAAAAAACAAGCCAGAGGATCAGTGGAACAGAATAGAAGATGCAGACACAACCCCAAACACACTCAGCTAGCTATTTTTGACAAAGGGGCCAAACATGTTCACTGGATGAAAGATAACCTCTTTAATAAATGGTGCTGGAAAAAACTGGCTTTCCACATGCCAGAGACTAAAACTAGACACATGTCTATCTCAATGCACTAAACTAAAATCAAAATGGATCAGGGACCTAAATATTAAAAAGAAATACTAAATCTACTGGAAGAGGAAGTAGGCAGAAGTCTTGAAGACATAGGTATAGGGAGAGACTTCATGAAGAAAACCCAGACTGCAGGGAAATAATGGAAAGAATCAAGAGATGGGATCTCACCTCACTAAAAAGCTTTTGCACAACAAAAGAAATCTCCAACAAAGTGAAAAGACAACCAATAGAGTGGGAAAAAATTATAGCCAGTTGTCCCACAGACAAAGGACTTAAATCTAGAACATATAAAGAATTGAAAAAAATCAGACCCTTCAAATTCAGAAACCCAATCCAAAAGTGAGCATTGGAGATGAATAAGCACTTCTCAGACGAAGAAATAAAAATGGCAAATAAATACATGAAAAAATGTTCAACATCATTGGTCATTTGAGAGATGTAAATTAAAACACTGAGATTCTGTAGGGATCCCTTGGGTTCTTGCTGTACCCCGGAAAGGAACACTGGCAAGAATGAGGGAAAAATAGACAAGAGATAAAAAGCTGGGATCAGGTGGAGGTCCTCTCTGTCACAGCGGAGAAGAGGCACTGCCCAAGATCAGCAGAGCATCTATTTATACCCTCAAGGTTGGTTCATTTCGCCTCACTGCCCAGCAATCAGTTAACAGGCTACAATGGCTTGTTCTTGTTTATGGGCTTTGAAGGTCTCCCGTGTTCTTAGGCTGACTTTGTCTTGCATGTGTAATTACTTTCCAGACACTCCCAACAAGATTCTGTCTCACCCCAGAAAGAATGGCTATCATCAAGAAATATCATCAAAAAATCAACTGATAACAAATGCTGCAGGGGCTATGGAGAAAAAGGAACCCTTCTCCACTGTTTATGGGAGTGTAGACCGGTACAGCCACTGTGAAAATCAGTGTGGCGATTCCTCAAAAAATTGGTATTGGAGATCCCATTTGACACAGCTATTCTTCTCCTGAGTATTGTCCCAGAAGAATTAAAATCATCATACTATAGGGATATATATGTGTCCATGTTTATAGCAGCACAATTTATAATAGTTAAATTTTGGAAACAACCCAGATACCCATCAGCTGAAGAATGGATAAAAAAAGATGTTGGATTTTTATATAATGGAGTATCACTCAGCCATAAAAAAGGATAAAATGGAGTCTTTCGTAGGTAAATGGATGCAACTCGAGACCATACTCATAAGTGAAATAAATCAGACCCATATGTGTAAACATCATATTGTCTCACTAGTGTGAAAGAACAAACAAGTAAATAAGACCCAAAATATATAATAGATATTGCAAGCTGGGAAGAAACTTCAAATGAAAGAACAAACTAGGATGGGGAAAGGGGAAATGAAGGAAGAATAAAAGGAAAACATATGTATATACAAGATAGTGGAGCTGGGGATACAGTCAGCGGCACAAGTGTGCCTGCCTGGCAAACAAGGTCCTGAGTTTGATCCCCAGTACCAAAAAAAAAAAAAAAGCAGAAGATAGTGGAGATTGTTATACAGCTAGTTTGTCTTAGTTCATTAAAACGAAAGTCTTGCCGGGCATGGTGGCACACACCTGTAATCCCAGCACTCGGGAGGCTGAGGCAGGAGGATCGTTGTGAGTTCGAGACAAGCCTGGGCTACAAAGTGAGCTCAAGGCCAGCCTGAACTGCATAGTGAGACTCTGTCTCAAAAAAGGAAAAGAAAAAAAAAAAGAAAGTCTTGTGCTAATATTGTATAGACAAGACAGCATGAAAAGCAAAGTACATATTCACAAAAAGACATGACTGAGGAAGTCAACAGCAGCTTTATCTCTCAAAGCCAACAACAGAAACAAACTCAAATGTTCATCAGTCGGATTATGAACTAAAAACAATTATGGCTGGGCATGGTGGCGCACGCCTGTAATCCCAGCACTCGGGAAGCTGAGGCAGGAGGATCGTTGCAAATTTGAGACCAGCCTGGGCTACAAAGTGAGCTCAAGGCCAGCCTGAACTACATAGCGAGACCCTATGCCAAAAAGACAAAAATTTAAAAAAATTAAAAGAAAACAATTATGGTATATTTATACAAAAGAATAGTACACAGTAATAAAATGGAATGACTACTAGTACAACACTATAAATTTCCAAAACGTAAGTGGAGTTAAAAACACACTAAAAATACATGTGGTACAATTCCATTCATGTGTCTTTCAAGAGCAGATGAACCCATGCCGATAGGTACTAGAACAACGCTACCTGTGAAAGAAGGATACTGATTGGAAGAGAGTATGAAGTGATGTAATGTCTTACATCTTGGTGGGAGTATTGGTTACATGAGTACAGACCTTTGTTAGAACTCACTCAGTTGTAGACTTAATAGATGAGCATTTCACTATATGTAAATTTATCTCCATAAGAAGGAAATATGATCACCTGTAATCCCAGCTACTAGGGAGGTTGAGGCAAGAGGGTCACAAATTCGAGGCCAACCTGGGCAATTTACTAAGGACCTGGATTCAACCCATGGTACTTTTTATGTAAAGAGTAGGGGAGGGAGAGAAAGAAAGAAGAAGCAGTCAAACAAGACATACCCTTTATACCACATCTCCCCCACTCGATGCCTAGAAGAGTATCCAATATTACAGCAAGGGCTCAAGAAAAGTTAAAGAAATAAACTGTTGTAGCAGATAAGAGATGGAGGAGACCTTCAGGTAGCCTTTACTAGGTGCTACTAGATAGTTTCCTGTAGACAGCTCCTTATAGACAGAGAAATCTTCTGGGGGCTGGGGATTTAGCTCAGCGGCACAGCGCCTGCCTGGCAAGTGCAAGGTCATGAGTTTGATTCCCCGTACCAAACAAAAACAAAAACAAAAGAAAGAGAAATCTTTCTGTGCTTTTCTTGGACTGTCAACACTGGCTGTAATTTTGAGTGAATGCACTTTCCTTGGTAGTCATTTGCACGAATGTGTTCAAGTGTACGTGTCTTTATCACATAATTGATTGTCTTAGGTTGTTCTCCTGTGATAGACACTGTCTAAACTATCTTTTAGGGGGGCTGGGGATTTAGCTCAGCGGCAAAGCGCCTGCCTGGCAAGTGCAAGGTCGTGAGTTCGGTTCCTGGTACTGGAGAAAAACCAAAAAAAAACAAACTATCTTTTAGATATTTATCCTATCATTTATATTGTGAACCCAAACTAAAAGTAAATCACAAGCACTTTTGAGGATGGCATCTTTGCTCAACTAACGATTTTCCAGATAATTTCCTCTCAGAAAGAGAGAAATGACTGCAAATTTTTTCCATATTGCATATTTTGTTTCCATTATTATTACAAAACTACAGCATCTATTATGAGAAATGTCTACCAATAATTTTTAGGTTTTTGAAAGTAAAAAAAAAAAAAAACCAAAACAATGAAAGTAGGGGCTGGGGATTTAGCTCAGCGGCAAAAAGCGCCTGTCTGGCAAGCACAAGGTCGTGAGTTCGGTTCCCGGTACCGGAGAAAAACAAAAACAAAACAAACAAAAAAAAACAATGAAAGTAAAGCAATTACATAACTTTATAACTGTAACTCATTTGGGGGTAGTGCGAAAAAATTTTCTTTAATATACATCATTAAAATGAAATTATTTTCAATACTTAAATTTGACTTTGAAGAATTAACTTTCTTTTTTTTTTTGAGACAGGGTCTCGCTATGCAGTTCAGGCTGGCCTTGAGTTCACTTTGTAGCCTAGGCTGGCCTTGAACTCTCAATGATCCTCCAGCCTCAGCCTCTTGAGTGCTGGGATTACAGGCCTGCGCCACCATGCTGGGCAACTCAAAAAATCCTGAATCTTTTTGAAAATGGAAATAATTTCATTTCAAAAGCCAGAAGTTTCAACAATTTCCAGATTAAGAAACTGAGTCCCAGTGAATTTGAAAAGATGTTTCCAAAACATTGGCTTTAGTATGCAGCTGGGGTAAAAGTAAGCTTCTGAACTGGCTGCAAATTCTGCTTCTCTCTTTTCAAGTAGCGGCCACATTCCTGCGTCCTGGCCGCCATGCCATAGTCTCCTCCATTGAAATACATCTGTTTTAAGTTCCAACCATATGTGATGAATGAATGCATAGCAGATAATATGTGTGGAGGAGTATGCCTACAGCCCTTACCTTCTATTAGCCTCTGCAAGTCTGATGACTTTTCCATCTTATCAATACTATAGTAACTTGGAGAAGCCCCAAAACACAGCATGAGCTTTAGAATGCAGAGCTCACATCTCCAAGATAATCAGCAGGAACCTTGAGCAAGCCAGTCTCTGCTACCATCCTATCATCTTGCGTTTCTGTTTTGTTTTTCTTGGTTTGGTTTTGTTTTTCATCGTTGTTACTTTTAGTTTGGGTTGTTTTGTTTTGTTTTTCTGAGATAAGGTCTCACTATGTAGCCCAGGCTGGCCTTGAGCTTCTCTGTAGCCTAGACAGGCCTGAAACTCTCAGTCCTCCTGTTTCAGCCTCCTGGGTGCCGGGATTACAGGGGTAATACCTGCTGTCGGTATGATGTATGGTACTTCCACAGGCCCCATGCCCAGCCACGACTGTCTTTATGAGTTTGGGGAAATTGATGCTGGGCTTGTTGTGCTGTCACAATTTTTTTCCAATTATGTCTAAGAATTGAATGTTCTTGCCAAAGCATAATGAAATTGGTTCACTATTTGGCTTATTCAGAACTGTGTTCTTTTTAGTATAATTTTGTTTTTTTGTTTTTTGTTTTTTTTTGAGACAGGGTTTTGCTATGTAGTTCAGGGTGGCCTTGCAGCCTAGGAAGGCTTGAATTCTCAATCCTCCTGCCTCAGCCTCGTGAGTGCTGGTACTACAGGCATGTAGCACCACAACCAGCTCTAGTATAAGTATTATATTTTTTTAAAAGCACTGTTGTATTATTTAAAGCAGGGTCACAAATTTTGAAAAGGCAATTTAAACAGCGATTAAAGGTATGGATATACCTACTCTGTTATTGTGAGGCAATTTAAGTAAATATTGAGATGCTTTAAGCCTATATTTTTCCAATCTACAAAATGATAATGATAATTTCCTTACAGTGTTGTAGTAAAGATTAAGTGAGATGATTCTTGTAAAATATTTATACTGTTCTGGTTTGGAACTTCATTTTCTTTCTTCCTGTTTTTTCTTTTCTGTGGCTTGAACCCAGGACCTTGTACCTGCTAGGCATGCACTCTACCACGGAGCTACGTCTCTGGCCCTTTTTATTTTATTTTGATAGAGTCACATTAAGTTATTCAGGCTGTGCTTGAATTTACCATTCTCCCGTCTCAGCCTCCAAAGTAGCTGGAATTACAGACATGTGCTACCACATAGGTCACAATGTAGATCTTCAGTGTTCTCCCCAGCTCCACAGACCTTATGCTGAAAGCTTTGATGCCACCCAGTAGCACTACTGCGAGGTGCCTGAGCTTTCAAGAGTTGGGACTTATTGTGCCTTTGGAGAGAATATGGGGACCTTGGGGTGCTCTCTCGTGCTCCTGCTCTCACTTCATTCTGTCTCCATCTCGGGCTCCGCCTCCCTCTCTTCCCTTCCCAGCTGCAAGGAGGTGATGAACAAACCTCTTCCACTACCTGCTGTCACTATGATGTATGGTACTTCCACAGGCCCCAAAGCAACAGAGCTGAGTGACCACAGAATGACATCTCCGAAACTGTCAGCCAGAACAAGCATTTCCTCTTTATTAGCGGATTATCTCAGGTATTTTGCCACAATGTCAGAAGTCTAACACAGAGACATATGCAGAATTAACAAAGCTGTTGGCTATTTACTCATAATGCTTCTAATTTCCAGGATTAAAGCTAATATTACCATGACTAAAGCCCTGTGAGATCCTGTTGCATAATGTGTAATTAATAATAGACCTCGGGGGGAGAGTTACTGCCTTTACTCTTATTAGCTCCATTACATTCGGTAGGGGTCTGTCCCTTATTTGATGTTGGGGCCGTGTCTTAGGTATCTGTGAATTACTGAGTGTGGTTATTTGTGTATTCCTGAGAAGAGAAAGCTGTATAATTAGAAACAGATGCAAATATACTAAAAACATTATTTTACATTTGAGTTACTTTGTGGTTTTAGGTAATTGAAAGGAATAATTTATCTTAACTCCCCTGCGTCTAGTAAAGCAATGTAGATATAGGTACAAATGAAAGGGTGGTTAAAAATCACATATTGCTCTTTGCTTACATTTCAAAAAGGAGCTCCAATTTATATTGGCATTTTATATTTGAGAAATCTGTTAGAGATCTATAGCAAAGAGTGACTAGGGAATTGGATATAATTTTGGAGAGGTCTGTGAGTTTGAAATTTAAGAAGAGGTCCATAAGTTTGGAGAAAACAAAGTTGACAACATATGGATGGCACTTGGAGCAATGTTTTCTTAGTTACTTGCTGAGAAAAAATTCCCGACACCCAAAGTTAAAGGAGGAGAGATTGATTTCGATTTCGGCTCACAGTTTGTAGAGGTTTCAGTTCACAGTCAGCTGGCGCCAAGACAGGGCGACAGGGCAGAGGAGCATCACAAGGAGAAACATCCATGGCAAAGCAGGGCAGGCAGAAGGCAGCCAAGCAGCAAGTAACAGCAGCAGTTCTTTTTCTGTCCCTTGTATCCTAGCCAGGCCACACCTGCCCTCCCTTAGAACGGGTAGCACTCACATCAAGGTGGGCCCTCCCAAAACTATATCCACACTCAGAACTATGCCAAACCACTCAGTGGGCTACTTTAGTACTCACACACCTTAAATCCCAGCATCACACAATTTAAACCCAGCATCACACACTCTAGATCCAGCCACCTCTGAAATACCCCACCTATGACCACATGAGGCTTTGGGAGGACAGCTAGACAGAAGCCGTAACACCTGTGGCTGAGTAGAATCACTCAAAGAGAGGACATAAATTAAGATTTACATATTAAGAAAGGTCCTTCTGGGCGTAGTGGCGCATGCCTGTAATTCCAACACACAGGGCGATTGTTCCAAGTTTAAGGTCAGCCTTGGCTACGTAATGAGTTCAAGCCCAGGGTGAACTACATAGGCGGTCCCTGTTTCAAAAAAAAAAGGAAAAGAGAGAGAGAGATTGAGAGAGAGAAAAGGAGCAAGCTCCTGAGTAAATCTTAAGGTAGTTTGGGAAGCTGTTGAGAAAACACAGAGGACACTGAGCTGGAGCAGATCGAGGGTGTTATGGTTGATACATTGTGTCAACTTTGGTTTGGCTAAGTGACTCAGCAGTTCTGCATCTTGGGGTGAAAAGGACGTGGACGTGCCCTTACCCTTCGGGATGTTATTCACTGTGTCAATTTGAGAAGTTTAGAAGGCCGGGGGCTGGGGATTTAGCTCAGCCACACAGAGCCTGCCTGGCAAGCGCGAGGTCCTGAGTTCACTTCCCGGTACAGACAAAAAAAAAAAAAAAAAAAAAAAAAAAGAAAAGAAAAAATGTTCAACATCATTGGTCATTTGAGAAATGCAAATTAAAACAACAAAAAAAGAATCTCAGAGAAGTTTAGAAGGCTAACTATGTGACTGGGTGTGTGTGTGTGTGTCAGGGTGCTCACTTTGTATTCATCCTGAGCCTGTGCAAGAAGAGGGTATGGAGATTATGTGAGTGCTACATGCCCCCTGGGTGGAGGTAGCCTGCTTACAATATAAGGGAGGGAAGGAGGCTTGCTCTTCTCTGCCACTCCTCCCTTTTGCTCTTGCTGCTTTGCTGTTTTCCCGGCCATGAACGGTTGCTCTGGCCATGTGCCACTGCCTTGGAGCCAGCCAAGTGTGGACTGAAACCTCCACAAACTGTGAGCTAAATAAACCTTTCCTTTCTTAATATTGGGTGTCAGGTGTTTTGTCTCAAAGACAAGAGAAAAGTAACCAAGACAAAGGGTCAGTCAAATTAGGAAAACCAAGACAAAGCCAACCACCCCATCTCCAGTTCTCTGTTCCGTGACTATATCTCACCGTTCAACACCTCACACCTGCCTCAAGGACTTTCCCCAATTTTGCTGGGCTACTGAGATTTAAATCTCTAGCTTTCCTAAGTGGTCCTCTCTGCTTCTTGTGCAGTAATTCAGTCATACATGTGTCTGCAGATTTGTTTCACTTGTGACTTTAAGGACCACACAGCCCAGGCCGGGCTTTGCCTGTCTCCACTCATGTCAGTCATATGCATCCCCCCCTTACACTCCATCGCCCTTGCTGTCCTTTCCCCTGAAGGGGGAGGAATGCTGCTCTTGATGTTCTTGGCTTCAAATCGGCTGATTCAGTTTTCAGATGAGTGCTTTGCACCCCTTTAAACTCATACAGAGTTCTGCTTCCCTGGACTTCCTCCTTACCTATGTAGTGCCAGTCCAGGAGTTCCTCGTTCTCCATATAACTACACCCTTACTGAGGCCAGCTGCAGGGACCAGTGGTCTTATCCTGACCCCCTTGGGCCATTTGAACCAGGCTTCAAGAAAGCTCAAGTCTCCTGAACCCAGCCTAATATATTAACCAACTTTTTTACTTTACTGTGTGACCTCAATGTGCACAAAATAACAATTCCCTGGAGGAAAGGTGTATAAGTTGAGAAATTCAGTATTAGATTCTCAATCTACAGTTTGTAGTTGATTCCAGTAATCATGTGCTAAATCAATAGGGATATCTTTAGGGAGTGTTAGGGGGACTAATTAACAAACAACACCTAAAAAACAAAAAAAAAAAAAAAAAACAAACCTACCTGATATTTCTCCTAAACAATGTGGACTAGAATTAGTAGACTAGAATCCCAAGATAATTACATGCATGCTGTAACCTTTTTAGAAGGGATGCAATTTGCAGGATCTATAATCATTTGTTGGTCCCTGTTTAGCTTATACTTTTACTAACTAAAGTTGGGAATGTTTCAGGGAATGGAGATTAAAGTTTAGCAATAAGATACTGGAGTGCTTGACTTTTAAGATTATTGCACAACTAGATCTCTAGAAACAGAGAATTTCACAGCTCTAGTTTTTCTGTTTGTTCTAGCTGATAATAACTAATCTAGAACAGAGTTTTCCTCCTGCCTCAGGCTCCCAAGTGCTGGGATTATAGGTGCATATGATCGTGTCCATTAGATCAGCTGTTTTATCATAGTCTTTTAGTAAATAATCACAAAAATAGGAATATGTGATACACATTGCTAATCAGCTTGACTGTTTACTTTGAAAAATGTTTCTGGAGCTAAATGTCACACTTTTTGACTGTTATATGAGGTGTTGAATGGGTATACTAACATTTATTAGACAGAAAATATGTGCTAGTTTCAGTTTTTGCAAATATAAGCAGCATGAAAATTCATTCATGTACATATTTCTTTGCACACTTGCATGAATACTGTTGTGTATGTCTACTCATTTATTATAGAGGACACAATAAAAGATAGAGATGAAGAGCTGTAGGGCAAGGTATAGGGGAAGAGGCAAGATGCAGAGTTTCCATGGGCAAAACACCCTCCAGAAACCTCAATGTGTTCAGCTTTCCTGAAGCTCTTCCAATACTGTCTTTTGAGTTTTTATGGAGGCTTTATTATGCAGGCATGACTATGTAAGTCATTGGCCAACACAACCTTCAGCTCCTCTCTTCTCCCAAGAAGTTGGGTGAGGGGCTGAAATCCCTCCCTTTAATCCTGCCTTGGTCTATTTTTTTTTTTTTTTTTTTTTTTTTTTTTTTTTTGGAGACAGGGCCTCACTATGTAATTTAGTAGTTCAGGCTGACCTTGAACTACTAAACTACTAAACTACTCACTATGTAACCCAGGCTGGCCTCTGAGCAGTGGCAATCCTCCTGCCTCAACCTCCTGAGAGCTGGGATGACAGCACGTGCCACCATGCCTGGATAATCACTCTGTTTTTTGAAGGAAAGCCCATCTTGCTATATTTCCCAGGCTGGCGCCAAACTCTTGAGCTCAAGTGACCCTCCGGCCTCAGCATTCCCAAGTGGCTGGGACTACACGAAGGTGCCACTCTGCCTGGCTCTGCCTCATTTTCTGGTGATTGGCCCTCATCCTGAAGCTACCTAGGGGCTACCAGCTATCAGTTACCTCAGTAGCATATAAAAAGGCACTTATAATTTGTTTTTTAAAAATTTTATTTGTATATATTCACGATGCATAATAAATACATTCAGCTTGGGAAATTGGTACATATACATATTGCATCTTAATGCTTTTTACCTTCCCTCCCTGCCATCTCCCCTAGCCTCAGATTTCCTTCCAATATCCACAAAGTCAATCTCCCTGTTTTCTATTGTCCACCTTTGATTTTACCCCTAAAGTTATTCAGACCTTGGGTTTCTCATACAAGAAAAACCATGTGGTATTTAACTGTCTTAATAACTTATTATTTTTTTTTGTTGTTGTTGTTTGTCTTTTTTTGAGACAGGGTCTCGCTATGCAGTTCAGGCTAGCCTTGAGCTCACTTTGTAGCCCAGGCTGGTTTTGAACTCGCAACAATCCTCCTGCTTCAGTCTCCCGAGTGCTGGTATTACAGGCCTGCCCCACCACCCCCAGCTAACACTTATTATTTTGAAAATCCCAAGAATTTTAAGGGTTGCATGCTAGGAAGCAGCAGATTTGGAAGACCAAATATATATTTCACAATGTTACAGCCCACGGCACCTCCCATCCTGCCACCAGTCTTTGATCATAGATCCTTTACGTAAAAGGATATATAACTTGAAAGATACTGCTATGTAAATAGAATCTTATTCAATTCTTAATAAGTAGCCCAGTCCATTATACTATATAAATATGTCTCTCAGGGTGAGGCCACTCCGATTTGCAGGTTCTCTATCTTGTCAGATTCCAAAAGCAGCAGTGGTCTCATCAAACATGTAGCTTTGCTTTTTCAGACATCTGGTATAATCGAGTCAAGCAGTCTTGCTCTGAGCCTATGTCAAAATGCTAAGGTAATATTGGATTTCCCCTCAGTTCATGCTTATTTATTCATTCCTTTACTCTCAGCTACTGTTCTTCCTTCTCTTTCAGTGGATCCCAAATTTTCCACTTTTTTTTTTTTTTTTTTTTTTTGGTTTTTCTCCCGTACCGGGAACCTAACTCAGGACCTTGCGCTTGCCAGGCAGGCGCTTTTGCCACTGAGCTAAATCCCCAGCCCCCACATTTTCCACTTTATGAGGGGACATTAGGTTCAGCCACTCTGCTTATCTACACTGCAGGTAGCAATACTAGTGTAAGAAGTACATCCTCCTTAGTCCATTTTCATGCAGCTAGAATCAGGTCACACAAATGCAGAAATAGCTATTTTTACCACCAAGCAATATAGGTGCATTATTGCCAGGTAGAATGAAGCCATCGTGCCCTTAGTACTCTGACATGGTTTCTTAGCAATCATGCCTACTTTAGGCACTTGCAGTTGTAGCACTGGTCTGTGACCACTGTATGAAATAAGAGAAAAGGCAAAATAAGTTAAGGGAAGAAAGAAAAAAAGTATAATTGTCAGACCAGTATACTTCCCACTTGACAAGAATTTCATGGTTACACCAGCATCCTTCCCTACTCCCGCTTCCCCAGGTCTACCAGGAAGACAGAGTAGTATCTAGTGGGGACATTCCTCTAGCTCCAGTCATGCTGAGTGTGAGCACATGTTTGTAAAAGTGTTTCAAGCAGCCCATGCATGTGTTTACCCCTTCCCTATTTTACACAACCCATCTTGCTATTGCCCATTCCACGTCCTTATCCAACTAGTACCCAGATGGAGCTATGTTCTTGCCCATGGTTGAATATTATGGGCTGCACAGTGTGTTCTTTTGTCTGAGATAATGGTGATCAGCCACCCAGATTCATGAAATATCTTCTGTCTTGGTTACTTTTCTCTCATTGCTGAGACAAAATACCCAACACCTCAAATTAAGGAAGGAAAGGTTTATTTAGTGCACAGTTTGTGGAGGTTTCAGTCCATACTCAGCTGGCTCCAAGGCAGAGTGGCACATGGCAGAGGGCAACAGTTCATGGCAGGGGAAAACAGCAAAGCAGCAAGAGCAAAAGGGAAGAGCAGCAGCAAGCAGCTTCTTTCTCTCCCATACATATGCAAAGTATCTGCCCCAGGGTGGGTGTAGCACTCACACCCATAATCCCAGCATTGGATCATGGATCAATCATAAACTCTAAAAGCCCACTCCATGACTGCATGAGGCTTTGAGGGGACACCTAGACACAAAGCGTAACATCTTCTGTTCTGGAATTCCTATAGCGCTCTGAGCATTTACATCTGTTACTGAGTAGCAAAGCCCAGTCTCCAGACAGGGTCTACTCCTCTCAAAACCCACTTGTAGTTCCAGCCACCAGCATCGGTCTGGCTTGCCAGCCATGCTCAAGGACTTCCCTCTGGGGAATCTGCCACATAGCCATCTGTCTCTTTTGCCTGCAGACAGAACAATTCTTACTGGCATTATGTGCCTCAGAGGGTGTAGGACAAATAAGTCTAGATTCAGCCTACCTCTGTACTGCTGCAGTGGCCCCATATCTAGTCATTTCATTCTAGTCTAGTGACCTCAAAGGAGATCACCTTAGATGAGTTTGCGGATATCAACTTGATAATTCCAATCACCTTCCACATTTGTAGTTCTTCTTACCAGCATCAACATGTCCTGATTTAATGTACCCCTCAAATTCCCATAGATCTAGCATCAATTTAATAAGCTAGATTTCTATTGTCCCCCTACTTGAGTATATGGTAAGGCTACTGGTCACTGTTCAGAAGTCAGTAAAAACCCGAACACAGGATTCTGTACTTGTTTTGTTTTGTGGTACTGGGAATTGAACCTAAGGTCCTCTTGCTGAACTACATCTCCAGTCACCCCTCCTTTTTAAAAAAATTGTAGGCCGGGTGTGGTGGCACACACGTGTAATCCCAGCACTCGGGAGGCTGAGGCAGGAGGATCGTTGTGAGTTCGAGACCAGCCCGGGCTACAAAGTGAGCTCAAGGCCAGTTTGAACCACATAGCAAGACCCTGTCTCAAAAAGACCAAAAAAATATATATATATTATTTTTTTTTATATAGAGTCTCACTAAGTTGCTAAATAGCCCAGGCTGGGCTCCTGCCTGATACTCTTAGAGTTCTGGGATTATAGGCAACTGCTACAACAATTGTGCCCCCACCCACCAACCTCCCAGTTCAATTTTTCTACCTCTGCTAGGAAAACAGCATGTGATTCAGCCCATCAAGTTCATTTGCTTTTACATTCTTTGATCAGAGTGGCATTTTTCCAAGTAGGCTGTTCTGTGTTCACCTTGAAACTGCCATCCACAACCTAAAAGCTCTTCGCCATCAGTTGAGCGCTATTTATAGGGCACTGTAGAATCCAGCAGCTCTCTTACTATTTCAGGGTCGCTTCTAGGGGAAAAGAGACTCTTTGTTCCCCAAGTCACATGTTCCTACATAAACTATTTCCATTTTATTATGGAACTGTTCTGGGCACTCTTGTTATTCTCTAACATTACCCAAGACAGCA
Organism: Chinchilla lanigera; assembly: GCF_000276665.1. NCBI lineage: Eukaryota > Metazoa > Chordata > Mammalia > Rodentia > Chinchillidae > Chinchilla > Chinchilla lanigera. The sequence goes on from NW_004955406.1 coordinate 23,663,859, forward strand.
TGGGAATTTTGCATTTTAAGATTATTTTACGTCCTTCATTCATGGGATATCTTTGATTAACATCTGAAAGTAAGGCACTAAGGACCCCTAAGTCAAAATGCTCTGGTCCACAGTTCCAGAAATTAGTTTTTTTTTTCTTTTTGGTACTGGGAGTTGAACTCAGGACCTCATGCTTGTCAGGCAGGCGCTGTGCAGCTGAGCTATATCCCCCGCCCAGGAATTGTTACTGGAAGGCACTCAAAAGCTCTTACCATAAGCCCAGAGTAGGCTTTATTTTTTTATTTTTTTTTTTCCGGTATCAGGAATCGAACTCACGACCTCATGCTTGCTAGGCAGGCACTGTGCCCTGAGCTAAATCCCCATCCCCTCCAGAGTAGGCTTTACATAGAGCTATTTGCACAATGTGCCCATAGCCTCACTGCGGCTGCAATTCTATACTATGTGGGGTCAGGCAATCTTACTGACTCTTATTTAGCATATCCAATTAGTATTGTTTGAAGGGTGGGTTGATATGGCTTCTCTTTTACAATATTGAATAAGAAGATGGCCTTGAGCCAGGTGTGGTACTGCACACCTGTAATTCCAGCACTCAAGAGCCTGAGGCAGGAGAATTGCAGTGAGTTTGAGGCCAGCCTGGGCGACATAATGAGTTCAAGGACAGCCTGAACTGCATAGCAAGACCTTGTCTCAAAATCAAGCAACAACAACAATAAAAAAAGAAATATTGGATAAGGAAAGTGTTCATTTCCATAAAACATTTATGTAAAAAAAGACATCTTTACATAAAGTTCATTTAAATATTCCAATATTCATAATCCTACCAACTCTTACATTTTTACGCTCTCTCAGTGGAAGTGTAGCTGTGTCAGGGTTTCACAAATGGCCCTTGCCGTGGTGAGTAAGGCTCCCACTTCAAGGGGTCCCAGATATTTCTCTTCACTACCCGCTGGTCATTTAACCTACGTGTATCCAGAAGGCTTTGACTCTATAGCAGGGGAGTGAGTCAAGGAATCCGTTTGTCAGCCTTATCCTGATTAGTCTGCTTGAGAATTACTCCAGGCAACTTCAAATCAGACTTTTTCTTTTTCCAGATCAGATTTCTTCTGTAATCTTTGCCTTCTGACTTTTTAAATGTTTTCACTGTAGGGTAAACATAGCGAACTTATTTGGACCTCCTTAATGTTGGGAAGGAATCCCTTTGGTCTACTGTCTATAGTGTTGTATTAAGGCCTTTATTTTAACCTCATCAATATTTAAGTTTTGTTTTATTCATTCTATTTCTTTTCATCTTGTTTTTGTTTTCGTTTTGGTGGAGGGGATTTAACCCAAGGTCTCACACAGGTTGAGCTACAGACACACCAAACTTAATTAAAAAGCAAAGTCAGGGAAGAGCAGGTTGAAAATGAGCTAAGGACTGGGTCATGTAGAAAAAGAGAGAACTCCATTGAGGACAGGTCCCAGTGTCCTTAGGAAAGTGCCCAACAAGAGCAGCTGATGCAACGAAGTCCAAGAATGAAGACTGGTGGCTAAGGATGTATACATGCTAAGAAGTTATGGAATTAAAAATCCATTAACTATAAACATCAATACTGTTCTGTAGTAAAAACTAATTATAATCACAGGGGAAGAGTGATGGAGAGGCACAAAAGGTGGATTAAGCCACCTATATTATCTCTAACAAGATAGTACAATAAGAGGCCTCATTTACAGCTACCTTTATCCCATTTTACTCCTTATGCAACAGTTTTCATAATTCTTAAAGACCTGCAGTCAATTCTGACCTTTGGAGTATGACCCATGAAATATGTTTAAAAAACAAAAAATTCGACAGAAAAAAAATCGCTAGGAAATACCCCTTTTGGAATGTAACACATAAAACCTTAGTATTCTAAATTCAGCAGACTATTTTTCAGAGGTACCTAAACTATAACCTATGTTCTATTCTGTGTATGTTATTCAGTGTGTATTTAAATGGTTTGTTTTGTGGAGTATAAAATGCTCAGCAGATGGATACTGTAAAAGTTTCCAAATTTTGATATATTCCAAAATAAAACCAAATTTTCATCTCTGGATGAGATTTGGCAGTTCTTTTAAATTCTTTCCTAAAAACTATTTCTATGAACTATGTTAGATAAGAGACATCTTTACCCTCTACTCTCTTACCCACCAAAGGAAAGAATTTCTTAGCACCACGCTTTTCTTTTAAGTGCAGAAAAATTAAAATGTCCTTATAGGCAGCCTGAATGACCGGTAACTTGATTTAAATATTTTGTTTTCTTCATCTGTACTTTCCCACTGGGATCCTCCAGCCTGCTCTTACAGAGCAACTTCTCCTTCGTTTCTGAATTTGGATCTGAATTATCTGTTCAGTGTTGGTTTCCAGGATGATTCTTGATGTTTCTAGATCTCTGCCAAAGCACAAATCTCATCTCCTGTAAGAAACATTGAGGGGAGGCTGCAAAGGTCTGTTTGAATGGAATAGACTTTCTTCACATTAGAAAACTGAAAACCAGGGATCTTGAAGTAATACTTTAGTTTATATTTAAAAATAGATAGGGGCTGGGGATTTAGCTCAGCGGCAAAGCGCCTGCCTGGCAAGCGCAAGGTCGTGAGTTCGGTTCCTGGTACCGGACAAAAAAAAAAAAAAAAAAAAAAAAAAAAAAAAAAAAAAATAGATAGAACAATAATACCTCCCATTTTATACACCTTTATTAGCTATAAAGAAACAGCTCTTTTGGCTGTATGCGAGTGAAAACTTTAATTCATTCTCTTGGCTTTTCCAACACATGCTAGTTTATTATTTTAATAAAATGTACTAACAGATGTCAGGCAGAATGTGGCCACATCTGGGACAAATAAAATACCATTCCAAATCTCCATGGGAGGGAAATAGCAATATTGATTAATTCTTCCCCAAAGTCTTTCTAACTAACCCATCTCATTTAATCTGTTCAATTCCTTTAGGTTGAATAGTTAGCAAATAAGAGCAGCACCGATTACTTTGGCTGTCTCGGGAATATGAAAAAGAAATACAGCACCAAAGAATGTGTCACGGACAAATGTGCTGTGCTGAAATACAAGTGAAACTTCACTAAAGCTTGTGGCTAGAGTTATATTTTTTCTGCTGAAGAGCTTGTAAATCTTGAGTTCCCTGCTTCCTAAAGCCATCTTGACTTATGGGTCTCTTTTGGCCTTTCTACAATGTTTCTACTTAATTTCGCTCTTTCAGAGGATGCACAATGCATCTAAATGATGGCAAATAAAGGTTTTGGTAGAGGATATATCTTGAGAATAGAATATATAGAGATGGTGGTTAAATCTCAAGCTATTCCAGTCTTCTAGCCTATCTTTTGTTTTTAACTTTGTTCTTTTACAGCAAGTTTAAAACGAAAACAAAAACAAAAACAAAACCTCCTGTTTCCTGCCAGTGGATCAAGTTCATAAACTATTGTATTTCACATCATCGCTAGCTTCTTAACAATAAACTACATGGAGGATCTGAGTAAATAAAAATACTGAGAGGAAGCTCTGGAAATGTTTGTCTCACAGACCACTTCCTCCCTAGGAGGAAGGAAGATACTGACACTGCATATGCAGCATGAGCTGGTAAGGCAGGTGTGGCATGAAAAGTATCCTCCCTTCGAGTCCAATGAGCAAAGTGTGAGCCTTAGCTGTGGTGTGTCCTACTCAATGTTTGGAAGAGCTAGTGAGCCACAGAAATCATATTTCTTTCATCTGTAAAGAAGGAGTCATTCTTTGGAGGATTATTCTGAAGATTTAATGAAATAAGCATGCTTTACAAGCTGTGACACATATATAGCTTAATATTACTTAATGACATAATCTTCATCTCACAGAAGCAAATAACATTAGATACTTGGAGCATGGCTAAAAAGAAATGTGTGTGGTAGATATAGAATAGGCAGTAGATTTTCCATGTAAGACACACTCCCTAGATAGAGAAACCCTCTGGAAGGACTACGTGCAATCATGATACAAATTTCTGTTGCTAAGCACTAAATGTTAGGCAAATCAAGCTGATGTCTGCTATTCTGTTTCATATACACATCGGGATCAAATTCCAGTCTTTCATGCTCTTAAATTATATTTATTGAGCATCTACTAAGTCAGGCATTGTGCTGGATTCTAGGTATGTTCTGGTGAGCAAGATTTCTGATAGCCTAGTTACACTGATATTTTTATTCAAAGCACTTAACAAAGTACTTGACACATACTAGATTCTGAATACAATTTGGCTAAGCTAAAGTACTATCCTAAATTTGTAGAAAGCCAGTGAAGAAGAGGTTTTTGTAGTTACTTAGAGGTGGCCATCTAGTTCACTGTGCGGTTATTGGACACTGTACTGCAAGTGAAAAATAGAATGATACTATTGTAAAGTTGAAAAATTGTAAATCAACCATTGTCTAGTTACTTTTCTTGTTGCTGAGACAAAATATCCAACACCCACAGTTAAAGGGGAAAGGTTTATTTAGCTCACAGTTTGTAGAGGTTTCAGTACATAATCGGCTGGCTCCAAGGGCAGGGTTGGCACATGGCAGAGGGCAACAGTTCATGACACTGGAAGACAGCAAAAGCAACAAGAGCAAAGGGGAAAACAACTCTCTTTCTGCCCCTTTTATTTTATCCAGACTGCTGGGATTAGGGCAGTGCCAATCCAATCAGTGTACTGATCCAGCAATCCCCCAGCCTTAACCCCGGCACCTTAATCCCAGCATTGCACTATGATCACATTCTCTCTCTCTCTTTTTTTTTTTTTTCTGGTACCGGGAATCAAACTCATGACCTTGCACTTGCCAGGCAGGCGCTGTGACGCTGAGCTAAATCCCCAGCCCCTATGATCACTTCTCTGCATTCAGCTGCCTCCAAAAAGCACCTGCCAGGGCTGGGGATTTAGCTCAGCGGCAAAAAGCGCCTGCCTGACAAGTGCAAGGTCGTGAGTTCGGTTCCCGGTACTGGAGAAAAACCAAAAAAAAAAAAAAAAAAGCACCTGCCCATGACCGCATGAGGCTTTAGGGTGATATCCAGACACAAACCATAACATGTAATAAGTAAGGACTGTGTATATATCATCAAACTTGCAACGATCCTCCTGCCTCAGCCTCCTAACTGCTGGAATTACAGGTGTGTGCCACCATGCCTGGCAGGACTGTGTATATTGTACAGTTAAAACAAAGGGGAAGAAATTGGCAAGTCTATATGCAGTCAACCCAACAAGTACACAAAATTTCTTTCTTTTTTTTTTTTTTTTTTTTTTTTTTTTTTTTGCGGTACCGGGGATAGAACTCATGACCTTGCACTTGCCAGGCAGGCACGTATGCCACTGAGCTATATCCCCAGCCCCACAAAATTTATTTTTCAAAGCATAATTTTCTTCAAGTCACTCAAGATTAGAATTTTATAGAATAAAACTTCCTGGAGTGTTTTCCAAGCATCTAGGAACCAATTGGTGAAGTCAGGATGGTTGGCATTAGTATCATTCACCAGTAGCACCACTGTCCTCTCGAACTGAGTTCAAGGAGTCACTACTCTTGCATATGTGTGGGGCTGTGATAGTTAACTGTACAAATTTGAGTAAGAAATGTCCAACTAAATAGGCTCTGTATAGTTCTGGGTATAGAAGACCCGCCTAGGGAGGATTGCCAGAATGATATAAACTGGAAACGAAGAAGGCAGGACTGCTTCTGTCCCTTCAGAGGAGCTCCAGTCTTCACCTTCACCTTGGTCATGGTCTCCTGCACAGACTCTTACGCCCTCCTTTGGCCTCCTGATACGGACTCATACAAGATGCTATGGCGGGCTCCAGGCCCGGGTCCTTTGGATCTCCAGCGCAGACAGAGATCTGTACTCTTCCACTCTTGACTCCGTGGGCCACTCTTGTAAATTTTTCTTATATATCTGTAAGTCTTGCATTAAATCTGTTTCTCTAGTCAGCACTGACTGATAACAGGGGCTAAGGAAGTGGTTTTAGGCAATGAAACGTGATCAGTGATCTACTTCCCTTTCAAGTTAAGGCTGTGAAAAGTTCACGGGGATCTTCACTGTCTTCCCCTGTCACAGAGGAAAGCTGGGTGTTCTGTGCAGCTATAAGCTGGTGGAACTTCTGTCAATCTGCTTTCTGGAAAGAGTAGAACAGACAAAGCAAGAGGTATGAGCAGGCAGTAAACTTTTGTTATGTTCAAACATGCAGATTTTGGAGATGTTTGTTACTGTAGACCATAACATAAACTTTCCTGATCAATGTAGTGATGGAAGGTCCATAGTGCTCTTGGTACCAAGTTTTTTAGTGAGAAAATATATAAAGAAGTTCCTTTATTTTGTCAGTGGTGTCTTTCATATTAAAGATGTTGGCTGGGCGTGGTGGTGCACGCCTATAATTCCAGCACTCGGGAGGTTGAGGCAGGAGGATAGTTGCAAGTTCAAGACCAGCCTGGGCTACAAAGTGAGCTCAAGGCCAGACTGGACTGCATAGCGAGACCTTGTCTCAAAAAGACAAAAAAAAAAAAAAAAAAAAAAAAAGAGAAGATATTATCCCGAAGTCCAGTTTTTTAACCACATTTAGTGCAGATATCCCATAAGTTTTTCTATATCTCCACTAACTCTCCTGTGAATCTTTGAAAAGTACTACACTTAACTTTTATCTGTGAAGTTACTGGGCTTTGTACACATGATCACCTTCCTAAACATGAACTGAATCGCTTAACCTACACCAAAATTTTCAAAAGCATTTCAGCTGGAACAAAAGGCTCTAAATTATGAAAATCTAGCCCTCCTTTAAATTGAACTACACATAGTCACCATGAACAGCAGGTAGATGCTTCTGCAACTGCACTATTTCTAGAAAGTAGACCCATGAGGGAGAAGCAAAGCATTTAGGATTATTTTGATTTTTTTCCTCTATGTCCAAGGAAAGGCCTAACCTGGAAGGACCTGTCAGAATTGTCATTTATTTAAAGCTACAGATAGTAGGCAAAAGTTTTCAAGCCACTGATAAAGAATGGCTCCCTCGTGTTTACTTTGATGGATGTTACCTAGCGTATACAATATGTTGTCTTCAGTATTTTAATGCCTGTGCTCTTTCCGCCATCCAAGGCTCTGTCAAAAGCCAACTCAGTCCTAGCTCCTCAATCCTAGCTTCTCTGAGCAGGTCAGTTGCAGCTGATATTTTTGTTTTCCAAATTCCTATCATTTATTTGGAATTGCTTATAGACTTTTAAAGATTTTAAGAGCTGGAAAGGACCTTAGAATCAAAATCGTCTTATTTTGGAAATGAAGAAAATAAAAGTCCAGAGGAGTTATGTAATCTACTGAAGTCACAGTTATTGGAGGCTATAAACTCTTGTCCAATCCCTTGCGCAGTCTCTCTTTTTTTTTAAATCACAAGCACCTCCCCATTTGTCATCTGGTATTGTTAGTTATCTTTTCAAGAGTGTATGACGTCTCTCCAATGGCACATCTTAAAGTTAGGGAACTCTCGCTTCTTTGTTACTTTATTAGCTCATACTGTATACGCATTAAATACTAAGTAATTACTTTTAGGGTAATTGGTCGTGTTTTCGGTCACGTTTGCATCTATTTAATCTCTTCTGGTAGTAGACAATGTAGCCACGGCGGCGCACGCCTGTAATCCCAGCACTCAGGACACTGAAGCAGGAGGATCACCGTGAGTTCAAGGCCAGCCTGAACTACACAGGGAGACCCTGTCACAAACAAATCAAAACAGCCGTGGAAAGGGGCCAAGGAAGCAGAAATAAAACAGTAGCAAGGTAAACAGCGAGAGCTGATGGGAGCAATCAGAATGCTACCAAGGTCCAACAATACACTGGAGTTGAAAGTCATTTTCTTTGGAAGACTCAGATCTTGCGGGTTTACGCAGCGAGGATGAAGTGTGCTCGTGTGTGAGACTCGGGCCCCGACCAGAGTGCTCAAGTTCAGGTGAAGTTCTGCAGGGGAAGCCTAGCGGCGTTACTGCCTGCTGGGATGGGTGTAAGAGGACGAAATCTCGGCGCAGAAGGCTGAGCCTCTAGCCCAGCGTGGGGCTAGGGCGGGTACAGAGGGTCTGCAGGGGACAAAACGCCCACAGCGCGGGGCGCCGCGGTGCTCGGCGCGGGC
>NW_004955406.1:23672788-23690880 GCF_000276665.1 Chinchilla lanigera
CGTCGGGCGGGCGGTGGAGCTCGGGAGCCCGGCTCCCTGCGGGCCGCGGGGACGCCCCGCCGGCTCACGCGTGCTGGGAGTGCCGCCCCTGCCCGGGGGTATCTGCTGCTGCTTCTCCAGAGCCCGGGGCTGATCCGGAGGAGGTGGGGGAGGGGGTGCTTGGTTTGTTTCTGCTGCGAGCTTCGCGTTTTGAACCCTGTGGTTAATGTACTGAGGTCTTCGGTACGCGGTGTCGCCGGGGAGCCCTCGTCCTGCACGTCAGGATCGTCTTCCTCCTCCCGAAGCCGCCTTCCTGCTCCCCAAGATGCTGTTAGTAAAACTGATCTCTCAAACTTTGAGGTTTATTCCCGATTATTTGCCCACCAGTGACTCATTTAAGATTGATTTCCTTGACGGCCCTTTGCGTATCTTGGGCCGTGCTTTTAAAACTTTCAGAGGATTTGTGTCTTTACGCTGTAAAATGGTTTGGAAATGTCAGGGTTCTTTGAGGTGTGTGAAGAAATTTGTTTGCTTTGAAAAGGATAGATGCATAGTGTTTAGTAATAGTGCTGTTTTTTTTTCTTTTGAAAATTAGATTGAGACATGGTTTTAGTGTTTTAAACTCAGCGTTTTATTTACAAGGAATATGTGATTTGCATTACATTATTTGTGGCATTTCCAATGGTCCATTAGAATACCTAGCGTAATTGGTAGGTGATCTGCTTTGAATTAGGTTGTTGAATGTTTTAATAATTTAGATTGCTGTTAGATCTAGATTGTTAAAGTGAAATTTGATCCTTTGATTTGTAAAGAATTTAAGTGGAAGCGATATGGCTCTTGGATATTTTTCCTTTGAGATTTCTACTTGTCACAATCAACAGGTATCCTAAAATCTTGATTGTACATTTGATCCACTTTGTAGTGAAATAATGGATAGTTAATGTGAGACTCCTTTTTCCAGGAGTGGCACAGCAAATGTGGCCGCCAACTTTTTTTCCTAAAGATTTGTTATTTCCCTTAGGTATCCTTAAGAATCTATGTTTGAGATTAATTATGATGAAGAGTTATATGGAGAATTTATGAAGGAAAATTGCTTAAGTCAGGCTCGTTGAGTTTTTGAAAAATAATCACTCTCCAGTGTGTTGCACAAAAAATTTCAAATTAGAATCGTTAACATAAAAAAGGAATTGTTAGGGCCGAGGATATACAGCTCAGTGGCACAAGCCCGTGCCTGGCAAGCGCAAGGTCTTGAGTTCGATTCCTGCTACCAAAAAAAAAAAAAAAAAAAAAAAAAAAGAATCGTTAACATAATGTAGACAATGCAGACATTAAAATATGGGGAATTTTGAGTTTTTATCCACTGTATGGGGCCTTCAGAAACCTAGCTTCCGGGTTTGAGTGGACAGAAATATAGAGCTGGTGAGCAAATATACTTGGAATTTCGTCTATTACTGACCTTCAGTTTGTGGTGTTAGGTCTATCTCTAATCTTATTTGCTCATGAGTTGTGTTTATATTATGCAGTTTCTGGAATAAAGCTGATATGTGCTTAGTAATACATAACTAAGTGTTTCAGTGAAAGTGTAATTTCTATATGTTGTCAAAGAAGCATAATTCCTTCCAGGAAGAGAAATGAGTTACCATTAAAATGCTCTTTATTAAAATTATAACAGTGTTTCTAGTGTAACTAAAAAAGCCCTTATAATTTTGAAGTTATTCATTGAATTCTGAAGATACTAAAATGTGTCATTACAGTTGGCCATTTTTGTTGCTTGCTTTAGTGAGATAGAGTCTTAGTATGGAGTGCAGGCTGGAACTCAGTGCCCATCCTTCTGCCTCAACCTCCCTCCCTAGTGTTTGGGTTAAAGTGTACCCCAGCATGCCCAGCTGTAGTTTGCAGTTTTTAAAAAAGAACAAATATTTGTGAGATTGTGTACACTCTGCGCACATACAAATCTAAACTTGATTCTTTTTATTTGTGTGTGTGTGATACTGGAGATTGAACCCACTACCTTCGCACTTACCTACCCACCCTTCCCCACCTTTGAGGTAGGATCTTGCTAGATGGCCAGAACTAGGCTTGAATATGTGATCCTTCTGCCTCAGCTTCCCAAAGTAGTGGGATTATAGGCTTGTGTAACCATGCTGGGCTCTACAATGGATCCTGGTGTTGATTATTACATACCCTGTGAAAGATACTGTCATCAGATACCATTATTTCTTGATTTCATTCTCTGTAATTTTAGCTGTTATACTAATTTATATTGACTGTATTTAACTGGGTAGGTATAGATTGGGGTGCAAAAGTACAGCAACATCCAGTCCATTTCCCGAAGGCCTAGGTGTCTTGTCTTTCCCCTTCTAGTTGCTACACTTTCTCCCTAATGTGTCTACTGGGTTTTTGGGTATTCCTTGGTGTGGAAATGAAAGATTGGTTTTATTACATAGGTGATCTGACTGTGGTACGGGGCATTTGGCATTTAGGAATTATTTCTGTCATAGGCAGGAGCTAGGTGATATGTCTCTAATTGTAGGTACTAAGAGGGTAGGTGACCCCATTTATTCATTTTTAGGGTATATGGAGGAACTCCATCAGATTTGGACTGGTTCATGATTCTCTTTTGCCTTATGGGTATTTGGTAATTAAAGGGGATCACTACTACTGCTACATCTTGTTATATGTTCAGCAGCTATATATGTTATTAAAAATACTGTGAAAGATTCCTGTTAAAATTTGCCTCTCGCTCCCCTTTCTTCCCCACCTTTCCCCTCCCCTCCCCTTAGCAGGGATTCAAACCAGGGTCTTCACACTGATCTATATCCCCAGTGCTTTTTTTTGTTTGTTTGTTTGAGACAAGGTCTCATTGTGTAGTTCAGGGTGTCCTTGAACCCACTATATAGCCCCAGGTGGCTTTGAACTCCAGGAGATGCTCCTGCCTCAGCCTCCTTAGTGCTGGAATTACAGGTGTGCACCTCCGTGCCTGGCCCCAGCCCTGTTTAAAGACTTTATTTTTTAGGCTGGGCTTGAATTGTATTCTCCTGTCTTGGCTTCAGGTGCTGCTTGTGCCACCACACCTGGCTCTACCATTTCATTTTGAGAGTGATTTAGCATATTTTGCTGCTTTCCATGTCTGCCATTTGAAAGTAGGTATCTCTAAGTATAGTAGTGAAGACTTATTTTAAAAATAGACCACAGGTTATATTATCTAGAGAAGACATACTATTAAGTAACATACAAGCCAAATGAAAAAACCCCCAAGCATTTTTGTTATGTTTTCCACAAATGTATTATTTTATGGAGTATCCTGGGGGCCTGCCTACCTTCCCCTCTCTCCCTGCCCCCTCTTTTTCTGAGATAGGGTTTCACTATGCCCTTTAGGCTGGCTTTGAACCCACTGCGTAGCCCAGGCTGGCCTGGAACTTGGAGCAGTCATCCTACCTCAGCCTCCCACAAGTGCCCGCCCAGTGTTTTTGGTTTTTTTGAGACATGATGTTGAACCTCTGTATTCTAGGCTGGCTTTGAACTAGCTGTAGGCCAAGCTGATCTGTAACTCATGGCAGTCCTCCTGCCTCAGCCTCCTAAGTGATGGGATTACTGGTATGTACCACCACACCTGGCTTTTTAAAAATCTATTAAATAGAAGTTATATTTTATAAAGAAATTACATTAAAAATCAATATGTAAAGTAGAAATCATACCGTGTAAAATTATGCTTGAGGCTGGGGTTGTAGTTCACTTGCAGAGCTTGTGCTTAGCATGTGCTAGGTCCTGGATTTCAGTCCGTAGCCCCCTATCCACCAAATCCCAAAGAACTATGCTTAAAAATATTTTAGGAAGGCAGAACAGCATACCAGCCCCTTAGCTTTAGTGTTGGTACAGAATGCTGTTTTTCTGTTCCTTAAGTACTAGTTAGGGATCATGTTGAACAACAGCAAAAAAGTCTTTAAGTATTAGAATCACATTCAGCATGGTCTCACCCTGCACTGTGAAAGGCACATGGGGACTGAGAACACGGAAATAGGAGGTGAACTCTACCATCTCACGTGATCCTAGAATATGTGCTGTAGTAAAAGGTGGATGGATATGCTTGGACTAGGCTGCGCTATTTAAAGTATTTCTCATTTTCTCCTGTTTTTTTTTCTTTCCGAAGCTGGATAGCGTAAGTACAAAACTTAAGTGGCTTTTGTGCTTCAGTATAACAGAAGGCCGGGGATATAGCTCAGTGGCACAGCACTTGCCTGGCAAGTGCAAGGTCCTGAGTTTGATTCCCAGTACAAAAAAAAAAACTCTTAACAGAAGCACATTTAGAGTTTCATGTTAACCTTTGTAAAGTGGACTTTATGTCTAAAAAAAAAAACACCCAGATTTTGATTCTCTCTTAGAAAGCACCAGCTGCTATCTCAGTAGGAACCAGTATAGCAGAGCAGTTGGGGGTCATTCTGTTCAGTAATGTATTAGCTCGGTAGAGAAAACAGGAAACATTTTGGTAATCAGAACTCAAGAACTCAGAGAACAAGTTGTAAGACCTTTGAGGAGGTCAGCAGTGTTCAGCTGTGAGTAAAAATGAAGGCTTGTGATACAGTAATGTGGAGACTAGGAGACTAGGACCAATTGCTGGAGACTATGACCAGTTGCTGCTAGACTAGGACCAATTGCTGCTAGGACCAGGAGTGCAGTCAGTACTGACAGGAACTGAGAGAAAGTCCCGTCTTCCTATTTTGAAGTCTTAACGTGCTACCCCTGTTGGCAAATCTAACAGTGACCCTAGGGCCGGGGATATAACTCAGCGGCATAAGCGCTTGCCTGGCAAGCCTGAGGGCATGAGTTCAATTCCCAGTACCAAAAAAACAAGAGTGACCCTTACAGGCACAGGAGTCAGTAATAAAGAGTTGCTTAGGCTCAACCCCAGCACCGTAGAGCAAGGTCTAGAAGGCTATTTTAGAGTTGCGAGGCAGTGAATAAATGACCTGCACAAATGCAAGAATTTAAATAGGGAACTCTGTCCTTACCTTGCCTTCAGAAAATATTCTGTTCTGTGCGCGAGACTCTTTCTAGAGATTAGCAGTAGAAAAATGCATCAAACAACATCTCTGTCCTTGAACAATTGTCTAAGTGGGCATGACAAATAAACTGCTGTATGGTCTGTAAATGCCATAACAGATGAGTGATGTCTTTTTGTAGCTTAAAGGACATAGCAACCAACTTGCTTATTTCTGCCTATCTAAACTTAATGACCTGTATTTTTCTTTTATATCATGACCAAATCCAGCATTATTATTTCTGACTGCTGTTACTCCCAATATCTGTAAAAGCTGTTTCTTTGAGATGTCTATTTTGTCGTATAGTCAGTCATTATTAAGCATTTCTCTGGGCTTTATTCTTCTAAATTATGTAGACCATTAGGTTCTCTGCAGTTTTACTTTAGCCTAATACTATGTACAGTACATAAATGTTTGAGAAATCTGTTTTTGTAATAGATAATGACTATAAAATACTGCAGACATTGTTTCCTATTTCCAGGGTCATTAGAAAATAGTTTAGGTAGTGATGTGAAAAATGAAAGGGTGAAATAATCAGTTCATTTAAATTGTATAACATCAGTAAATGATCTAAAAAACAAGGGACTTTGGATTTCTGATCTGTATTTCTGAGTCAGTAGTTTTGGCAAGAATTCCTTTTGGCTAAATAAAGTCTCTTTTTTTGGTTTTACTTAGTGATGTTATAAAATCTGTTATTTCTGAGGGAGACAAATCCCTCGTTTCATTTCCTAAAAATAAAACCATATTGTGTAGTTTCCTTTTTACATTGTTCTTTTACATTGTGCACTTTTTATTTCCGTTATTCTTTGGTTTTGTTTTATCACTGCCTCTATTAGCTATTGTGAAATGTGCAGATCTGTAGTACTTCATTTTGACTTTGTTTTAGAAAAGTGTTTTGCTTGTTCTCCCCATCATATGCATAGAATATTGACTTAATTTAAAACCAAGTAATTATTCACTTTTAAAAAGATGTATGCCTCCATGCTGGTAATTCTATTAAGCCCTCACTATTTACTATGTAGAATCTAATTCGGTCTGGGATGGCTGTTTTGGAACCCAGCCAAATGTTTCGTAGAAAGTTTTACTGTATTACAGAAGGGGTAGTGTTATGTGTAGTAGGAGGTTCAGAATTGAAGGCAGAAGACTTCATCTTTAGGTCTGGTTCCATTACTGGCAAGATCTTGGCCTTAGTATTTTCTGGCCATATGTGCACATTATATATAAACTACATTATGTAGTATGGTATATACTGTATATATAAAATATGACTTTCATTGATCTTACAGATTTTTTTGTAAAGATATTAAAAAGTAACATAGGTAAAGGAGTTTTTTTTGGGGGGGGGCAGGGTCTCACTATTGCAGTTCAGGCTGGGCTTGAGCTCACTTTGTAGTCCAGGCTGGTCTCGAACTTGCAACAATCCTCCTGCCTCAGCCTCCTGAGTGGTGGGATTACTGGCGGCATGCAAACAGCACAGCCCAAAGAGGTTTATGTGAAGCTACCACTTTGTAGATTGTAGGGCCTGTGAGAGTAGAGAAAACATTTTGCTATTATTTTGGCTACAAATTGATACTTTTTTTTTTTATTATTTTATATCAGTTTCAGAAAGTCTCTTTTAAAAAATATGCTTAGCAAGATTGAGAAATTGACTCCTTGCTTAATTTTAATGAACTTTTTGTATCATTCATCTTAAAAGTTTTTGGTTAGCATATTTGTGAAGATAACAAGGGCTCTTTAAATTAGTAGAAAGATGCTTTTTATAGCTATGAAATTTTGTCCTCTGGTAACATTTCCTCAGGTGACTGTAAAGTAGCAAATGTATTGCCTTAGTCACTTTCTTCCTGCTGGGACAAAATTAATCTGACAGCCACAACTAAAAGGAGGAGAGGTTTATTTTGGCTTACGATTTTAGTCCATAGTTGGCTGAATGTACTCACCTCATGGCCCCTAGAAAGCTGAAAGAACAAAGGAACGAGCTGGTGGGGTGAGGCAGATACAGTACACCCTTTCAAGCCATGCCTCCAGTACCCTGTCTACCACCCAGTGATCCAGTCGCCTCCAAACATGTGAAACTTTGGGGGCCATTTGAGATCTAAATGGTAACATATATGTTGTTGAAGGTTCTCAAGTATTGGTGGTTCAGTACTTTCTAAAATACTAAGGCAGAATTTCTCTATTAATAATTATTAATAGTGAGATATAGGTCCCATTTGCCAATTTGAGTTAGCCAGTAATTATTAGTGGAGTATCTTGAATTTTCTTTTCTTTTTTCCTCCCCAGACGTCTCATCACCTTTTTGTTATTGCTGGGAATTTAATTCAGAGCCTTGCTTTATGCTAAGCATATAGTGTATCACTGAACTGCATCCCCAGCCTCCATCCCTTTTGAAAAGCTTATGTTACACTTATGTGTAATATACATAACATTATTAATGTCAATTTAATTTGTTCTAAATCTTTTATGTAATCTGTTGGAATGATTGATTTAGGAGAATTAAGAAAACATTAGTGTGCCAGTGAGAGAAAAAGGCTTTAGAGTGTGTTCATCGTGGATTTCTTAAATGAATTGTTTGAATGTCTATGTTTAGTGTATTACTTAATCTTCCAGAAGTAATTCAAGAACTAAGAGTGGGGGCATGTTTATAAATTTTTACTTGTCTTTTAAATCATAACAATTTTTGGTTCTTTTAAAAATTGTTTTAATTTTGGAAAATAAATAAGTTTATTTATTTATGTATTTGTTTATTTTGGTACTGGAACTTGAACACTTGCTTCACATTTGCCGGGCAGGTGCTGCGCCACTGAACTAAATCCCTGGCCTTGGGAAATTTAAGAAGTAGAAAAAAATTCATCTATTCTTTTAGTACTCAGTTGGTTTTATATTTTGGTGTATTTTCTTCTGGAAGGAGATTTTTACATTTGATTTGGATTTGCATAGTTTTATAACTGCATTTTACATGCAGACCTAAAGTTATATGTGTTAAAAAAATTGAACTTCTAAGATTATAAGCATTTTGTATGTCATAGCAAGTTTGGTGACATTTTTAATTATCGCATAATTTTACAGGTGTGTGCACTATAGTATAGTTAGTCATTTCTGAGTGGTTGGATTATAAGGTTTATTTTAGCTTTGTATTTGTGTTTAAGATAGGGAGAGGAGATCTGGCATTCATATGGCAATGGGGGGAAACAGTACCTGTTGTCTTTTTATGTTTACTTTTCCAAAGTGAATCTTAGGACGTTTTGGGAGATGGTGGTACTAGGGATTGAGCTCAGGCCTTCACATTGAGATACAGTCTGTAGCCCCCCCCTTTTTTTTTTCTCTTTTCTTTTCTTTTTTTTTTTTTTTGGTTTTTCTCCGGTACCGGGAACCGAACTCACGACCTTGCGCTTGCCAGGCAGGCGCTTTTGCCGCTGAGCTAAATCCCCAGCCCCTCTTTTTTTTTTTTTTTAAATATAGCCCTTTTTAGCTTTTATTCTGTGAGAATAGTTTGTGAAGTCACTGAGTTGCCAGGCTGGGCTTGAATTTGGCTATCCTGCTGCCTCCACCTCCCTGGATATTGGGATTACAGGCATGTGCTAACATGCGTGGTGTGTAACTGCCTTTTTTTTTTTTTATTTTTTTTTATTTTTTGGTCTTTCTGAGACAGGGTTTTACTGTGCAGCTCAGGCTGGTCTTAAACTCACTTTGTACCCCAAGCTGGTCTGGAACTCAGGGCATTTCTCCTGCATCAGCCTCCTCAGCGCTGAGATTATAAGCATTGCTACCATGCCTGGCCTATTACTGTCTTTGAGGGCAGTAGTTTGTTGTGCAGTAGAGCAGAAGGAATTAGAGAAGATAACCTGCTTCCCTATTTAGGTTTGGGAATTCACTTTAGACAGGGTGGAGCAGGTGTTCTTGGCCTGCAGCTCATGAGTCCCTGGGTCCACAAACACTGAAATTATGCCTGTGGGTGCTTCTGTATCAGTTTGTTCAAGAGGAGAGAGTTTATCACTTTTCATCAAATTCTTAATGGGGGGGGCTCTGGTCCCAGAAAAGTTACGAACAATGAATTTTTATGATTTTTCTTAGAAAGCAGAGGTAGAGAGAACTATCGTAGTGCAACAAACAGTATCTTTTATTGAATTAATGATAGTTTCCCTTTATTGTCTAGTACCATAGGGTCATTTTTACTTAAGAGAGAATGGATTTTTACTTCAGTAAGTTTTTCTTTGTTACAGTGTTACAGTTTTCTCTTTTTTGACATTTATTGTTTGAAGAACTCAGATTAAGATTATAAAAACCTGGATCTGGTCATGGTAGTGCATTCCTGTAATCATAGCTACTTGGGGGGTTAAGGCAGGAGGATGTAGGTTCGAGGCCAGCTTGGGCAATTTAGTGAGTCTCTGTCTCAAAATATAATTTTAAATGGGCTAGGGATGTTCCCTAGCTCCATATGCATGACAGAAGATTATAGAAGCCTAATTGTTAATGAGTGTCGTTGCTTTTGTGGACATCAAATACATACATATGTGTTTACATAGTCTATATATATATATATAGTTGCATACAGTTGTATATATACTACATTATATATACATACACACACTTAGATGTTAATTAATGTTTGATGTTCTTTGCATTATTTCCAGAGCAGCGGGTTTTTAAAACAGCACCTAAACTGCTTATTTCATACATAAAGGTTTAGAATTGTATACTGACTTGCTCATATTGATTTCCAGTGTATATGAATTTTGCCAAATTTTTGCAGCTTTTGTGAACCTAAAGATTATGGTAGCTCTTAGTTTTATCACAGCTGTGAGACTTCTTTTTATCCTTAGTTTTTGTTTTCTTTTTCATGCTTTTTATGTATCTGCCTTTTTTTTTTTTCTTTGTATCTGCCTTTGTTTTAGCCTTTAAAACCTCTGGGGCTCCTGTTGCCAGAGGATTTTTTTCTTTTTAATGTAAATCGTAGAAATTGGAAGACCAAAAAGATCAGGAGAGAGATTAAATCCATTTGTCTTTTGGAATTGTTTGAAAAACACAGAATGAGATTTGAGGTCTGCTGAATCCGAGTCTGGGTGCTAATACACCCCATAATAGCCAACCCTTTGTTTCCCTATAAATGAAAACTTTCCTTCTTTGACAAAGAGACACCAGAAACACATTCTTCTGCTGTACAGTTCTTACCTGTTTTGTTTTTAAAATGTGTTAAAAAAAATCTTTGCTTATTGTAATGTGGTAACTGTAATAGCAGAAGTTGAAAAAACGGAAGGGATGTGGGTGTCGTGGCATATGCTTGTAATCGCAGAGTTTGGAGGCTGAGGCAGGAGGACTGCCATAAATTCGAGGCCAGCATGGGCTACACAGTGAGTCCAAGGCCAACCTGAACTATATAGTGAGACCCTGTCTCCAAAAAAGAGGCGGGGGGGGGTGGGGGAAAACACCTCCCCCAAGCATAGTTGCAAATTAGTGGTGTCTCATGGTGGTATCTCTCATAATTTTACAAGTATTTCTGGCCATTGCCTTCTTCCCTTTAAATGAGTACAATTTTAATTTTTTTGAGATGAGCTCTCACTATGTTGCCCAGGCTGGCCTCAAATTTGTGACTCTCTTGCCTCAGCTTCCTGAGTGGCTGAGATCACAGGCATGCACCACTATGCCTATATATATAATTATTATTTATAATCATTGAAAAAAGTTCCTGCTTTCAAAGAACATTTGTATGTTAACGACATTATTATAATAGTAGTAACAGTAACAGTATGTTCGGCGTAGTGTTTAAGAGCATGACCTTAGTCAAGTAGACCTAAGTTTGAGTCTTGCCCCTTATATTTAAAATGAAACCACTAAGCAAGTTGTATATATTTTGGCTTAGTTTCCTTATTTATTAAATAAATACCTATTCCTTTTTTGTTAAATTTATTGAATGAAAGCAGTAATAGTATTTACTATGTGGATGTGTGAATATTAAATGGAATTTGATACGGAGTGGCAAGTACTCTGTAGTTCTTACCAATTATTCTTTTTTTTTTTTACACACCCTTGCCTCCCCTCTAGATCTCAGTCTGTCATTTGGGCTGGTCTTCAGTGTGTAGCCCAGGTTGACCTTGAACTCAAGGCGATTCTTCTGCTTCAGCCTCTCTAGTGCTGGGATTACAGGTGTGCACTACCACACCTGGCACGTTCTTACCACTTTCTCAAGCTGTTCTGGAAGTTGTCTTTCAGGTCTTTAGCAGGTATGCTCAAATATATGGTGAATGCTAGTGCTGAGTGCCGTGCACTGGAAAAGAAAGCTTATAAGAACATCATGGTGTGTCTTTATTCACTGTATTGATTGGCTCTGTCACCGTGTGACTCTGGCTCTTCCTCAAGGTCAAAATGACCATGAAAGGTAACCATTTTGAACCGATTCAGTACATCAGAACAGCCTTGGCAGTGCAAAGTGCAGTTGAATACCTCAAAGATAATTTCCAGAACCACTTCAGAAGGTGGATACGTGTATTCCAAGTGTGTGGGGAGTATTTTGAGGTAGATTAATGGCAGTGTCTTTTGTTGTAATGCCCTCCCAAAAGAAACCTCCAACAAACATTCGCCATAATTTTTTGATCATGCCACTAGAGGAAAACTTAACTAGCCAGTTGTTTCAAGTATATCCCCCCCCAACACATACATAAGCATACACACAATACACAAGGCAGATGGACTGGGAAAAAAATACGAGATTATTCTGAGACAAGGGAAAAATGCAGAAAGCCTTCCCTATGGCTTGAGAAGCTCTATGTAATTATAATATGCAATCTGCTTCTTTTTGACTTGCTTTGAGAAGATTGAAAGAATTAAGAATTAAGAAAAAAGAATTAAGATGTGTTATGTACATCTGACAGCTTCCTATGATGAATATAATCATGTACTGCAAACATGTACTAATAAAAATAAAAATTAAAAAAGATTAGAGGAAACAACTGGTGTGATTGGTTGAAGTATTCAAGTTGAAAGAAGTTGCTAAAGATAGAGTAACTTACCTTAAGAAACTAAGACTGTCTTTATTCTGTCAAGACTTCAAGCAAATTTTGTCCCATAGAAGACTAGAGTTAACTCTTTTTTTTGGTACTGGGAATTGAACTCAGGACTTTACGCTTGCCAGGTAGGCCCTGGTGTCATTGAGCTGTATCCCTGGCCCTAGAGTTCATGTTCTTGAAGCTACTTAATAGGAAGCTATAAATTTACAAATGAGAAAACTACATCTTGACTAAAATGTAGTTATGCTAAAATGACTAGCTCTAGTTCATCCTAAAATTTAGAAGCAGAGCTTGAAAATTTGATGTTGCTTCTCTTTCAGTGACTGATATTCCTGTAATCTAATTGTCTCCGTCTAATGGCAGCAAATATTTAGAAGGCTAAGGACCAAAAAAAAAAAAAAAAAAAAAAAAAAAAAAAAATAAAAAAGGGAGAGAACTGTTAGGAAGGGCCTTAATTGTTTTTTGAGGAAAAGGCAGTTTGTGTTTCTTCTGCAAAGGGAACCATGGAGGCAGTGTACTTGGTGCTTACTTTCATATTTCATGACGAATTATACAAGGAATTTATATATTTTTTATACCTGAATTGGGCACATGTAGGAAGATGTGTTAAGCTTATTTTTTATAGAGTTTTCATATACTTTCACATGCATTTTAAATGAGCATAAAATATGCCTGTGTAAATTTTCCTCCCTTTTCTCATCTTTATTACAAGTTAAAAGAAAGTGTGCTAGTTTCTATCAGTTGAGAAGAGAGAATGGAACATTTGATGCTAGGATAACTTGCCAGTTGCATGATGTGGAAAAGCCAGATCCTGTCCTCTTAAATGTAAAACATGAAACTTAGAGAATTTTGGAAAATATAGGTAGATGTTTTATAATTGAATATGCACAATCTTTCCAACCTGGAGGAGAAAATAAATGTACTAAACATGTTTTATTTATTTAAAACATTTTTATAAAATTTTATGTCTTAAAAAGTAAAAGAAAAAGTGGAAGGAATAAGTGGGGAAACTATTTAACCCTTATGACTGGCCAAGTTCAGTTTCCATTATTGAAGGAGCTCTTTTTTATTTTAGTGTTTTTGAGACAGGGTCTCACTCTGCAGTTCAGGCTGGCCTTGAGCTCACTTTGTAGCCCATGCTTGCCTCGAATTCGCAGTGATCCTCCTGCCTCAGCCTCTCAAGTGCTGGGATTACAGGCCTGCACCACCATGTCCGGTAATTTTAGTTTTTTTGAGACAGGGTCTCATTATGTAGTTCAGGCTAGAGCTCACTATGTAGCCCAGGCTGGCCTTGAACTCATGGCAGTCTTCTTGCCTCAGCCTTTCCCAAGTGCTAGGATTACAGGTATGCATCAGCATACCTGCCTCATAGTAGAATGTACTCTCACATACTAACTTTTTTGGAGGTGCTCAGGATTGAACTCAAGGTAGTGCAGTTGCTCTACCACTGAGCTACATCCCCAGTCTTCTCAACAAAATAGCTTTAAAAAAAAGCTAGTCAAGTGCTGGGCATGGTGGCACACATCTGTAATCCCACCCTGTAATCCCAGCACTTGGAAGGCTGAGGCAGGAAAATCGCCAAAAATTCAAGGCCAGCCTGGGCTGTACAAGGGAGTTCAAGGCCAGCCTGCACTACATGGTGAGACCTCGTCTCAAAACAAAACAAAACAAAAAGATTTTAAAAAGCTAATCAAAATGCACATTATTGGCTGGGTGTGATGGCGTACACTTGTAATCCGAACACACTAAAGGCTGAGACAGGAGGACCGCTGTGAGTTTGAGGCCAGCCTGGGCTATAAAGTGAGTTCAAGGCTAGCCTGAACTGCACACAAAACCTTGTCTCAAAAAGAAAAAAAGACATTTGTCATTGACAACCCCCAAAATGGCCAAAAAAGTTGTGAAAAGATTCGCTCCTTCACTGTGAAGGTTGCAGATTAAGGCAGCAGTTTGTTCAGCCAGCTGTGGTGTCATCAGACCACTATGGGAGGCGGAGGCAGGAGGATTCCAAGTGTTGAGGATAACCTGGGCTACGTAGTGAGTTTGGCATCAGTTTGGTCCTTTTTTTTTTTTTTTTTTTTTTTTTTTTAAGGTTGCTGATCCCAAATAGGTGGAAAATAAATTAGTACAGCAATTTAGTGGTAGTGTATTTTATCTGACATTTGATCCAATGATTGGCCTTCTAGAAACTTTTCCCTAGGCAACTTTTTGCCAATGGTAATTTCTTATTGTCAAAGTTCATGTCAGTAAAACATACTGTAAGCCAATAAATGAATGAATTCTGTGTCACATCTTTATTGGGGAAAGGTTTCAGGAACTTGTAGTAGCATTTGGAAATGTCAGGAGTTTCTAAGGTTACTGAAAGACTTAATTTTTGTATAAAACAGTGTTTTGTAAAGTGGCTGCACATCAAAACTATTTGACTGGCTTTCAAACCATACTGGAGCTTTTTGGAAAGGCTAATTCAAGTATTCTGCAGTAGGTCTTTGGTATTGGATAATTTCTCTCTTCCCCTCCCCTTCGTACCCTTCCCCTTTTGTTCTTTTCTCTCCTCCCCTTCCCTCTCCTCTTCTTTTGTCTTTTTGAGACAGGGTTTCGCTATGCAGTTCAGGCTGGCCTTGAACTTCCTTTGTAGCCTAGGCTAGCCTTGAACTCGGGATCCTCGCACCTCGGCCTTCTGAGTGCTGAGATTACAGGTGTGTGCCACCATGTCTCGCCTTGGATAATTTCTATATGCAACCAAATTTGAGAACTGGTTCTTGAGAAGGCTTTTTTCCTGTGGATTCATTTAATTTTCTTTTGGGATAAGATAAGTAAATAAATTGAAGCTGAGCAAATAAATTGAAGTTCTTATTTTTCTTCAGTTTCTCCCATTCTTCTATTGGCTTTATTCTGGTAATGGGAGTGCACCTGTTGTATTAGTTTTCTGTTATCGCTGTAACACAGTACTAAAATTTAGTGCTATGTTACAGCATGAATTTTTACCTTACAGTTCTGGTAGTTAGCAGTTCATAGTGGATCTTAAGAGTAAATTAAAATTGTTGGAAGCTCTGGGTTAGAGGTTGCCTACATCTTTTGGTGCAAGGCCCCTTCTTCCATCTTTAAGCCAACCAACCTGTGTCTTCACATTTGTGTCTTTGACTGCTGTCTGTCCCTCCTTTAAGGTATCTTCTTTTGCCTTTGCCTTTGCCGTCATATTAACTTGCCTGACTCATAGGGACCTCTGTAATCACATTGGCCTGACCTAGACAACCCAGAATAATCTCCCCATTTCAGAATTCTCAATCACATACATGAAGTCCCTTTTACTATGTAAGATAACGTTCACATACTTCGGCATTTATGGTGTGAATACCTTCAGGGACCATTATTCAGCCTCTTCCCTACTTAAAGACTTAGTTTAAAAATCTATTTAAAATTTGTAAGTAGAATGTTTTACTGTAGGGTTAGGTGGGTATCATTGTAGCCCCAAATGAAATATACATTATTAGGGGCTGGGGATTTAGCTCAGCGGCAAAAGCGCTTGCCTGGCAAGCGCAAGGTCGTGAGTTCGGTTCCCGGTACCGGAGAAAAACCAAAAAAAAAAAAAAAGAAATATACATTATTAACTATAGTCACCCTACTGTGCAGTGGAACACCAGAGCTTATTTCTCCTAACTGTAACATGGTACCTGGGTAAATTAGCTTTTATTTAATATTTATTATCCCTTAGAACAATCTGCAGTTTCTCTTTTATTGTTAGGACTGTAGGTTGGATAGGATAGGCTGACTTGTCTTGTTTTTATCACAACAGCAATAGTAGGTATCATATATTCTTCATAGAATCATATTAAATACTGTATTTTATCACTGACAGGATTTTATACTTTGGTGTGTGTGTGTGTGTGTGTGTGTGTGTGTTCTAGCGTCTCAAAAGAGTAGTTTATTTAGTAGGGTTAAGATTTCACCAGTAGAAGGGGCTGGGGATTTAGCTCAGAGGCACAGCACGTGCCTGGCAAGCGCAAGGTCGTAAGTTCGATCCCCGGTAACGGAAAACAAGCAAACAAACAAAAAAAAGATTCACCAGTAGATTTCTTTCTGCCCAGTAATATTGCTGAGGAGTTTTATTTGACCCAGATGCAACTAGTGTGTAATGTTGGCGTATGGTGGGATAATTTTGAATATTACTCATTCAATGCTTGAGAATTCAACTAATAAGCCTAGTGTTTCTTTTGATCCCTATCTCATGAATTCTTTTCGCAGTTTGCTCATGTGTGTATGTGCCTGTGTGTGTTTCTGGGGATTTTTTTTTCTTTTTTGTCATCTTTTTGAGACAGGGTCTCGCTATGCAGTTCAGGCTGACCTTGAGCTCACTTTGTAGCTCAGGCTGGTCTCGAACTTGCAACGATCCTCCTTCCTCAGCCTCCCAAGTGCTGGGATTACAGGTGTGCACCATCAGGCCTGGC
This sequence comes from Chinchilla lanigera, assembly GCF_000276665.1. Lineage (NCBI taxonomy): Eukaryota > Metazoa > Chordata > Mammalia > Rodentia > Chinchillidae > Chinchilla > Chinchilla lanigera. The sequence continues at coordinate 23,689,250 of NW_004955406.1, forward strand.
GGTTCTGGGGACTGAATGTGCAGGGCCTTTGCACTGAGTTACATTTTCAGCGCTTTATTTTATATTTTATCTTGCGGCAAGGTCTTGCCTGGTTGTACAGGCTGCTTTTGAACTTGCAGTCTTCCTCCCTCAGCCTCCCTCAGTGCTGGTATTACAGGTGTGCATTATCTTGACCATCTTATTCTTTGCTTTTATAGTATTGGTTGCTGTAAGCTGTAATTTCCCATAAGAATCTTTTATGTTTTTATATATTTATTCTTCTGGGTGATATACATCTGTCTTACATGCAAGAAGTCCAAAAGTGAATTCAGCTTTCCATTCCTCCCCAGAGAGTGTATACCATTTCCTGTTTTATTTACATGTAAATTTATTATTGTAAGACATGCAATAAAATTTATCATTTTTAAGTATACAGTTCAGTCACATAAATTACATTCTGTTGCTATTTGTTTTCAGAATTTTCTTTTCATCTAACACTGAAACTCTATAGCTGTCAAGTACCTACTCTCCACCACCTTTTTTCGTGTTTGGTTACCAGTGTTTTATTTTCTGTGTATTAATTTGGCTAGTCTAGGTACTGCCTGTAAAGGAATTGTATAACTTTTGTCTTTTTTGTGTTTGGTTATTTTGCTTAGTATTTTACTTTTGCATGGAAATTTCCTTTTTGTTGCAGGATAATATTTCATTATATGTATATGCTGTGTTTTATTTATCCACTCATTTATTTATCCATTGATATATTGATGGACATTTGAGTTTACATCTTTTAGCTGTTACTGTTATGAGCATAGGTGTAAAACACGTGTTTGATGGTTTGCTTTCAGATCTTTGGGGCATTTACTTAGAGTTGATTACAGGTAATTCTGTTTGGTAATTCTGCATTTAACTTTTTGAGGAACTGCTACACTGTATTCAGAAGTATACTATGCCACTTTCTCACCAGCAAATACACAGGGGTTCCAGTTTCCCCACAATTCGGCCCATTTGTCCTTTTTCTTTCCCTCCCTCTTTCCTTCCCTCCCTCTTTTCTCCCAAATGGTCCTTGTGGATGTGAAGTGGTATCTCATTGTGGTTTCTTTTTTTTGGGGGGGTGGTTTGAGACAGGGTCTCACTATGCAGTTCAAACTGGTCTTGAGCTCACTTTGTAGCCCAGGCTGGTCTTGAACTCGCAACAATCTCCTGCCTCAGCCTCCCGAGTGCTGGGATTACAGGCGTGTGCCACCACGCCTGGCTTCTCATTGTGGTTTCGGTTTTTGTTTTCCTATGGATTAGTGTGATGTTGAGCCCTTTTTTTTTTTTTTAGTGTTCTTATTGGCCAATCTTTAGAGAAATGTCTGCTCAGCTTTTTTGTCTGTTTTTTAATTGGGCTGTTCTTTTGTTGTTGGGTTGAGTTGTAGGAATTCTTTAAATACTGTAGGTATTAATCCTTTATCAATTATATGATCTGAAAATATTTTCTGATTTTATGGTTTGTTCTTTACTGCCTTGATAGTGGGATTTGTGTATAAAGATTTTAATTTTTTAAAATTGTGCTTTTAGTATCAGAAAAACTTGTTGAATGTAAGTTTCCCGTTCTAAGAGTTTTATAGGTTTAGCACTTAATGTTTAAGACTTTATTTTATTTTATTTTA
>NW_004955406.1:23692825-23761661 GCF_000276665.1 Chinchilla lanigera
CTTGAACTCACTTTGTAGCCCAGGCTGGCCTTGCACTCACAATGATCCTCCTGCCTCAGCCTCCTGAGTGCCAGGATTACAGGCATGCACCACCACGCTAGGCTAGAATCACAGCTCTGTTTGTTTAAAACTGTTCTTCCATTGACCTTGGCACCTTTGTGTATAATTAATTGGTCATATATATGAGGATTTCTTTGTGGGCTTTCCACTGAATTGGTTTACATGTCCGTCGTTATGCCAATACCACATTTTTTCTAATTAAGTTTATTAGTACATTTGTGTACACATAATGATCACATTCATCATAGGGAATTTGTACCGGTACATGATATAACTTGATTCTTTTTTATCCTGATTTCCCCTGCACTATCTTCATCCCGTCTTCTTATTTACAAAAGCTTTGTTGCCATTTTCTCCTTCTTTTCTCATTTTTTTCTTTCCTTTCCTTTCCTTCTCCCCGCTCTAGTTCTCCTTCCCAGTTGAACATTTTCTTCCTGTTTCACAGTATGTATTACACATTTTGGTCCTTACTTGCACTTCCAGTTTCTTACACCAGAGAAACAATGTGATACATTAATGTATGTCTCCAATTTATTTTACTTCAGAGTATGGTCTCAAGGTGCATCCATTCAGCTACAAATATCTCAGGTTTATCCTTTATGGCAGAGTAGTACTCCATTGTATTAAAAAAAGCAAACCAGGGGCTGGGGATTTAGCTCAGCGGCAAAAGCACCTGCCTGGCAAGCACAAGGTCGTGAGTTCAGTTCCCGGTACCGGAGAAAAACCAAAAAAAAAAAAAAAAAAAAATAAAAAAAAAAAATAAAAAAAGCAAACCACATCTTTATCCATTCATTAATCACTGGACAATTAGGCTGTTTCCAAGATTGAGCTACTACAAACTGTGCTGCTATAAACATGGGTGTGCATATATCACTTTTAATGCTTTTAATTCTTTTGGGAAGATACCAGCAAGTGTTTTGAGGAGTCTTGACATTGATTTGTACAGTAGTTGTCTCAGTTACTTTTCTACCAACAGTGGAGAAAAGTTCCTTTTCCCTCACAGTCCCACCAGCACTGTTATTGGTTGATTTTTTTTTTTGTCTTTTTAAGACAGGGTCAGCGAGGTGTGGTGGCGCACGCCTGTAATCGCAGCACTCTGGAGGCTGAGTCAGGAGGATTGCTGTGAGTTTGAGACCATCCTGGGCTACAAAGTGAGCTCAAGGCCAGCCTGAACTGCATAGTGAGACCCTGTCTCAAAAAGACAAAAAAAAAAAAAAAAAACCTACTTAATATAGGCACAACTCCATAATTTAGCAGCCCTTGTTTTTCTCATTTCATGTGTCCTATGTATTTTAACAGCTCTGTTATTGGCCTTTCTGATTTCCTGTTTTTTCTTTGCACCTGGCCTCTAATCAGGAGTCTTGCTTTTCTCAGTTGTATCCTTCACTCTTGCCAGAGGTGGTTTCTCTATCTAAAATCAAATCTGACTTTGTCATTGCACTGTGACTCTTTCCTAATACTTTTGCTGCATGGCCTGATCCATTCCACAGTTTTAAGTTTTCAGCCTCAGCCAGTGGTACTCCCTACCCCTCCCTGTTTTGCCTTGTTTATATTCAACTATCGTTTAGTGCTGAGTTGTACTTGTGCATATTATTTTTGTCCATCTGGACTGCTTTCCTTTGGTCATTTGGTAAATTTCACTTAACTTTCAATCTCTCCTCCCTTGGACTGCAGTCCTACATTGTACTGCTTCTTTGTGCTCTTGAAGAATTTAGCAAATTGGTTTGTTTGTTTGAGACAGAGTTTCACTATGTAGTTTAGATTGGCCTTGTACTCACTGTGTACCTTAGGCTGGCCTGTCTTGCTGCAGTCCTTTTGCCTCAGCCTCCCGAGTGCTTGGATTACAGGTGTGCTCCACGACGCCCAGTGAATTTAACAAATTATATTGATGACATTCTGGAGTTGTCCTTTCTTTAGCTAATAAACTAGAGGTTTCCATTTCCTATCACAGTGAGAGTTTCTGTTAAATATATGCTCAATTCAGTTGGTTTTTATTGAGTCGTACTTTCTAGTTGGATAGTAAAAGGGGCAAAAACAAAGTAAGAGTGCTGTTGATATGACTTATTTTGACCAATATTGGGGCGTAGGTATATCCTGAAATACTACAGGCTAAATATCAGCCATTAAAGGTATCTGTGTATGATGGTAGAATTAGAGAAGATGAGATAGTACTGGGTGATGGGAGGCATATGATAGGAAGGCACAGAGCACACAGAATTATCTAGATCTACATTTTAGGTAAAGCCTTAAAATTTTCAAAAACATTTATTTTCCTTGTAATAATAACTTAGTTGTAGAGAGTATGGGAAACATTAAATTTAGGACTAGTGCTCAAGAACTTAATTAAGACTGGATAATGAAGATTTGTAAAATCACCTTGGAGTGGTTTGTGCTCTGTGTTTCACAATGTGGGGAAGATATATAATCCAATTAGAAAAGAAATTTAGATGAGTATTCCAGATGTTTAGTACGATGACAGGTTTTTCAATAAAAAGCTCTTTGTGTCTTTAAAAGCTTACAGAAATTAGTATGTGCCTTACAAGTGTAGTTGTAGATTAAAATGCTGAAAGTGGTATTTATGAGGTGATAGTTACTGCAGGTAATGTTATGATGGTAGTTGGATTGTTTATACAGAATTTATTATTGCTTGCTGGTTTGGAAGAAGTTTGCTCATTCATTTGTTACATCAAATAATGCAGGAGGAAAAGAAAAATGTTAAAGATTGAAGAGTTCATTTGAAATGACCTTTATTACATTCAGAAGGGACACCAATTGTGAAAGAAAAAGATAAATATCTTATTAAAAGTAAAGAAATTTCTTAACTTTCCTTTTTTTAGAGTGCTCAGAGAAGCATGTCTCTAATGAAGAAAAATGTTGTATAGACAAGTGAGATAGTCTAAGTAATGTAAGTGCTTATAAGCACAAATTAAGGAAACCAATCATGTGCTGGATTAAGAAGAGTTGTCTGTGGGCAGTTGCTTATATTCATTGGTGTGTTATCTTTATTTTTGGCAAATGTGATGTGCTGAAAAATGGCCCCCCTGCAAGTTACCTACATTACAGTCCCTGGAATCTGTAAATGTTACTTTCTTTGGGAAAAAAAGTTTTCCATATAATTATTTTGAAATGAAGAGATTATCCTAGGTTACCCAGGCGGCCTCTGCATGTCAGCACACATACCCTTACAAAAGAGGGTGTGGAGGAAAATTACAGCCAAAGAAGGGACAGCATCACCAACTGCAGACAGAGAATTGGAGTGAAGTAGACAGAGGATAAGGAATGTTCTTAACCCCAAACTGCAGAAGTTAAGAAACACATTCTTCCCTTGTGCCTGTAGAGGAACACCTGCCAATACCTGGATTTTGGGTCAGTAATAACTGAATTAGGACTTCTGGCCTATATAACTGTGAGAGAATAAATTACTTGTGTTTTAAAGAATGAAATTTTTGGCCCTTTGTTATAGCAGCTGTAGAAAACTAATGTAGCAATCATTCTTCAAAATATAAATGGACATTTCTAAATAACCTAATCTACCTAAGCCTTTTGGGAGGGTATAATTTATAGCTTACTTACATTAGACTATAATTTTATTTGAGATGTTCTGATTAGCCTAGGCAGTTTTTATGATTAAAGCAGCTGGTAAACATTTTTAGGCATGGAACTCATGAGAATTTAGCACAGAATAAGTTAAAATTTAAAGATCTGTGTTTGAGAAAATTGTTTCATTCAATCTGGAAGTCCCTTGTGGCTGGCTTTTTTTTAATAGCTACTCTGGAAAGAGTACAATTCAGATTTATAAAATTTTACAGTATAATGACATCTTTGCACATCTGCTATTTAACGTGAATCCCTCTTTCACTTGCACTTTAGAAATTAACACTTGAGGCTCTTGAGTGAATACCAGTTCGCTGTGACTGAGCATGTTCCAGAGTCCCACTTGAGATTGTGGTCTATTGAGAGCCTGGCCAAAGAATGAAGCTATATAGGTTCTCTGTGCTTTAGCTTTGTATCCTTGTCAAACATCAGTGTATTTAGCCTAAATGTATTATGTTAAATATCCTTAAGGATTTTGTGTGTTTTGGGGATCCGTGGGATAATCCATTTTCTAAAGAATTGCACAGACTTCTAATGAAATGTGAGCCAGGAATGTCTTTGTAATATATTTCTTTCCCTGTTAAGCTTCTAGGAACTACATTTTGTATTTAGTCATATGCAGGTTACTAACAGTAGACAACTACTGTATCTGCCTTAACAATTTTTGTTACAGAATAAGCTTAAATGAATTGTTTTAAGTCAGTGTTACGGTTTGGGTGTAGAATCCCCCTACCCCCAAAGCCTCATGCAGTTTTAGGTGGACTTTTTTCAGAGGTAGCTGGATTAAGAGTTTGTGATTGATTCATAACTGCATTGCTGTGATTATGGCTGCTGGGGTTAAGGCTGGGTGATTGCTGGATCACTCCACTGATTGGATTGGCACTGTTCTAATCCCAGCAGTCTGGAAAAAATAAAAGGGGCAGAAAGACACTTGTTTCTCTGTTTTGCTCTCGCGTGTTGCTTTTGCTGTCTTCCGCGGACATGAACTGCTGCCCCTCTGCCATGTGCTAACCCTGCCTTAGAGCCAGCCAACTGTGGACTGAAACTTGTACAAATTGTGAGCTAAATACACCTTTCCCTTTTAACTTTGAGTGTTGGGTATTTTCTTTCAGCAACAAGAGCAGCAAAGTAACTAAAACAATCTACTAATTAATTTTCTATCATAGAAGGCACATGACCAAACATTCCAGTATTACTTTCAGTATTTTCTTCCCAATAGTAACTTGCTCATTTTTAGAGGAGTAATGTAAAATCTTACTAAGTTAGCAAATGGTTGAATAATTTTTCATAGTGTTTTTATATGCCAGAGGGATAAGAGATAAGAATGCTTTAAGTTGACATAAAGGTGATACCCTCTTAATTTTACAGTATGGTCTAGCCACTTTATTTAAACATTAAGTTTTTCAGTGATGCTGAAAACTTTAATCCTTTGGAAGCTGGTTGTGGTGGTATATACCTGTAATTCCAGTACTCAGGAGACTGAGGCAGATGGCTTGTGAATTTGGGGTCTGCCTGAACTGCATAGTGAAATTCTGCCTCAATGCACTTCTCCAACCAGAAAATGCCATTAGAGGTTGAGAAATTTGTCTGTGACAACCACAGCTGTTAACTGCTAGATCATATACCATGTCTTCTGGTTATCTTATTTCTTACACCATAACACAGGACATCCCTAAAATAAACTCTGTCTTTACTCTTGAGAAATTTATAGTTTCCTAGATCTACTTTTTCTTGAATGGTTTTGGGAACAAATAATGTGTAGCCCACTCAGAAGATTTGGGAGTTTGGGGATCTCAGTTGAATTAGAACCTGTAGTTTCAATTTATTGTCACATGAACCCTGGTTTGTGCAGCATTTTTACCTCAAAGTTTTTTAACTGGTTTTTTCTTCCTTCCTATTTTCTCAACCAATCCCTCCTTCTTTCTTCCTACTCTGTCTTCCCTTCTTCTTAGCTTCCCTCAATCATTTAAGGATTGTAGCTTAGGGGAAGGATAGAAATGATGTTTAATGGAATCTCTGCATTACTTTGTTTGCCAGTTACTATAAAAATGAATAGTTATGTAGAAAATAGTTAAGATTAGTGGTGGGGTTCCTAAAGTGGTGTTCAGAAGATTATTTTATGATGTAATTGAATTAGTATGCAAATACGTTTTTAATAGTTAACGTATATTACATATAATTTTTATAGCTTTGTATATGTAATTTTTCCTTTTTATTCTATTGGTGTATATAAAATGATAGTGATAGTCATTTTGTATATAAAATGATAGTGGTAACATCACAGGGAATTTGTATCTGTACATGGTATATCTTACTGCTGCTTTTTTTCCCATTCTCCTCCTCCCTTAAGCCTGTCTTCCCCTCCTTATTTAGAAAAGCTTTGTTGCCATTTTTCCTTCTAATTCTTTTTGTTCTTGTCTCTTTCCTCTCCCTCTCCCTAGTTCGCCTTCTCATCTGAACATTTTCTTCCTATTTCCCAATACCTATTATACATTCTGGTTCTTATTTATACTTCTGATTTCTCACTCCAGAGAAACAATGTTGTACTTTATTTCACTTAAGAGTATGATCTCAAGGTACATTCATTTAGCTGAAAATACCTCAAGCTTATCCTTCTTTATGGCAGAGTAGTAGTCCATTGTATTAAAAAACGCCGTATCTTTATCCATTCATCAATCAGTGGACATTTAGGCTGTTTTCAAGATTTAGGTACTACAAATTGTACCACTGTAAACATGGATGTGCATGTATCACTCCAGTGTGATGCTTTTAATTCTTTCAGGAAGATACCAAGAAGTTCTTTGAGGAATCTTAACATTGATTTGCACAGTGGTTGAACCAGTCTACACTCCCACCAAGAGTGGAGAAAGGTTCCTTTCTCCCCACAGTCCCTCCAGCATTGTTATTGGTTGGTTTCTTGACGGTAGCCATTCTTTTTAGGGGTGAAATGGAATTTCAGTGTTATTTTAATTTGTATCTCTCGAATGACCAGTGATGTTGAATATTTTTTAATATATTTGTTTGCAGTTTCTGCTTCTTCATGTGAGAAGTGTCTATTCATTTCAGATGCCCATGGATCCTGTCTTTAAATTTGAAGGGTCTGATTTTTTTGAGTTGTTCATATATTCTATTTATTTATTTTTTTTTTATTTTTTTTTTTTTTTTTGGTTTTTCTCCGGTACCGGGAACCGAACTCACGACCTTGCGCTTGCCAGGCAGGCGCTTTTGCCGCTGAGCTAAATCCCCAGCCCCCATATATTCTAGATATTAGTTCTTTGTCTGAGGAACAGCTGGCAAACATTTTTCCCACAGTGTGGGTTGTCTCTTTGCTTTGTTGGTGATTTATTTTGTTATGCAAAAGGTTTTTTTTTTTTTGGTTTTTCTCTGGTACTGGGAATCAAACTCATGACCTTGTGCTTGTCAGGCAGGCGCTGTGCTGCTGAGCTAAATCCCCAGCCCCTGTAAAGGTTTTTAATAACATGAGATCTCAGTTGTGGATTCTTTGTGATAGTTCCTGTGTGATCGGGGTTTTTGTTCATAGTCTTTGCCTGCACCAATGTCTTGAAGAGTTCTACTTATTCTATCTTCCAGCAGATTTAGTGTTTCTGTTTTAATACTTAGATTTTTGATCTATTTTCAGTTTTAGTTAAATGCATGGTGAAAGATATGGATCTAGTTCTAATCTTCATTATGAAGAAAGCCAGTTTTTCTAGCACTATTTATTAAAGAGGCTATCTTTCTTCCAGTGAAGGTCTTTGGCTCCTTTGGCTAAGTATGTCTGGAGTTTCTGCATCTTCTAATCTGTTCCATTGATCCTCAGATCTGGTTTTTTGTTTTTGGGGGCTCTTTTCGCTTCACTTCGCTCTGCTCTGCTCCCCTCCCCTCCTCTCCCCTCCCCTTCCCTCCCCTCCCCTCCCCTTCCCTTCCCTCCCCTAGTACCGTACTGTTTTTGTCACAGTGGCTTTGCAGTATTAATTTAAGTCAGGGATTCTGATGCCCCCTGCCTTGTCTTTATTGCCCTGGATTGCTTTTGCTGTTCTAGGTGTCTCCGGTTTCAAATGAAGTTTAGGATTGTTTTCTCTAATTCTGTGAGATATGCACTTGGAATTTTGATTGGGATTGCATTAAATCTGTTTAAGAATTTTGGAAGTATGGGCAATTTTTTCTATCCAAGAACAAGGGATATTCCATTTTCCTTTTTTTTTTTTGTTTTTTTTCCAGTATCAGGAATTGAACTCAGAACTTGTGCTTGCCAGGCAGGCGCTGTGCTGCAGAGCTAAATCCCCAGCCCCCTTCATTTTCTGATACTACAATTCAGTTTCCTTTTTCAGAGTACTGTAGTTTTCAATGTAGTGAGTTTATTTGTATATGCGAAGGCTATTGATTTTTCATTGTTGACCTTGTATCCAGCTGCACCACTGAATTTGGTTATTAAATCTAGAAGTCTTGCAGTGGAGTTTTGGGGTCTTCTATGTAGAGTATTGTGTCATCTGCAAATAATGATAATATAACTTCTTCCTTTTCCTGTCCTTATTCCCTTTATTTCTTTCTCTTGTCCAGTTACTCTGGCTAATGTTTCTACAACTATATTGAATAAGAGTGGTGAGAGTGGACATCCTTGTGTTGTTCCTGAATTCAGAGTGAAAGCTTTTAGTTTTTGTCCATTTAGAATGATGTTGGGTGTTGGTTTGTCATAGATGACTTTTACCAGATTGAGATAAAGACCGTCTATTCCAATTTTCTTCAGGGTTTTTAACATGAATGGGTATTGGAGTTTGTCAGATGCTTTTTCTACATCTATTGAGATGATCATGTGGTTTTTGTTCTTGGTTTTATTAATGTGGTGTATTACACTTATTGATTTGTGTATGTTGAGCCATCCTTGCATCACTGAAATGAATCTTATGTGGTCATAGTGTCATATAATCTTCTTGATGATTTGTTCATTTTGTTTGCCAGTATTTTATTTAGGATTTTTGCATCTACATTTATTGGTGAGATTAGCCTCTGGTTCTCTTTTTTGTTTAGGTCCTTCTCTGGTTTTGGTATCAAGGTGTAATGCTTGCTTCCAGTAATAAATTTGAGAATATTGCTTCTTTTTCAGTTTTCTTAAAGATTTGAGAAGTAGTGGCACTAAGTCTTCTCTAAATGTCTTGTAGAATTCAGCAGTAAATCTGTCAGGGCCTGGCTTTTTGTTTGCTGGTAGGTATATAATCACATCTTTAATTTCAGTAATTGATACTGATTTATTTAGGATTTTTGTATTTTCTTGATTCAGTTTTGGTAATTCATATGTATCTAAGAATATGTACATTTCTTCTGTTTTCCATCTTATTAGAATACAGGTTATCAAAGTAGGTATTGATCTTAATTTCTGCAGGATCTGTTGTAATTTTACGATATCTCTTCTTAATTGCATGGATTTGAGTTTTTCCTTTCCTTTTTTTGATAGGTTGGCTAAGCGTTTATCAATTTTATTTTAATCTTTTAAAGAACCAACTCTTGATTCTTTGTATTCTTAGTCTCTATTGCATTAATTTCTGCTCTGATCTTTATAATTTCCTCTGTATGAGCTTTGGGCTTAACTTGCTGTTTTTCTAGAAGCTTCTGGTTCAACATTTGGTTGTTGAGCGCATTCTTATTTTTCTGATATGTGTATTCACTATAAATTTCTCTTGTCAGGCTGCTTTCATTGTGTCTGATAAGTTCTGGTATGTTTTATTGGCATTATCATTTAATTGTAAAAACTGTCTTAATTCTTTAATTTCATCCTTGACACATTGGTTGTTGAAGAGGGTTTTATTTTATTTGCATGTGTTTGTGACAGTCTTACAGTTTCTTTTGCCATTGATTTCCAATTTTGTTGCACTACGATCTGATAATATGCATGGGATAGTTTCAATTCCTTTGCATTTACTTAAGCATGTTCTCTGAGCTAGTATGTGGTCTATTTTGGAGAGTCCCATGTACAGTAGAGAAGAATGTTTATTCTGATGATCTGGGGTGGAATACTATATAGACATCTGTTAAGTCGGTTATTCAAAATTTGGCTCGGTACTAGTATTTTATTGTTGATTTTCTTTGGTGGATCTGTCTATTTGTGACTGTGGAGTATTGAGGTCCCCCATTACAATTGTATTAGTGCTTATTTGATTTTTCATTTCTGTTAATGTTTATATAGTTGGATGCCCCAGTATTTTGTATATATTTATTATCTCTTCCTCTTTGATTGTTCCCTTTACAAGGATATAGTGACCTCTTTGAGTCTTTTTTTTTCCCCCCGTACCAGGAATTGAACTCACAACCTTGCGCTTGCCGGGCAGGCGCTGTGCCACTGAGGTAAATCCCCACCCCCTCTTTGTCTCTCTTAATCAGTCCTGTCTTGAAATCTACTTTGCAAATAAAATAGCTGTCCCTGCTTTCTTCCAGGTTCCTGTTAGATGGAGTATTGTTTTCCATTCTTTGACTTTTAGTCTATCAATTTTTTGAAATGTGTTTCTTGTATGTAGCATATTGTTGGGTCTTGCTTCTTGATCCATTCTACCAGTCTATTTCTTTTGATTGGTGAATTGAAACTGTTTACATTGATGGTTATAACTGATACGTATGGACTTATCTTTGTCATGTTATTGTCCTGTTGTTCTCTTATTTCCCCTTCCATTTAATTGCTTGCCTTACTTGTGGATTCATTCTGTTGGAGTTCAGGGAGTTGTAGTCCTCTTTCTAGAATGTCCTTCAGAACACTTTGGAGTGCTAGTTTGATGGTCATGAATTTCCTCAGGTATTCCTTGTCATGGGAATAACTTAGTTATCCATAAATTTTGAAAGATAGTTTTGCAGATATATCAATCTGGCTTGGAGGTTGTTTTCTTTTAGTGCTTGAAATATTTCACTCCAAGTTCTCTTTGATGTGAAGGTTTATGTTGAGAAGTCTGCTGTGATTCTGAGGCTTTGCTTTATAGGTGATTTGTTTCTTTAACAGCTTTAATATTCTGTTCTTGTGTTGAATTTGTATAATCTTGACTATCATATGCCTTGGAGCAGATTTTTTTTGGATAGTGGCTAATTGGAGTTCTGTGTGCTCACTTGGCTGTATGTCATATTCTTCCCTTCTTGGGAAGTTTTCCGCGAAGTTTTACTTCTGTGAACAGTTTTTTATGGTTCCCCCCCCATCTCCTGCTCTCTCTTTTTTTTTTTTTTTTTTTTTGGTCTTTTTGAGACAGGGTCTCCCTCTGCAGCTCAGGCTGGCCTTGAGCTCACTTTGTAGCCCAGGCTGGTCTCGAGCTTGAAATGATCCTCCTGCCTGCGCCTCCTGAGTGCTGGGATTACAGGCATGAGCCACCATGCCAGGCTCCTTTGCTATTTTTAAGAAATCTTTTTCATGATTGCTTACAGCCATCCTGTCTTCTACATCTGGTATTCTGTCCTCAAACTGGCTCATTCTGCTGCATATCCATTCAGTGGAACTTTTTAATCTGCTAGATATCTCTGAATCTGTTTCATGTATCTATTTCTTTCCTATGTTGGCCATGTATGATTTCCATCATTTTCTCTCTCTCTCTATATATATATATTTTTTTTATCTGTATCGGCTCCAGAGTCACTGAACATGTCTTTCATTGTGGTTATTGTCTCTATAGTTACCTGAGAAATTATTTCTGATTTGATTTTTTTTGTAGAGCCTTGTATATCTGCTTTCTTACTTGTGCTATTGGGTTTTGAATTGTTTCATCTCATTGCCCCTGGGTTTGCCTTTGGTGAGCTGGAAGTCTGGGGTTGTACCTTTAAGTGTCTTCTCATTTTCTGTTTTTTTTTTTAGTTTAATTCTTGGATTGATGCCTGTAAATTGCCTATGGTGAGTAACTTTATTACTTGTATTTAGGACTTTCAGGAAATGATTACTTCTCAGAGATAATTTCCAGGTGTAGCTGCCTTTTCAGTTTTGGGTCTGTTGCAAGATCCTACCTCTTCAGTTTATTGGGGATGAGAAGTTGCTGGCTACTTGGCCCAGCCCCTAGTTCTTTGGCATTGCCCAGTAGCATTGTTTATGACCCTTATGTAATCTCAGTCTTGGTATCTCAGGAAGAACAACTGATCAGAATAGTTATGTCACCTTGGCTAAAGTGGTACAATCAGCAAAAACAGTAATATCAAACACAGCCTAGGAAATGACAAACTTTGATAACAAATTTTTTTTTTTTTTGTCTTTTTTTGAGACAGGGTCTCGCTATGCAGTTCAGACTGGCCTTGAGCTCACTTTGTAGCCCAGCCTGGTGTTGAACTTGCCATGCTCCTCCTGCCTCAGCCTCCTGAGTGCTGGGATTACAGGTGTGTGCCACCACGCCCGGTATTCAAGACCTGGTCTTGATGAAACACTTTTTCATGCCATCCTTAACCATATGAACTAGAATTGTGGTTATACGACAAAATCTAAAATGAACCAGGTTATTGGGACTCTATGCACAATAACCCAGCCTGCTTTCTTCAGGGTATTCTTTTATCTTGCCTTTTCAAATTTTTGCTAGGCCCAAGCTTGCTCTGCAGAGCCAGTTCCCTCTCTTCACTTTTTCAAATAAGCCTTGGCACTGAAAGAAACAAACTCCCCCGACAGAAAATTGTATACAGTAAATAAACCCTTAGTATGACAGTGTTGCCTTCAGGGGAGACAATTTGAAAAGGAGTTGGGGGAAAAATAGAGAAGTGGAAGAAGAGGAAGAGAATAGAAGCAAAGCTGGAGGACAAAGGAAGACTAAGCAAACTTTGGGAAACTGGTGAAGAAGAAATAAAAATTAGAACAGAACAATAAGAACCACCATAAAAAATCTAGAAACCCTGTTTATACTCAAACAACAAACAATCAAGAAACAAAACAAACAAACAAGATAAAATAAAAGAAGGAAAAAAGTCCACTTCATAATGTGTTTGTGTTGTCATGGTAGACAACATGGACAGACAGAGTCCTGGTCTGAGTTGATTAATCGCTGCAAGCCAGCTGTAGCTTTATGGCGAGGTAGTGAGTAATCTATAGCTAGGTAGTGGTTTCTGGCTGTGAGGCTGGAACCTGATTTGATCGGCCTGTAACACTTCATGTGCCCATCCTGCTGGCTTGAACTTGGCTCCCTGACCTCCTTCCAGCTTGAACACAGTAGCTTCATCCTGACACTGGGAGCTGCTACATGGAGCCAGCTTGCAGCTGTTCTGAGTTCTGAATTCAGTTGGCCCCTCTCTAAAATGGCTGCTGGCCAGTTGCCCTTTTGTGGGGGATGTCTGAACCTGAATGACTCATCAGTCACTGCAGTCTGCTCTGTCCGATTCTCTGTTCCATTAGTGCGTTTCTCCATCACTAGTGCATTTCTCTGCGGAGGCCTCTGAGGTCATCAGTAGTCACCATGTGTCTGCAGGTTTGAGCCAACCCTCCCACAGAGTTTAGGGAGAAAGTGCTTCCTGCCCCCTCCTCCTTCTTAGTTGAAGTGTCTTTCTTTGCTCTCGCTGTGGGCTTCAGTTCTTGTTTCAGATCCTTTTGGGTCCTGTGGACCCACTTTCCTCATTCACATTGATACATTCCAATGTGTGGACACCCAGTCTTCGAAAGACTCTTTCTGTGTTGCTCACCACTTCGTCATCTGCCCCTAAGTCTAATGTAATATATTTTTAGTGTAAAAACTTCGAATGAAAATTTTAGTTTCTAAGGTGGGCATGGTGACACACTCCTATAATCTCAGCAGGCAGAGGCAGGATGATCACTGTGAGTTTGAGGCCAACCTGGCCTACATGGTGAATTCAATGATAGCCTGAGCTATATGGTGAAACCTTGTCTAAGAATAAAAAAAGAGTTTTATTCAGTTTCTAGTTGGAAACATCAGAAAAAAAAATTTTTGATATTGTCCAAAGTGTGGTTTTTGTTTTTTTTGTTGTCTTTTTGGTGGTACAGGAGGTTAAACTCATGGCCTTTGCACGGAACTACACCATAGCATGTTTTTATTTTGAGATAAAGTCTCACTAAACCTCCAAGTTGTCTGGGCTGGGCTCGAACTAGTGAGTGTCCTGCCTCAGCCTCTCAGAATGCTGAGATTATAAGGCATGTGCCACCACTCCTGGTTTCTCTTCTTAAAGCCTTCTTAAAGCCTGAATTGAAGGATAATAGAAACCAAATTCTATATATTAGAATAATGAATTTTTTTTTTTAAATTCTATCCAGTGTAGTTTATTTTTTTATTTTTTATTTTTTTGGATTTTTTTCCGGTACCGGGAATTGAACTCACGACCTTGTGCTTGCCAGGCAGGCACTGTGCTGCTGAGCTAAATCCCCAGCCCCTTAGAATAATGAATTTTTAATAGCTATTTTTATTCATTGTATTCTGAAAGTGCACATAAAATATCTGGAGCAGGGACAGAGTATGTAATTATTGCTTCAATAACTTTATCCAGTATTTCTTTGCTCTAGTTTTTCCCCAGGGCAGTGCAGTGGGAACTGGATAGTTAATTGGTAAGTGAAGAACCAGAATATTTTAACTTGTGTACATGTTCACCCCCTGCACTGCCTCCCCAAGAGACTTTTGCACTCAAATATTAACAAATTCTCCTTGAAACCAGAAGGAGCCAGGAGATCCTACGTATTTATTCTTTGGAATGTAAATGAATGTTTCCAATGGAGAAGATCAGACAAGTCTTAAAATTTGCAACCCTAGAATGTGTGCATTGTCTGGGGTTTCATTCTCCCTATAATGTAAACATATACTACCAGAGATCGAAATCTCTTGTTTTTTAGTTATCTTTAAATTTGAAGGTTTGTCCTTTGAAGGACAGTTTTCTTTGTTCAAAAATCCCTGACCATGCAGAAATATAAAAATATTTTCTCTTCATTGTTAAATCTTTTTTCTTATGCACTTCTGGTATCAAATTATGTATTTGCAGAATAAAATATTTATTTTATTAAAAATAAAAGGTAGATATTTTAGTACAGTATATAGAAAAGATTAAGGTAATACCCAACCTTACGCATGGATGGCTTTCAAAACCAAGGAAGTGTCCCCCATGGCTGTGAGAATGCCAGCTCCTGTCATCATCAGCTCTTGTCATCATTGTCTCTGGGATGTGCTTGTAGAAGATACTCTGCCATACACATCCCCACCAGACTCTACCCAATATTGCCTGCTTATGATGTAGTTATCTAAATGTTTGATAGATTTCACCTGCTTATTCAAGTTACGCATAGCAGTGATGTCACAGTGGTATTTTCTTAGGGTTTTTTTTTTTTTTTTTTCCAGTAGCCAGTTTGTGCAGTTCTAGTCCTAACTGATGCATAGTTTTTTTCCAAGTGTAATGTAAATTGCAGTCGGCTTGCTCACCTTGTCATCACGGTCTGGTTTATTGATATCCTGAGGAAGGAATGGTGGTTAATCTTGACTGTCAACTTGTCTCTCTACTTGGTTTGACAGATGTCTAGAGAATTGGTAAAGCACACTTCTGGGTGTGTCTGTGAGGGTGTTTCCACAGACATTTTGCGTATGGGGAAGCAGAGTGAGGAAAGCCCGGATATAGTATATGTGCTGCTGAAGTGAGCATAGAAAGCCGGGGATATAGCTCAGTGGCACAAGCGCGTGCCTGGCAAGCACAAGGCCCTGAGTTTGATTCCTGGTACCAAAAAAAAAAAAAAAAAAAAAAAAGCAGAGTGAGGAAGACATGTTCTGAAGATGAGCTGTACCACCCAGTAGATTGGAACCTATATGGAACAAAAAGTGGAGGAAGGGAGAAGCTCATGTGATGGAATGTGTGTGTGTTTTATTGCTGTCATTGCCCATACATATTGACTTCAGATTCTTTAGTCTTTTAATGCAGATTTGGCAACCACCAGTTCTTCAGGTCTCTTCCAGGCCTTTGTTCTTGAACTGGGGCTGATCCTTGGTTCTTCTCATTCTGCGGCTCCCAGCTCTTTGGACCAAGCAGCTACTGGTTTCCCCAGAACTCCAACCTGCAGGTGGCTATTGTAGGACCAGCTAGCCTCCATCATGTAAGCCAGTCTCCTAAATCCCCTTTTGTAATAGGATATTTATGTTGTTGTTTTTGTCCCAATATGAAGAGATTAAGCCCCTTTATTGGTTTGGCAGCTTTATCAATTTCTTAGCCTATTTCTTCTCTTGAGATTGATGAAGAAAATGTTTGGCAAAGTTACCTAAAGCCCCATCTTAATTGTCAAAGTAGTAAAACATGAACAGGTAAGCATAGGAAATGAGTTCCAGGGTGAGCAGGTGATTAATGTCCGCTTTTGTGCCTGGCATACCTGGGACAGGCATGTGGCACACATCTGAGAGCTGATGGCATTGAGGGTTAGCACTGGCTTCTGTCCAAGCACTGCTGAAGCAGGAAGCTAAGGTGAGATTCATCAAAGAATGTCTTATCTCATGTTAATTTGAGTGACTTTGTTAGTCAGGAGAATGTGAAATGTTAATGTTGCCTGATTTTAGCTCCTCTTTAACTTCCATCATTGTTGAATTCTTTGACAAATAGGTATTGAATAGCTACTATTTATTGGGTACAGTAAACGGTACTGAGTATCTTGTTGTGGATAATAAAGTGGTACCTTGGTTCACAAACTTGATTTTTTCCACAGTTTTGGTGTTTTCTTGATGTTTATTTTTTTGGATGGGGTCTCACTTTGTAGTGCAGGCTTGCCTTGAGCTCACTATGTAGCTCAGGCTGCCCTTAAACTTGTGGCATCCTCCTGCCTCAGCCTCCCAAGTGCTGGGAGTACAGCTGTACACTACCAAGTCTGGCCGTTCCATGATTTTGGAAAAGGTGGCCACATTTGTGTGTGTTGGAAAGACAGCTGCAGTCATGTTTGGCATCCGATGCAGAGTTTACCAAAAAAACAAAACATAAGAAGGCTGAATTTTTCTGAATGCTTTTGTTTGCAAATCAAACTGGTAGGAGCTGAGGTTTTAAAATACATTCTCTTTGTGCTGAGCATAGGAGAAAGGGACCATGGTGACTACCAGTGTGAACTTTTATTTCTGTTTTTGCTAATTCTTCTCAGGCAACTTGGGTCTTCTTGGCATTCTATGTTTATTTATTTATTTTTTGGTTTTTCTCTGGTACTGGGAATTGAACTCACGACCTTGCGCTTGCCAGGCAGGTGCTGTGCTGCTGAGCTAAATCCCCAGCTCCTTCTTGGCATTCTAGAACAGACTAGACAGAAGCCAGTCCCTCTGGGTAGAACTCAGAAAAGTTGAATCATTGGACATTAGTAAACTTTTCACTCTCCAGAAAGAAGCTGGGAGTGAGAGGGTTTCCTCTTAAGAGTATTGTACTACTATGTAGGTTGCCTGAAATTTCCATGTGGCTGACTTTGCAGGTGCCAGAACCTCCTGACTAGTTTCTTAATTGCTTACAAAGGGGTCTGTCTGTAAAGTCACAACACCTGTCCCCTACATAGTAGTAGTGAGTGTCATATTGAGGCCTTGGCATACCTCCTTTATCTTTGGAGAAATTGTGCTGTCTAGCCTAGCAGGCATAATAATTTAGAGTGATAGTAAAAATGAATATGAAATGAATTTTATCAGAATTTTCCAGTTTTCACTTTGATTTCACAAAGGGAAAAGTTGTTGTAGCAACCATCTAACTACGCTTATAAAATGGTGGCCAAGGTCCATGATATTCAGTGTGTTAACTTTCAACCCCAGAGGAAAAAAACCAAAAGGACGAGTTGTATTGTTAGGAAGGTACAAAGTATTTCTTTTTCACTATCTACTGAAATTTTCCTCAGTGGCCCACAAATAACTAGAGTTCAGTATACATAGTACCTTCACTTCTCTTCTAACTCACATGTTTTGTGTTCTGTCAGTAAAAGATGATTGGTTTCCCAGTCATATTTAACTTTTCTTACACCAGAGTCCTGTGTATTCCTCAGCCATCTATCTTTTTTTTTGTTGTTTTGTTTTTTTCTGGTACCGGGAATTGAACTCACGACCTAGTGCTTGCCAGGCAGGCACTGTGCCGCTCAGCTAAATCCCCAGCCTCTCATCTGTCTAATTTTGTCTATCTGTGCTTAATTGCTTTAGGTCAGATAGTTAATCTTAGTTGTGTTTTAGCAAGTATCCTCATTGATCTCCATATGGCTAGTTGCTTTCTATTCTTGAGTTTCAGTGAAAATACTTGGTTGTGTCCTTCTCGTTTAAAACTTTGAATATCTTCTAAACACAAGCGTACCTGATTTTCTTGTCTGTCTTCATACATGCTGCTCCCCCCCGCCCCAGTACCAGGAACTGAACTCATGACCTTGTGCTCGCCAGGCAAGCGCTGTGCCGCTGAGCTAAATCCCCAGCCCCATAACGAGAAAGCCATGCTGCTGTTTTTGACCTACAGCCTTTTTTCTTTTGTATTCTTACTCCATTGTGGTAACTTGTTTGTTTTTAAGGCTTCTTTCTTCTCTATAAAAGCCTTCTCAGACTCCTCAGATTCTTTTTTTGTCAGATTGTAGTTTATTTTTGTATACATTGTTTTTAGGTTATGAGTTTTGAGACGAACATCCTAGGGAAGTAATGCTTGATTAATAATAGAGAACTACTAAATATTTGGATGACTGGGACTACTGTAAGTTTTTGCTCCCTAGAAGAGTCAGTGTTGTAACTATGATTGTCTTCCCTGAGTTTGTACAGGAGCCTGTCCCTCTGTTCAAAGATATGTAGAGAGTTGGGGGTGTAGCGCAGTGGTACAGTGCTTTCCTAGTATATGTGCAGCTCTGGGTTCAGTTTCCAGCATGGGGGCGGGGGTACCCACAGAGAAGTTTTCCTTACTATATTGATTCATTTGTAGTGGGAGGGAAGGCAGAATTAAGGAATTGGTATGATGGAAAAAGCTTGTAAAATGAGGAGCAATAGGAGGTACTAGGATGTTTACCCAAAAAAGAAAGAACACTCAGGTGGAGATAATCCAGACTCTTAAGCCCTTGAATGGCTATCTTGTAGAAAAATTATTAGCCTTAATCAGTTTGTTTCCAGAGGGGCAGTTCTGAGTTCTAGGAATGTTAGAGCTGACTGACTAGATAAGGAAGTTTTCATGAGTGGAGCTGTGAAAGTACAGGCATAACGGCCAGTGGTTTAAAGTGCTGCAAACTAGATTTTATATCTCGGGCAAAGTTGGACTAAACAGCCTTACTGAAGAGTTGGAAATGTTTCTTATTTAGTTCTAAGTTCCATGATCATGAATTTCAGAGAAGTACATGTTTGTGTTAACATGTTCACAATGGGGCCTACACATACCTCACTGCCAGGTGGCTCTGATTTGTGGTTTTTTTTTTTTTTTGTCTTTTCTTCTTCTTCTTCCAGGAATCTAACTCACGACCTTGCGCTTGCCAGGCAGGTGCTGTGCCACTGAGTTAAATCCCTATCCCCTAGATGGCTCTGATTTGAATTGGACTGTTCCTGCCTGTTTGTACCACTTCTCAGTGGGTCTTCAATTACAGTAATGCAAAGAAAGGTATTGATTTGGCAGACCAGGTTTCGTTATATTATAGTTCCTTAAGGACAATATTAAAATGGCATAAAAATTATAATATAGCTAATTTATGGTAAAGCAGTTATAAATGAATATTGCTTTGTACACCAGCACTGGTGTACTTAAAAGGTTGCCATATTGTTTGTTTGAGATAGTCTTGCTGTATTCACTGTATAGCCCGGGTTGGCCTCAAACTCAGAGCAGTCCTCCTGTCCTAGCCTCCCAAGTGCTGAGATTACAGTGTGCCACCATGCCTGGCCCATGCAATGTTAAAATTTTGAGTTAATTATTGAAAAACCATTCATGAACATAAATAAAGTTCTTTTCATTTGTTTAATTTTTTTTTTTTTTTTTGGTCTTTTTTGAGACAGGGTCTCGCTATGCAGCTCAGGCTGGCCTTGAGCTCACTTTGTAGCCCAGGCTGGTCTCGAACTCGCAAAGATCCTCCTGCCTCAGCCTCCTGAGTGCTGGGATTACAGGCGTGCGCCACCTCGCCTGGCTAATTTCTTTTCATTTAATGAAATAAATGTATTGATTATTGTAATAATTTTTAAACTGGTATTTATAGTATTAACTAAAGTCTGTATTTGAACAGTAATTATTTAAAGTCAAGCAACTAAGTAGATTTGGTCCATTTATAGACTTACTAATTTTATTAGTGAAAAGACTGACGAAAGTGATTACAGTAGGTCCATTTGTACACCTGATGATTCAAGCCGGTGGGAACATGTTAAGACAGTCTAGTATACATTGAATAGTTATGTACTTTAGATGATGTTAACTACTCTTTGTTTGCCAGCTGTTGAGCATTCAGCCATCAATGGTAGTCTCTGTCAAATAGTTTTAAATGGAAAGATTCTTGAGCTTGTCCTCTACTTTAACAGTTCCTAATGATCAGTTTTGTGCTTTACATCCTGTCTTAATCCACTTGACTTATTATGACAGTACTTTAGACTGGGTAGTTCTTGAGGAACAGAAACTTAATGCTCACAGTTCTGGAATCTAGGAAATTCAAGGTCAAAGCATCAGTGAGTTCAGTGTTTGGTGAAAGCTTGTTTTTTGTGGATGGCACCCTCTGTGTGTCCTTACATAGTGGAAGAGCAAAGTAGCCCCTTAAATGTATTTTAAAAGGACACTGATCCCTCATGACTTTGTCAGTTCCCCAGGGCCCCATCTCAACATTGGCATTCCGGTTTCTAGGGAAGCTGAAACTTTTCCCTCTGAAGGTTCAGTAATCAAGTCTTTTGAAACAGCGGACAGTAGGCAAATTAAAGGGACAAAAGCATGCAAGTTGATTATACAATTAAAGCAGGGGTCCCCAACACCTGGGCCAAAGAGAAGGCGAAGCTTCATTTCTATTTCTAGCCAGTCCTCATTGCCTGCATTACCACTTGAGCTCCACCTGTTGTCAGATCAGTGGTGGCATTAGATTTTCTTAAGAATGAAAATCCTACTGTGCATGGGAACAATATAGATTGTATACTCCTTATGCGAATCTAATGCCAGATAATCTGAGATGGAGCTAAGGCAGTGATGCTAGTGCTGGGAAATATAATTATGTATCAGAAACATATACTTACAACAACAAATAAAAACTAAACTCAGCCCCTAGCCCTGTCTGTGGAAAAATTGTCTTCTATCAAGTAAGTCCCTAGTGCCAGAAAGGTTGGAGATCATATGGAACTTAAAAGAAGGGCCAAATGGTTGAGACTTAAGTACCCTTTTCATAGGGCAAGGGGAAATGGAGATCTATAGGCAGTTACAGAGGGGTAGTAAATGATGTTTTAG
Organism: Chinchilla lanigera; assembly: GCF_000276665.1. NCBI lineage: Eukaryota > Metazoa > Chordata > Mammalia > Rodentia > Chinchillidae > Chinchilla > Chinchilla lanigera. Next base: position 23,713,760 of record NW_004955406.1, read on the forward strand.
GGGGAGAAAATGAGGCTGAATAGACAAGGGTCTGGAACAAAAGTTCTTCGTGGGTGTAGATATGGTGACTGATTTTTAGGCTTTTCTCTGTCATATGAGTTTATTCTTTCTTGTTTCATGAAATTTCAGTAAGAATATTTGAAAGTAGTTAGTTCTTCTTTGATAGAACTAGTCTTTAGATAGATAAAGGAACCCTAGAGAAAGCCCTTGCTTGTGTTTGCTGCTTTACAGATGTTCTTAAAGTTCAAAGTGGTATATTTTTGATGTATTGTATTCTGAGGCCCAAAAGTTGGAACATCAGTTTTGGGGCTACACAGACATTCAGATGAAGTACTTCCCTTTCAAATACTAATATTATTTTTGCCTCCTTTTTATTCCTAGCAATGTCTCAGGCTGTGCAGACAAATGGAACTCAGCCATTAAGCAAAACATGGGAACTGAGCTTATACGAATTACAACGAACACCTCAGGTAATACAGGTTAAAATAACCTTGGAAATATCAAGTATGTGAACTGAGATGCAATTTCAGAAAATGAGGGCCGGGGATATAGCTCAGTGGCACAAGTGCCTGCCTGGCAGGCCCAAGGTTCTGAGTTCGGTTGCTGGTCCAAAAAAAAAAAAAAAAATGAAAACCTAAGTGGTACTTCTTTATTTCAACGAATTTTTTTTGTATTCCATACAAACCTCACTGTTAGGCACTAGAGGAGGAACAGTGGTGAATTAAACCAATGTGACTCTAGTCCATGAAGTTTATAGACATTAAACAAGTAAATATCCATAAAATCACACCTGTTGAGAAGTTGTACTATAATAATAATGGGGCAACTAGGGAAGACTTTTGAGGAGGCAGAATGGCATAAACTAGAGGAGAGATTTGAAGGTAAACATGCTTAAAACTGGACTCATTGTAAGCTTGAGATGCCTGTGAAAGAGTAGAGCAGGCAGAGATGCTAACTAGAGTCTGGGCTAACTATAAAACTTTAGGTACTGTTTGCACATCTTAAGCAATGGGAATGAATATGTCCACCAAAGAACTGGAACAGGGCCCCAAACTTCATTTAGAAGTGCTCCAACATTTAGAAATTAGGTGACAGACAAAGTAGATGGAACCAGTGAAGAAGATCGAGAAACGAGATGGAGGGGAGAGGGCATTCAGAATCTAAAGAAGGAGGAGGATAAAGTTAATATGTTAAGAAGTGCTGATAGGCTGAAATAAAATGAACATTAAAAAAGAGTTAACTAGATTTGGCATTTATGCTTGGTTACCTTAACAAGAGCAAATTCACTTGAGTATAGGTTAAAAATTGAATGGAGCCATGATGTATTTTCATCATTGGTTCATATCATGGACCAAGGAAATGATAATTGTGTGTAATGGAGAAAAGTGAAAAAAGAATCTACAGGATTCTTCAGAGAAGTTTGGCTGCACAGGGGAGCAGAGAAACACAAAAACCTGGAGGGAAATACAGAATTAAGAAGTTTCCTGCCCAGTACTGGAAAAACAAACAAACAAAAAAAAGAAGTTTCCTGTTCTGTGTATGAGTGCTCCACTTCCCCCATGCCTTGCACATTGCAGTGCACAGTAACCTCACTGAGATACTAATATCCTAAATTGATAATAGAGAGGGAAAGATTACTGAAACCGGAGAGCAAATAAAAGTAAAAGAGGGACTTCTTCAGGCAGGAACAAAGGAATGTACCTTTGAAAGGAACAGGTATAGTTTCTCCTTAAAACAAACAGAAAGCTGTTTTATAGATTTGCTAAAGAAGAAATGAGGAAACTCTCAGTGAAATACAGTGGGAGGTGAAGTGATCTGTGGCAGGTAGTAAAAAGTTTGCAGACACACAAAAGGAATAAGATAGGGTAGAGGAAGGAAAAGTGAATTTGTTACAATAACCAATTGCTGAGCAGTGTCTTAATACCCATTTAAGGCTGGTGACATTTTTGGTGATGTCAGTCTGATTTCCTTTTTCCCCACACAATACTACACACCCATACAAACACAGACCTGAAGAACATAGGTGACTGGTTTAGCCAGGTTAGGTTTTATCAGAAATCCAAGTGGGTTATCATACTTGCCGAATGAGAGTTTTCTTCACCTATAAGGTATTACAAATTTTAAATCATACGTTTGCCTGTTAGCATTTTGAAGATGGAAGAATTGTTAGGGTTCAGCTGGTCCAAACTTACATTTTCAGATAGAACAGTGTTATATAGAGAGAGCCATAAAACTAATTACATAATTAGCATTACCAAGGCACATGGTTCCAAATTCAATGTGTTTTGCTTTTCATACAGGATAATTTCCTGCTTATCTTTTACTACATTACTATATTATCTTGGTTTTCAAAATAAGGATTTACATATTGTATTGGTGATGGGGTTGCAAGAAGTTAGAAGATCCGAGCTAAAGCAAGATTGGCTATGAGTTTACAAGAGTGGTGGCTGAGTGATAGGCACATGTTCATTTTTACCATTTTCAGTGATTTTATATATTTGGATTTGCCATAATAAAAAAATAAGTAGCATTTAGTTTTAAAGTGACTGTCTTTTACAGGAGGCAATAACAGATGGCTTGGAAATTGTGGTTTCACCTAGAAGTCTCCACAGCGAATTAATGTGCCCAATTTGTTTGGATATGTTGAAGAACACTATGACTACAAAGGAGTGTTTGCACCGTTTTTGTGCAGATTGTATTATCACAGCCCTAAGAAGTGGGTATGTTGAAATGAATTACACTAGTTATTTACATTGTAGCATGACTGTAGGTAGCTCTCTGGAGTTTAAAGTATGTAAAATAACATTCTTATGAAAGTGTTATTTCAGTAGGAGAATTGATAGCATATAAATAGTGGGTAGTTTTTCCATGTATGTTATGGATATCAGAAAGGGGAAGTTTTAATTTAGCCAAAGAAGAGATTTTTGTTTCTAAAATGGTATGCATAAATTATCACTGAGAAGTATCTAAAGTTTTCTCTTTTGGCGCTGGTAGTATCTGAGGTTGGCTGAACCTTACTTTTACCTATTTATCAGAAATTTAAGGAAATTCATGTTAATCATTTTAAATTTCTGTGACTTCAGAAAGCTATTGCAGTAAATATGATAACTACGTAGAAGCTGGATGGTTTTGTTTTTAGCCCAACGATACTGACATTGTTTACATTTTCTTTTCTTCTCTCTTTATTTAGCAACAAAGAATGTCCTACCTGTCGGAAAAAACTAGTTTCCAAAAGATCACTAAGGCCAGACCCAAACTTTGATGCACTCATCAGCAAAATTTACCCTAGTCGTGATGAGTATGAAGCTCATCAGGAGAGAGTATTAGCCAGGATCAACAAGCACAATAATCAGCAGGCACTCAGTCACAGCATTGAAGAAGGTCTGAAGATCCAGGCCATGAACAGGTATTTGGGAAAGAAGGATAGAGAGGGTGGCCATTTTTTGTAATGCTTTATTAAATATTGAATTTACTTTTTGAAAAATTTAAAGTATATTAACAAGTAGCAGTTTTGCATGATTACTTTTTCGTACAAGTGTAATATGCTTCTACGCATGATAGGGTATTTGATTTAAAATACTAGGATTTTCTCCACTATCCTATTTCTCCTCTCTAGAGCAAAACTTGAAAGAGTTGCGCATGTCTGTTTTTCCTATGTTTTATGCCGAATGTCTTCCAGTTAGGCTTTCATCATCACAAATCCCCCATCATACTGCCATTGTGAAAGTTGTTACTGACCACATTATACAATCCAATGGGTAATTCTCAGACCTCATCTTAGTGAGCAATATTTGACACAATTAATTTTTCTTTCTTCCTTGAATAATTTTCTTCACCTGGTTTTTGTGAGATCATTTTTCTAGGTTCCTTTTTTATGTCACCAACTGTTCCTTCTAAGTTTCTTTTGTAAGTTTATTCCAGTTCTCCTGACTCTTCAAAGTAGAATGTCTCAACTCTTCATTTTCACACTTTCTGAGGATGAAGTCTGTCTCCAGATGACCTCATCTTTAATAATCATCTGGTCCTGTCTTTAATAATCATCTGGTACGCTGATGATTACCAGATATATTTATCCAGCCTGGTCTGCTCTGAGTTTCAGATTTCATCTCCCCTTACATAGCTAATAAGCATCTTGAAGTTACTGAACTTTGATTCATATTCCCTTCTTCTCTTCATTGTTGATCGTTTTAGTTGCTGGTGACTCCCTTATTCCATTTGCTTTAGCCATAAACTTGGAAAACCCCTGCCTCCCCCCAAACACACGAAATCCTTAATGTATTCCAAGACCCTGCATAATCTGGGCATTTGGTTTACCCTCATTCTTTTTTCCTAGCTGGTCATTATTTTCCAAAGTAGGAGATGCCGATAAAAAGCCTCATTTCAATCTGATGGTTGTTACTTCAGCTGAATATCAGAATCACTTGGAAAACTTTTAAGCCTCGGGGCTTAAGGTATCACTCAACACCAAGTAATTGGGGCCTAGGTCACTGTTTTTAAGGTTCATAATGGTGCTTAAGGTAAAAAAGAATCACTGGCTTAAAGGTTAAAAGATGTGTTCCATTTTAATTATGTAAGCCCGAGCTGCCACTGTTTTTTTAAAAAGTAGTATTTTAAAAATAATAATACATTCTTAAAGGGTTCTAAGAACTTTAATGGTTGTTTAATTTAGTCTTTCGTAAGGAACAAGAATACTCTTAGTAAAATCCTTTAGACAGTGCTTTGGTTTTTTGTTTCTTTTTTCTTGGTTTTTCTCCGGTACTGGGAACCGAACTCACGACCTTGCGCTTGCCAGGCAGGTGCTTTGCCGCTGAGCTAAATCCCCAGCCCCGTAGACAGTGCTTTGGTTTTGCTTGAATATTTCTAGCAGTGGGTCTGTGTGATAGGAAATCCTTTTTTTTTTTTTTTTTGTCTTTTTGAGACAAGGTCTCACTGTGCAGTTCAGGCTGGCCTTGCACTCACTTTGGCTCAGGCTGACCTCGACTCACAACGGTCCTCCTCCCTCAGCCTCCTGAGTGCTGGGATTACAGGCGTGTGCCACCGCGCCTGGCCTAGGAAATCTTTTGATTTGTTGGCAACTTTATTAAAACTTCCTTACTGTTCTTTAAACTCAACAAGTTTTTTCTGCCTCAGGGTCTTTGTGTTTTCTCTCTTTCACAGATATTCTTTGTGATAATCCACATAAAATATTCCTTCATTTTTTTTCAAGTGTCTGCTGAGTTTCAACCCATCCTAGGACTGCGTACTTCCTCACCTTCTTTGTCTAATTTTTTCTCCATAGCACTTGTTCTTTTTTGTTGTTGTTGTTACCTTTTTAAGACAGGGTTTTGCTATGCAGTTCAGGCTGGCCTTGAACTCACTTTGTAGCCCAGGTTGGTCTCAATCTCTCCACAATCCTCTTGCCTCAGTCTCCCAGGTGCTGGGATACAAGGGTGCACCACCACACCTGGCCCATAGCACTTACTCCTTAAATATGTTGTTTGCTACACTAAAATATGTCTTAGTAGGGTTAAGACTGTATCAGTCTCATTGTCTTCAACTCCAGTTCTGAGAACCATGTTTGGTTTTTTTTTTTTTTTTGTTACCGGGATCGAATTCAGGACCTTGCGCTTGCCAGGCAGGTGCTTGTGCCGCTGAGGTATATCCCTGGCCCTCATGTTTGGTTTAAAGTAATTGTTCAGTTAAAAATTTTGAATATGTGAAAAAATTTTAAAGTTCTTTCTTTATTTTGAACTAAAATTATGCTCAGTGTATAGTGGTCTAGTCTGTCTTCTGTTGAAATACATTGGATTCTGTGCATTTTTCAGATTCTACTTCTAGCTTTTCAAATATTTTCATCAGGTTACATGTTTTTACATGCTCCTTTCAAGGCTAAATTTTCATGTTCTGATTGCTTTATATTCTACTTTACATCACTCAAAATAATTGGTGTTATTCTTAAAATAGTACCATCAGGACAGTAAGTACTATAGTACATGTAATTTGATAAACGTAGGATATAATAGACTATTTGTCTTTATCTAAACATTATTTAAATGTTGCCAAAAATTCATTCCTGTTTTGGAAAGACTTTTGGGGTAAAAATAAATACATTAAGTCTTAGGGAACTTGTTAGATTACTTCAACTTATAGTCAACTAAAACAGCTTTATAAAAGTCACTTGTTGTAGATTTTAGAACATATGTAAGTATCATTTTTATGTTGTAATTATTGAGAGTTTTATATTGTTCCATTATTAGGATTTATGCATTTAAAAAAATTGTGATTGTCTTTTTTTTTTTTTTTTTTGGTTTTTCTCCGGTACTGGGAACCGAACTCACGACCTTGCGCATGCCAGGCAGGCGCTTTTGCCGCTGAGCTAAATCCCCAGCCCCCAAAAAATTGTGATTAAGTGGTTGCTTCCACAGCACATACACATTACTAAAATTGTGGTTTCAAAACATGCAATGTAAAATTAACCTTTTTTTTTTTCCCCGGTACTGGGAATCGAACTCATGACCTCGCACTTGCCAGGCAGGCGCTGTGCCACTGAGCTAAATCACCAGCCCCCAAAATTAACCATTTTAAAAACCATTTTTAAGTATGGCATTCTGTTGTGTTTACTCACATTGTTGTGTGGCACATCTCCAGGACTTTTTTCATACTATATAAAACTAAAATTCCCCGTTAATCAGTTACTCTTAATTTCTTTCTCTCCTCAGCTTCTGGTAATCACCATTTCACTTTCAGTTTCTATGAGTTAATAACTCATACAGGTAGAAGCAGTGTTTGTCTTTTTTGTGACTGGTTTATTTCACTTAGAATAGTATCCTGAACATATTCATTTATATGGTGGCATAGACGGGGATTTTTCTTCCCTTTTGAAGGCTGAATAACATTCCGGTATATGTATTTGTATTTTTCTGAATCATAGTTTTGTCAGTTAACATTTAGGTTATTACTTCTTAGTTTTAAAATTATCTATAGGTTTCATAAGCAGAACTTTATTTTATTTTTTAAAGCAGGATTTCTTTCTTTTAATTGGTGTTTTATTTGCAGTACATAGTAGTTCCATTTATTTGGCAGAAATTATTTGGTTTGAGGGAAATACATATTTTTGATCCCTTTATTGCCCTTTCCCTCCTCCCTCCCTCTTCTGCTGATCCCCTTTCCTGTCTCCCAAAAATACCTGTTTCCTACCCTTTCTTTTATTTTATTCTTTAATTAATTTATAAACCATAAAACTATGAGTTCTTGATCATCTTTTCTAACCAGTAGCCTATTGTTTGCTTATTCTGGCAGTAAACTTAATAAAGACACTATTTTTAGAGGTGCTGTCATTCTTGCATACTTCTTTTTCATCATGTATCCTTTTCTCTTTTTCTTTTTTATGAGGAACTTATATTAATGTAGGAAGATTATTTAACTTTTACCTAATTTTCTTCGGTTTTCTCAACTACAAAATGGTGGTAATGTTACTTCCCTGCTATTTTGGTGAAGAATAAGTGAGATTATGTACACGAAGTGCCTTGCTTAGTAATTGGTTAGTGAGTTGCATCTATAACCGTGTTGGCTGCATTGCACTGGCAGACTTTGCAGGAGGTCAGAAGGAATAGAATCCTTACTATCCTTTAAGTTTAGTTTGCTTAAGAATATTTATGCCTGAAGTATTTGTGTGTAGTGAGGTTTTCTAAAGCTTGATTTCAGGTACATGTGGGGAACAATGACATTATGCACGTTACCAGATTCACTTACCAAGATTTATTGTTTTTTATTATTATTATTTTTTTGGTCTTTTTGAGACAGGGTCTTGCTATGCAGTTCAGGCTGGCCTTGAGCTTGCTTTGTAGCCCAGGCTGGTCTCGAACTCTCAAGGGTCCTCCTGCCTCAGCCTCCCAAGTGCTGGGATTACAGGTGTGTGCCACCACACCCGGCATCAAGATTTTTTAGAATCTGAATTCAGCAGCAGGCATGCTTTGAATGTGATGCTTTGACTAAATGTAACTTTCATGTATTCTTCCCATCTCATCCCCCTTTACTAGATTACAGCGGGGCAAGAAACAACAGATTGAAAATGGTAGTGGAGCAGAAGATAATGGTGACAGTTCGCACTGTAGTAATGCATCCACACACAGCAATCAGGAAGCAGGCCCTAGTAACAAACGGACCAAAACATCTGATGATTCTGGGCTTGAACTTGATAATAACAATGCAACAGTAGCAATTGATCCAGTAATGGATGGTGCTAGTGAAATTGAGTTAGTATTCAGGCCTCATCCCACACTTATGGAAAAAGATGACAGTGCACAGACAAGGTAAGTATGTGGGTTAATTTGAGATTATCTGAATTCAGAAGGTTTAATTTGGAGTTAAAAGGCAATTTTGTGTAAGAAGTAGAAAACCAGTATTTGTCCCACTGCCAATGGTTGTTTTCTGCCTCCTTCATGTACTTGGCATTCACAGTTGAATATCAGAAAAGAGTGACCCTGCTAGCCAGGAGGAAAAGAGATTAACTTCATTTCTTAACAGTGATACCAGCGTGCCAGTAGGCTTTAAAATTTAAGCTGATAAAAATGAATTTACCACACTGTATTTCCAGCGCACTGCCTGTCATTGAGTGAAGATAAACATCAAGTATTTATTGAATGTATGGCTGAATGGTATATTATTTAAATTTTGTAGATAATAAGCAGTCTCTTTCAAATTGCTATTCTTTTTGGTGCTGCAGCCAGCCAATCTGATCATTAGTGTTAAAAGATGTTGCTGTTTTTTATTTTTAGCACTTTGTGTATTTCTGTTTGATTTTATTACATCTTGTTTTATAGAGGTTAAGGGAGTTTCAGTGACCAGGCAGTCAGGTAGTGAGGGTGTAAGTTCTTCTCTTCTGTGCTTTTCAGTAAGAAAGTTTTAGATTACAGAGCAACAAATTTCTATTATTTTTTAATAATTGAGACATTAACATTTTACTTAGCTTTTTAGAAATAGTTCTATATGCCTCGCAAGCGCAGGGTCGTGAGTTCAGTTCCCGGCACCGGAGAAAAAACAAAAAAAAACAAAACAAAAAAAGAAATAGTTCTATAATTTAAGTGCATTTTTCTCATATATTCTGTACATTACATTTCTAATGATTCATTCTTCCAGATACATAAAGACTTCAGGTAATGCCACTGTTGATCACTTATCGAAGTATCTGGCTGTGAGGTTAGCTTTAGAAGAACTGCGAAGCAAAGGAGAATCAAACCAGATGAACCTTGATACAGCCAGTGAGAAGCAGTATACAATTTATATAGCAACAGCCAGTGGCCAGTTCACTGTGAGTATTTAAAATAATAGACTGTTGAACCTGGGAGCACATTGACCAGTTCTGAGTGGCACTGACCAGTTCTGGTGGGGAAGGCCTAACAACAAGACTGCAAAACCAGGACCCGAGAGGGGAAAAAAAATCACAACAGAGTAGTTGACTTTCGATACCTTTTGTTTGTTGTGTTATGAACAAATGTAAGTGATAGGTATTCCTGAGATTTAAAAAGAAAATTCTATGGAGCTCTTTCTGTTCTATTTATGATGTTTCACATAATTCTCATTTTTTTTTTCTTTTTTGTTGTAGGTATTAAATGGCTCTTTTTCTTTGGAATTGGTCAGTGAGAAATACTGGAAAGTGAACAAACCCATGGAACTTTATTACGCCCCCACCAAGGAGCACAAATGAGATTTTAAAAATCACTTCTGGACTGAACTTTTTTTATAGCCTAATTCTTTAATATTAAAGATGTACCATCATTACTTTTATGGACAGATCTTGGATATGTTGTTCAGTTTCCTTTCTGAGCCAGACTCGTTTACACTATTAGATTTACTTCCCCTTAATTTAAGATTTACTTTTTGGAAGGGACTGCAGTTATTCAATACTTCTTCTTTCCTTTAAAAAATATATCTAAGTTGTATGCTTTTACAAAGTATAGTTCCATTTGGAGCACCCTTTGACCCAGGAATTTTTCATAGGTATGCGTTCTTAAGTAAAGATTGAATTGGCTATCATTTTCCCTCTCCCATCAAGTTTTCTAGGCCTATGGAATGTTAAATACAGTAATACGTATTCCACCTTTTTTCCCCCCTGGAGTCTTATATATTTATAGTTTTCTATACAAACTGTAGTATCTTCATGAAGACCAAGGCTCAAATTTACTGTGCTTAAAATCAATTCTCATAGGATTATAATTTTCATGGTATTTTCTTCCATAATATCTCATTTACAAGGAGGTTCTTTATGAACTTGGTGTCCATTGTCATGCAATGTTATTTTTTTCATTTTTTTCCCTGTAAGTTTAGAATTTCTGGTCATGGGGAAGAGAATCAAACAAAATCTTAAGTTCTGTGGGAACGTGGTTCATTAACAGATTTTACTGAAGAAAGAATTGGTAGTAATATGTAGTCCTCAATTGTATATTTAAGAGTTCTTTTTTGTATTTTACTGTCTTCATTTCCTGTTACATGTTTTTGATGTTCTTTTCCTATTAAAATATCAGAGATACGGAGATATTTTGCACTTTAGCCTTGATGAAAAGTACAAGATATGTTCATTGCTTTCCTAATTCATTTCTTATTGGTAGTAGTCACAAAAATTTCAAGAATTTTCATGGCACATACAACTCACAATGGGAAACAGTTTGCTTGTTTGAAAAGTATGCCTCACATTTAGAGTTTGATGCTCTGCTGATTTACACTGTATAGAACCAAGTTAATGGAGTTCGAGCCTTTGTTTGATATGTACTGAAAGCTAATTCTGTGGAAAAATGTCATCCAGTAGGGTAAAGTCATCCTCCTTTTTGTTTTATATTGAGAGACAGTGTTGAAGTTTTGGACGCCAGAGCTGACAGGTCAGAAATAAGAGGGACTTATGTGTTATTTTTCATCCCTGTTGTGATTCTGCATATGTCTCCCAAGTTTATATCACCACAGTATTTACGCAAACATGTTTGCATTGAGAAACTGACCCCAAAGGATTTTGATAGGAAGGAGTTAGACCTCGTATATCATTGTAAGTAAAGTCTGTCTATTTATTGTAAATATTTACAATTGACAGATTGGGGCCAGTGTGATGTTTTAAATCTTAAAGCAAGTATGAAAACTTAAAGGCTTCAATTTTCTACCATTTTATTGAAAATATTTAAAATCTGTTTTTACAGGGTTTTTTTTGGTAATTTGTGCCATGAAATTTGAAAACTACCAAAAATTAAGAGTACTTTTATATTCAATTTCTTTTCTGGTATAGTGTTAAACTGCATAGATTATTAATGCATGTCCATTGAATATAACCCTGGTTTTGTGGTAAAACTGTTTAGATTTTATTAGTGACATTAGATTAGTGATTGCATTAAATAACTAAATTCCCATTGTGGTTATTAATTGAAATTTTGTCTTTAAGCAGAAAGTTATTTGTGAATATAAGCTTCGTGCTTAGAGAATGTATGTGTTTTTATCTGTCAGTATGGGAGGACATAAACTGTGTGCATCATTAGTAGAGTCATTGGATGTGTAATCCTTTGCAAAATATAGTTACAGGTATGTGATGTGCATTGAGTGAATTGTGTGAGCGTGTGTATGTGTTCGTTTTGAGGCAGCCAGACGAGAGATACTATTGTCCGTCACCACCAGTTAAGACTTCATAAAATACCACTTTAGTAATTTCTATAACTGCTTTCTCATTTGGCTCATCAGTTGTGACGAATGCCTTTTGGATGCTTTGTCACTTTAAAATTTGTTCTGGTAACTATACATAACCAAATTTACCTCTTTAACCCCCACCCGCACTTGAGACAGGTCTCAGCCAGGCATAAACTGGGCTCAAGCAATCCTCCTGCATACAGCAGTCCTCCTGAACACCGTAGTTTGGACTGTAGGTGCCCTCTTCCTTTGTCCATTTTAAATTGGGTTGCATTGTTGGATTGGAGGAGTTGTTTATTCTGGGAATTAGTCTGTTATTAAGTATACGATAAAATATTTTCTCCTTGTGGGTTTTCTTTTCATTCACTTGATAAGCATCCTTGATGTACGAAATACTTTAATTTTGATAAAGTGTAGTATACGTTTTCTTCTTTTGCTGGTTGTGCTTTCAGTGTCATATTGAAGTCAACATCTGACCCAATGCTACAAAGATTTTCCTCTTCTAAGAATTTTATAGTTGTAGCTGTTAGGGTCTTTAATCCATTTTTTAATTTTGTATATGGTAAAGATGAAGGTCCAACTCTTTTCATGTGCATGTGGATTTCCAGTTTTCTTAGATAGAGGGTAGTCTATTTTTCATTGAATGGTATCTTAATTTTCTCATTGCTGAGACAAAATACCTGACTCCCAAAGTTAAAGGAGGAAAGTTTTGTTGCTTACATTTTGTAGAGGTTTCAGTTCATAGTTGGCTGGTTCGCAGGCAGGGTAGAATGGCAGAAGAGAAAACAGTTCATGGCAGGCAGAAGACAGCAAGCAGCAACCAACAACAGCAGTCTTCTTTCTGTCTCTTATAGTCTAGCCAGGCTACATACCCTTAGGGTGGGTAGCATTCACACTTACAGGCAGACTTGGATGAAATAAAAATGCTAGGTGAGAAAAATAATCTTTTAAATGTCCATTTTATTTCTAGTTGGAAATAATTTTTTTACAGTGGTACCTTGGTTTACATACTTAAAAATTTGTTTTACAGTTTAGGGGAAGATGGCTATGGTTGTATTTGTCATCTAATGTGGAGTTTGCATATGGGAGCAAAATTCTGCCTAATGCTTTTGTGAACCAGATTGTAAACAGAAGCATTATTAGTGAACCAAGTTATTACTGCTAATCAAGCATAAGAAAGGAGCTAGGTGTGGGGTGCATATCTCCAGTGCTAGCACTCCTGAGGCTGAGGCAGGAGGATCGCAGTGAGTTCGAGGGCAGCCTTGACTACATAGCAAGACCCTGTCTCAAACACACCCCCAAAAGAGCATTAAAAAAGGAATATTAGTGTGCAGTTGTAACTATAAAAAAAACTTCCTTAAGAGCTTTCCTGTATTTGTCAGCTAAGAGCCTCTGAAAAATCCACTGTTCTGTCATAGCATTAAGAACATTATAAAAAAATCAACTGTTTCAGAAGTCTAGAATTAACTAACAATTAGAAGAACCTTTAAATGCAGCAGTTTCATAGTATTTAACCAGCCCATCCCATTTTCTGTAGCTCCATGGTAATCTTGATAGCTCTGAAAACCAGGAGCCAGCTGTTGGAGGGGACTTGGACAAGTTTGGATTCTCCCAAAACAGCCAGTAACTACCCCAAAAAACTTACCTCAGCTGGGTGTGGTGGCGCACACCTATCATCGCAGCGCTCAGGAAGCTCAGACAGAATTGCTGTGAGTGCAAGGCCTGAACTACATAGTGAAACTCTCAAAAAGACTAAAAAAAACCAAACAAATCTTAATTGTCAGTGTTTGGTGTAGAAGGCGTCTCCTTTTTTGAAAAGGTTTATTTTCAGTTTGTCTTGTTTGGACTGAGCTCACTTAGTGCAAATAGCTCAATCTCAGGAGGGTTTGTGCAAAATAGTCTGACATAGTAGTTGCATGAGGCAGCAGGGGCTGGAAAGAGGCCGACCAAAAAAGAAGTGGTGGGGAGGCTCCATCATATTCCTGGGACTGTTGGATGCATTGGGCAGGTCTGCTCAGAAGAACACTAAGAAAGCACTAGTCTCCCTTGTGTCGGACCTTGAGGCTGTGCAAGCAGAAAGGGAAGCTAAGGCACAGTTTAATCCCAACATAGAAACAGCACAGAAAATACTGTTTGAGACTTTTAAAGAAACCTCTTCTCAGCTAATGAAGCAAAGACTCCAGTGTTCACATGCAGCAAAGAAGCATCTTGTAGAAAATTAGTCCAGGAAGATCACTGAAGGAACAATAAATTCAAGTCTGGGCAAGTGGAGGGATTCTGATTTCCAGAGTTATCACATAGTCTAGTTTTCAGCAAAAGACATACAAAGGAATGGGAAGTGCCTATGAAGAAGTCCAGATGTTGGGCTTAATCAACAAATATTTTAAGTCAGCTTTTTGTAAATACATGTAAACACCTAAAAGGGACTAAATATTAGCGAAGTCTATCAGAGAAAGAAATTTGAGTTCAAGTACAATAATCAAAATTAAAAGTGCTGTAGAACAGTGACAGGGAACCTTTTAGAGCTTTCAGTAACAGCCAGCTGCAGCAAGTGCGCTGTAGGTTCACCACCACTAGTCTAGAGGGTCTCAACGGATCTGAACAGCTGCAATTAATGAACTTGACAATAGGCCAATTAAAAATAGAACTGTGGATCATTATTACGTACACGAATTTGTAGAAAGCAAATTTCAGGAGAGGAAGAAAGGGTGTTTGAAGAGCTAATTTCCAGAAACTCCAAAGTCAGATGAAAAATACCAATTGCACATCCAAAAAAGCTCTAGTTATATAATACAGAATAGTTTCACAAAGCAGAGTCTGAAGGAAGCAACAAGAGAAAAGCAGTTCATTGAATACAAGGCATTTTCAGTAATGCGCACTTCTCTCAGCCATTCAAAGTGCTGTGAAAAAGGTGGTCAACCAGCAATAAGCTGCCAGGTGTGGTGCACACCAGCACTTCCAGTAATAGAGCAGACTCGGGCAGGGAGATGGCGGATTCCAGCCTAGCCTAGGAAGTTTGGCAAGATCCTGTGTCAGAGTCGATGTAGTCCATTGCTACTGAAAACCCTCATTTCAGTCCTCCTCCACAAAACAATAGAAAACTAATTTTTAAGATAGTAGGGGGCTGGGGATTTAGCTCAGTGGCACAGCACCTGTCTGGCAAGTGCAAGGTTGTGAATTTGGTTCCTGGTACCAGAAAACACCCCCCCCCAAAAAAAAAAATTAAAAACAAACAAACAAACAAACCTGGTAACAGATACTAGGAGCCAGAGAATGGCTCAGCAGGCACAGTGCCTGCCTGGCAAGTGGAAAAGGGCTGAGAAATTTTTAAGATAGTAATATTTTGAGTCAGGGTCCCACTAAGTTGCTCACAGTGGCCTTGAACTAGATGTTCCTGCTCCAACTTTACAAGCTGCTGGGATTCCAGGCATGTACCACTGTCCTGACTTAGCTTTGAGGACCAGGAACTCCAAGAATACAGGGCCAGCCAGCTGTTTCATGAGACCCTCTTTCTGGCATGCCAACAGCTGAGCTCCCGCCTTCCTGTCATCAAATGGAGAGCAAATGAGCTCTGTCCTGTCCAAAATAAATAAAAATACACAATATAGTTATTATGTACTGCAAGCATGGACTAATACCAATTTTTAAACACGAATTGCATCGTAGGAATGCCCACACTCAGACTTCCTTTAAACCTAATTATTTCCCAAAGGTTCCACTTAGCATGCGGTGGTGGGGGTGGGAGGACTCACCAATTTTTTTTTTTTTTTTTTTTGTGTGTGTGTGTGTGATAAAATATTCAGTGCATACATTTTAATTTGTAACTTCTGATTTAAAAGAAAATTGTATAGAGTGCAGTTGTGTTGCTGAATAATGGACATAGATTTTGAGGAATGCACAGGAATGAATTACCATTTCATTGCGAGAACAGTCCACTTCAACATACCCAGTTGGTTCATCTAGTACATATCTAGGCTGCTATTCTCTATTGGACCTAGGTTGCAAACCTATTCAGCATTTAACTGTAATAAATACTGTTGACAATTTTAACACTGGTATTTTTTATATCTAAACAGTAAAAACAGTATAAGCCAGGAGTGGTAGCACACGACTAGTCCCAGCTATAGTCCCAGCGAGTCTGGAGGCTGAGACAGGAGGACTACTTGAGCCCAGTTCAAAACCAGTGTGGACAACGTAGTAAGACTTCTATCTCAAAAACATAAAAGATACAATAGAGGAAAAACAGTACACCTGTATAGGGCACTTAGCTTGAGTGAAGTTCGCAGGACTGGAAGTTGGTCTTGGTGAGTCAGTGAGTGAATGGTGAGTGAATGTAAAGACTTAGGGTGGTACCGTGCTGCAGACTTTTCAAAGTCTGCAGACTTAAGCTACCCAAAGTGAATTTGAAAATTATTTTTCAAGAAGTCATTATTTAGCTTCTTATACCTTTATGTTGTATAAAACTTTGACTTACAATAACAGCTTAAGACATTGTACAGCTGTACAAAAGTGTTTTCTTTGCATCCTTATTCTGTGAACTCTTCAGTTTTTTACTCTTTACATGTTTAAAAAAAGAAACCTAAAATATATTAGCCCAGACCTACACAGGGTCAAGATCATAACTCTCACTGTTACATCCACATCATGACCCACTAGAAGGGCTTCAGGACAGTAATGCATGGAGCTGTCCTCTCCTGAGAGCACTGCCTTCTGGGATACCTCTTGAAGGACCTGCTTGAGGCTTTTAGAAGGCCTCATTGTTAAGAAATATTAATTGGTTTCTCAGGACCCGCCTTTAGGAGTTTCATGACTTCACTCCCAACCCAACCAAGGGTTTTGATGTAGTTACAGATGAACCCTTTCTGAGCATTAATCGGGTCAGTGTCCTCCATTGTAGCAATAGTCTTGAGTAAACGTCCTTAAAATCTACTACAACTTCTTGGTCCGATGGGTGGATCAAAGAGGTGGTGTTTGGAGGAAGAAACACCACCTTGATAATGGAATGAAGCTTATCAGGAGGAGGAGGAGGAGGATGTAACAGGAAGGATGTCAACAGTAAGGACCTTGAAACATGTCACTCCCCAAATACTACTACCTGCTCTGACAGTAATTCAGGAGGGCTCCCTGAGGGGTGAAACTAAAGCTACTACAAGAAAATGGAAAAAGCTTTTGCATAAGGCCTCAAAAGTACAACAAATGCAAGGATAGGCCAATGTGTTTGTTTCAAACTACAATTTTCTATATAGCAAAGGACAGGACTGAAAAGACAACTGCAGAATGTGAGAAAATAGCTGTATACCATATATCTGATTATAAACTACCCAAAATATATAAGGAGCTCAATTCACTAGCAAAATCTAATTTTAAAATGAGCAAAGGGCCCGGATGAACATTTCTCAAAAGAAGATAACCAGTAGTGTACGATAAAATGGTTAATATTACTAATAGGGAAATAACTAAAACCATACATCTGCCTATAACTAAAACGAGGAAAAAGGTAAGTGTGAGGGTGTGGAGAGGAGGATCCTTGAACACTGCTGGTGGGAAAGTAAATACAACCATTATGGAAACCAGCATGGAGGTCTCCTCAGAAAAAGTGTCTTGTCACCCAGCAATCCCACTTGCTGGCTGAAATCCAAAGGAAAGCTGTCAAAGAGCTGCACTCATTCACGGAGTCGTTCACAATAACTGAAGGAATGAAACTTTAGTGCCTATTCATGCATGAATGGATGAAGCAAACAAAATGGACTTCGCTGTTAAGAAATTACATCATTTGGGAAAATATGGACAAATGAGAATATTAGGCCCTGCCTTGGAGCCAGCAACTGTGGACTGACACCCCTACAAACTGAGTTTCCTTTAACTTGTATTAGTTATTTTCTCTCAGCAACAAGAAAAGACACGTGGTAAACTTTATTCCTTGGCCTACCTGATCTAAAATTGATTTTTTTGTTTTTGTTTTTGAGACAGGGTCATAGTATGCAGTTCAGGCTGGCTTTGAGCTCACTTTGTAACCCAGGCTGGGCTCGAACTCACGATTCTCCTGCCTCAGCCTCCTGAGTGCTGGGATTACAGGCATGTGCCACCAAACTCAGGCTAAAATTCTGTCAGTGCACTTCAACTGTAAAACAAACCTAGGTTGAAGTTTGTAGCTTTGGGATAGCTCATATAATTTATGCACATTTTAAATGTAATTTCCTTTATCATCTCCAGAGAAGAAAGGTTGCTTGGGATGGAAGAGGGGTGGTTCTTGCACTGGGAAAGGGTGGCAGCAGAGAAGAGAACCATAAGGCTGTGGATATTGAGGATTTGTAGAAAAATACAGGCATTGCTTGTTTAGATGTTCATACTTTGCAGCCTCCTCCTGGGCTTGGGGAATTCCCAAGAATGTGATAAAAGCCATATTCTTACTGTGGAGATTTAAAACTGAGTTGTCCACTTTTTTCCTCTCATGTAGCTTGTAAGCTGAGATGGCTAGAAAGCACCATCCACTCTCCAGAGTAGAGGCACTGGTCAGAAAAGACTTATTCTGAGCACCGCAGTAAAAATCTTGGAAACACTTGGATGAATATTTAAATCCCTAACTCATCATTTGAAGCTTAAGGAAGTCCTGTATATATACATTTGTTGCATTGGCTGGTGATTTCTTAAACACGTCAAACAAGCCAGGCAGGGTAGTATGTGCCTGGAAACCCAGCACTTGGGAGGCTGGGGTGGGAGGATTGCAAGTTTGAGTCCTGCCTGGGAAACTCAGCAAGACCCTGTCTCAAAAAACAATGGGCTGGCTATGTAACTTGGTGGAGCACTTGCCTAGTTTGTGCAAAGTGCTAGGTTGCCCAGCACTGCAGAAGGAAGCAAGGAAACAGGAAAAAAAAACGGGGATAATTTAATGTAAAGGCCCTGGGGCTGGGGATTTAGCTCAGCGGCACAGTGCCTGCCTGGCAAGCGCAAGGTCATGAGTTTGATTCCTGGTACTGGAAAAAAAAAAATAATGTAAAGGCCCTGAGTTCAGTGCCCAGTATCACAAATACACAAAGGGTGTTCTTTGGAAAAAAAGCCTACATGCCCTGTCTCTACAATGTCTTATTGTCTCTAGGACAGTACTGGAGGATTTAAGAAATATATATATATCCATGTATATCTCATTTTATGGATAAATAAATATATATATATGTCAATCATGTAGAGAATACCTGTAGAAGTAATTTTTCATATACAGGATCTTGAAAGAACATGACTTTTAAATTGGGTCAAATTATGAGTACTGCTGTGGTTTGCACCTTTATTCTCAAAATCATGTGTTAATGGTATTTGGAGGTGATAATTTTCAGAGGTGACTGGGTCAAGAGATCTGCCCTCATGAATGGATTAATCTATTCATGAGTCAATTTATTAATAAGGTGGGGTAGGGGCTTTTTGTGAAAGTGAGCTTTCTCTGGCCTACCTGCTGTTTTGCCATGTAATTGATGCCTTTTGTCCTGAAGCAGCAAGAAGGGTCTTACCAGATGGTGACTGAATACTGCCACCAAGTTCTTGGAGTTACCACCCCTCAAAACCATGAACTAAAGGTTTTTTTTTTTTGAGGTGTGTAGTTCAGGCTGGCCTTGGACTCATTTATGTAGCCCAGGCTGGCCTCCAATTCAGACTGATCCTCCTGCCTCAGCCTCCCAAGTGTTGGGGCTACAGAAATGTGCCACCATGTCTGGCCAGAATGCAGTAATTTCCATTCTTTACCCAGTCGGTAGTATTAAGATATAGCAACAGAAAGCAGATTAAGACAGGTTCACCTCTAACAGATTCTGACTCAGCTTGTCAGCTCGTGTGATCTGGAATGGTTTTGATTACATTGGGGACAAGACATTTTGACTCCACAGTGACCCATCTAAATTGGAAGTGAGATGTTACAAATTGGTTGATATGACAGGAAATTAAAGGCAGAAAAGACAGCATTGAAGATTTAGTATGTGTGATGTTCTAACTATATCCTGCATTGACAGTCTGGTATTGAGAAAAACACTGGTGAGTAGTAGAGCCCTGGCATTTTATTAAATTTTTATTTACTTATTTTGAGACAGTGTTTCACTATGCAGTTCAAGCTGCTCTAGAACTCACAGTGATCCTCCTGCCTCAGCCTCCTGATGGTGGGATTACAGGTGTGCGCCACCACACCTGGCCTGAACACTTGCATTTTAGAAAAGCCTTTTGGTATCTGTAGGCCAGGGATGGCAGTGGGAGATGCTTCAGTGGAAATGGACTCCTTGATTCAATTGGCACTGCCAAGATTATTGTGTCAGAGACAAAGCACAGTCACACTTAGCAATGGGGATGTATCCTGAGAAATGCATTAGGTGATTTTGTGTAACATCACAGAATGTACATACACAAACCTAGATGGTACTGATCAATCACTCGATGCAGTCTAGGTACAATAAAAGAACAGTAAATGACATCTGAGCTGCTGCTGGCATAACATGACATACTGTTTCATAGTAAACTTTTCTTTTTGAACGAGTATACTCTAAAACAGTAACTAAAAGTATACAACAGTAAGCTCCTTAACGAGTAACATTCATGATCAAGCATTACGTACTTTATATAAATGCATGTGCTGTATATGTTTTTCATCGTTACCACAAATGTAATGTGTAATATTTTGTGCTGTTACATGAGCTGTTACCACTAGGCAAGAGGAATTTCTCACCTCCATTATGTTATGGAATTACCATCACACACGCAGTCTGTTGTTGAAACATTATACTGCCCATGTCCATAGTTCACCTAATTGCTGGAGTAGAAAGGTGGGCATGGTTACCATAATGGGCGTCAGGATTCAGGATAATCAGTAGTCTAACGCAAGGTTCAGCTTTGGTTAATTGATCACATGATCTCTAGTACCAAAATAAGCTAACTCCATGATCCTACTGATTTGTATAACTTTTAAGTCTGACTTGAACTACTAGTGTAGTCACAATTTGTCCAATGGCTAGGGATGATTTCATTCATACTCCTGGATTCCTTTGATGTAGATAGTATCCAGGCATAACATCACAGATATGTATCCTCTCAGCCGCCTCCTCTCTGATGAATGTGGTCATTTATCAGAGTGATTATGCAATGCAGAGAGAAATCCTGGACCTTTAATACTGAACTGGTCTTACATTAATTATGGTTTTTGGGAATCAGCATATCACATTTTTTGGAGGTGAATCTTATGGAAGTCAGTATCATAGGTAAAAGGAGTTTTGACTTAAGTCCAACAACTCAAAACTGTCCTCTGGGTTACCTCTCCCATTTCCTGAGCGTAAGGTTAAGGTAGTATTAAGTAACACACACTTGTTTCCTCAACTAGTTTCTTACATTTTAAGGAAGGAATGCAAGTGATGTCACTTTACAATGTGGTCAACATTGGCAATGTCCCAAATTACAACTGTTGTTAGGGGAACAAGACTGTTAATGTAGGTTGATTAAACTACTTACAGTTTTTTCTTTGGAAAATATTCCTTTATATGTGAAATTAATATACTACATATATACTTTAGAGATTACATGTTTCTGTATCAAAGTAGGCTCTCTGCATAAACTTCATCTCAGCATTAACCAATATGTCATGCTGATAAACACTTAGCAAGATCTGACGCTGGTCTTCAATTTAACAATATGTACTTTTTTTTTTTTTTTTTTTTTTTTTTGCCGGTACCGGGAATCGAACTCACGACGTTGTGCTTGCCCGGCAGGTACTGTGCTGCTGAGCTAAATCCCCAACCCCAACAGTATGTACTTTAATCAGATAATCCAAGCACTAGTTTGCTTCTTGGATTTACAATAGTTTTCCTTTTGAATTATACAAACAACATTTACTTCTCTTTGTGCTCATCTGTAATATAATTTTAGTAGGCAACAACTGGAGTAGATGATTTTTTAATAGTCACAGAAACTTAACTTGCATTTCATTTATTCCTTTATTTTACTGAATGTAACTGGAGAAAGGGAAAAAAGTATCCTCTGGGGAACATGCCGTAGTAACAGATATTTTCCTTTATTTCTGCTAAAGTAACTGTTCCTCTAACACCATCTTCCCCATCATCCAGATTTGTGTATGTCATGGGAGCTTTTGTCTTATGTAGTGTTTTCAAACCTTTCAGTTATGAATGTACCACCCTCCTCCTGCTCAATGGCTGTGAAAAGTTATTTCCCTTGAGAAATGCAGGTAAATATGGATCAAATCATTAAGACAAAAACCTAAACTTTATACCAACTCCTTTCACCTAAAATTTTATATCCAGATGAAGCAAGAATGATATGAATACAAACAAGATTTTTTTTCCAACTGATTTTTATAATTATGTTAGCCTGGGCAACTATTACAAAAACTTTACACAAATATACACATACAACAAAACTAGAAAAGCCAACCAAAGAAAAACAATTCCAAAACCAAAAAAATCTTCACTTTGTAAGATGACAGTTTTTACTTCTGATTGGTAGGTAGCACAACTAATCAAATGGATACTGGACATGCATTAACTGAGGCACTTGAGATCACCCAACCTGTTTAATTCACAATAAAATCCCTCCTTGAGATTTTAGTATTTGTGAACAATTATATTAGAACACTGGTCTTAGTGTGTTTGACAAAAATTTTACACTGAAGTTTGGTCATCTAGATTACATACCTGTAAAAAATGTATTCTGTCTCAGGCAACTATTTACTTTCTTTTTCTTGGAGGGGTGGTACTGCGAATCAAACTCAGCACCCTGTGTCTGACCAGTGTGTGGAATATGATTTGTTAAAAACGGGAAGGTATTTTAGCTTTATATTTGTGAAACACATCAATGACCTGGAAGAATGTTTTACTCAGGGTCATTTTGCTAAGTAAAAGGTTTTGTTTTCATTTGTATACTAACCACAGAAAAACAAATACCATGGATCAGTTCAGGTAGAAACATGATTAAGAATAATAAAGCCTAACATGGGTATGGTGGCACACATCTGTAGTTCCAGCTACTCAGGAGGCTAAGGCAGGAATGATTAGGCCCACGATTTCCAGGCAAGCTTGGGTGACACAGCAAGATCCTGTCTTAAAAAAAAATGGCTGAGGATGTAGCTCAGTGGTTAAGTGCCTGCCTAGCAATGTATGAGGCCCCAGGGTTTGATCTGCAGCACTAAAGAAGGGAAAAAAAAGGAAAAAAAGAATGGTAAAGGACAGTTTCTACAGTATACATGAATTGTGAACACTAAGCATGTGAAAGTTAACTGAATTACTAAATAGTAGGGTGATCTCAGTCAGAACCTTTGCTTCATATGACATGTTTCCATTAAAATTTTAAGTTTTCTTTAAAATAAGAAAAACTTGAAAAGCTCCCAAACCAGCTAAGTTAGAAACTGCTAATTTTCTGAATGAAAGCAGCACTGTTTATTTTCATACCACTGAATTGAAACAATAGAAAAAGAACTACAGTTGGCATAGAGAAACACTGAGCCATCTATACAGACACCTGAGAATAAATTTTTCCTTCTATTTACCATTTTTTTTTTTTCCCGGTACCGGAAATTGAACTCATGACCTCGTGCTTGCCAGGCAGGCGCTGTGCCGCTGAGCTAAATCCCCTGCCCCCTCTTGTTTACCATCTTCTGCAGCTACTTGCTTCAGCTTTGTCATTCACTGACATTTCAACCCTGTCGGCTACTGTATCCTCTGCTGCTGACTGGAGATGGCCTTCTGATTGTCCTCCAGTGTAAGTGGGGGTGCTGTACTTTAAAAGGATAGATTTAAACTGGATCAGAGGTGCATCGGTACGGACACCCATTGGGTCAAAATGAGTTCGGCTTACTCGAAAGCCTGCTTGAGAAAGATAGCACAAAAACTTTTTTAGCCTGCAATAAGATGAGAAAAAAATAATTAGATTACTATATTTGTATTTCCCTCATAATGCTATTAAAATAGGATATAAAAACTTTGCCATTCATAGTTGTCTTACTTTGGCATGTTCATTCCTTTAATGCTGTGTCTGTGGATGTTGTAATAGAAGGGAGGATGCTCAGTAATGACATCAGTCTTTTGCTTCTTGACTACATTTGTAATCATTTCGTTACTTTTTCTCTTTCCTGAAACATGCGCACAGTTAGTAGTCTTAAAAAAGGTTAGGTGCTTTTGTAACAAGTCTACTCTGACACACCACTTCAACCTACTTACCCAATCTTAATTCTTAAAATGAGGTAATTTATTTTAGGTATTTTTACTGCTCTTTATGTAATTTTAATATTTGTTTTTTGAGCCAGAACTACTTTCCTACCAAGACCCAGAATACCCAAGTAATTTTGTACTAGTACTAAGAGCCTAGCAGGAGGCACAGCAATACCTGACTTCAAGCTATACCACAAAGCAATAGTGATTAAAAATGGCATGGTACTGGAATAAAAATGGGCACATGCATCAACGGAACAAAACTGAGGATACAGAATCCTCAGACATATTCAACTGTTTTGATCTTTGACAAAGGGGCCAAAAGCATATGCTGGAGGAAAGATGAAGATAAGTCTATTCAACAAGCGGTGCTGGATAAACTGGGTATCTGTTTGTAGAAGAATACAACTGGACCCTTATCTCTCACCATATACTAAATTAAATCAAAATGGATCAAAGTTATAAACATTAAAACAGAAACAAACTTTCTGGAAGACAGGTGTAGGAAAGGAATTTCTAAATAGAGCCTGAGCTGCACAAGAAATAACAGCAAGAATCAACAAATGGGAATACATCAGACTAAAAAGCTGTATGGCAAAAGAATCAGAGTGAAAAGACA
The DNA here is from genome assembly GCF_000276665.1 of Chinchilla lanigera. Classification (NCBI taxonomy): domain Eukaryota; kingdom Metazoa; phylum Chordata; class Mammalia; order Rodentia; family Chinchillidae; genus Chinchilla; species Chinchilla lanigera. Next base: position 23,738,204 of record NW_004955406.1, read on the forward strand.
ACTCTGAAGAATGGAAAAAATGTTTGCCAGCTTCTCAGAGGACTAATATCTACAAAGAACTCAAAAAAAATTAAATCACCTAAAATTAAAGACTCATTCAAGAAATGGGGAAGAGAAATACAAATGATCAACAAATATATGAAAAAACCTGCAACATCTCTGAGCATTAGAGAAATGAAAATTAAAACAATGCTAAGATTCCATCTTATTCCAGAAAGAATGGCAATCAACCACAACTGCTGATATGGCTGCGGTGAGATAGAAACCCAACTGCGTTGTTCGTGGAAAATGTAAACTAGTACAATACAAGCGTTATGGAGATCAGTATGGAGATTTCATTTTTTTTTTTGGTACCGGGAATTGAACTCATGACCTCGCACTTGCCCGGCATGCCCTGTGCCCCTGAGCTGTATCCCCTAAAAACTAAAATTAGAAATTCCATATGACCCAGCTATTCTCCTGCTAGGTATCTTCCCCAGAGAGCTTAAGTCAACACCCTGCAGTGATATATGCATACCAATGTTTATAGCAGCACAATTTCTAATTGCTAAATCCCAGAAGCAGCTTGCACAACCATCAACATGACCGGACAAGAAAATTTGGTATCTGTATGCGATGGAATACTACTCTGCTATAAAGAATGACACATTTGAGACATTTGTGGGAAAATGGATACACCTGGAAAATACAATGTTGAGTGAAATAAATCAGAAACACAAGCTTAAATACTATATGGTATCTCTCATTTGAGTGAGGCAAAGTATAAACAAAATGATAAAGGATGGACAGAAAGGGACAAAGGGATAGATCTCTCGTGTCAGGGAAGAGGTTCAAGTGAACAAAGTGAGAGATGAGGAAGAGGGGAAGGGGAAACAAGTAGAATAAGAATATGCCATGTGCAGGAAACTAAAAGCCCCAATTAATGTGAATACTATACGCCATAACATGGGCTAAGACAGTACCAACTAGTATGATACAGAGGAGCCAGAGAAGGACAGGGGGAGGGGAAGCAGAAGGGGGTTAAAAAAAAAAAAGCTATTGCATGTACATGTAACTCCCCAAGACGACTGTAAACTGCATGAATTGCAAACATGTACTAATAAATTAAAAAGATGTCATATACATCTAATAACCTCAACAGATGGGAGGTTCACACAAATGTGAGCTAAGATTAATAATATCAACAGGAATGAGAAGGAGAAAGGGAAAATGGATACACCTGGAAAATACAATGTTGAGTGAAATAAATCAGAAACACAAGCTTAAATACTTAAATTAAAGGAGGGCAGTAGGGAGGAACTGGGGAGGGGAGGGGATTTAAAAAAAAAAAAAAGCAAGTTACATTATGTACGTGTACCCACTCAAGATGACTGTGAACTGCATGTACTGCAAACGTGCTAATGAAAGCGTGAGGAAAAGAGAACTTTCCTTCTACATTCTTCAACTTCAAGCTTCAACTCTTCCACTCTATTTCCATCTCATGTAGAAAGCCCCCTTATAAATTCTGGATTGATCACTTCGCAGATTTCAGTATCATCAGTGTTATACTACTCAGAGCTTAAGTCTGTCTGTCACTGTTTTTCTTTTCTTGCTTCACATATATAGGCCTTTTATATGTGTAAATTCTTTCTCCCTGAATTATAAATTCTTAGGGACAAAGTCCTTCATTTTTATTCCTTTATTTATTGCTTAGTAGTGGACACATAGGTCTTTAATGTACAGCAAAAAAAATAAAAAAATAAAAAATGAACACCCAGCAAAGAAAAATAGCACACATGCGACCTTACCCATGTGCAATGACAAAAGGTGCAGTGTGTAACCCCAATGCCTATTTCTTAGTCTTTCCATTTTAAGTGAAAGAAAGCTAGCAAGTTAGATTATACTCATGAATCCTTCCAAAAATCACACACATGCACATACATGCACACAAAGACACACCTACCCACAAATACTTGGGACCTATATACATAATATTATGATGAGACTTTGAGTGTTTAACTCCTTTATATGTGAATGTTACGGTCAAATCTTATTTCTTCAGAAAAAGCAACTGACATTTGCATAAACGAAAGTATTCAGAAGAAAAGTCTGATGCATGAAACTGGTCAATTACATCCAAAGATAAATATAAATTATTGTTAAATTACTGGCTTTTTAGATAAACAGAAAAAAATGACAGCTTGGGATCCCTTCTATTAAGTAAGTGAATTAAAATTTGTTTAAATCCTTACATGGAATCTATTCAAAGAACATATACCCAGATTTAGTACAAATTCTAGGAAAGGTCAAACAAAAAAATCCTACATAATACCTATAAGTAACCATTAGCAACACATGGATTTTTTTTGCTTATGTTGTTCTGACAGAATAATAATTTTAGACATATGGAAGAGCCTATACACAAATGAAATAAACACATAAAAAAATGTTCAAGCATGAGCAAAATGCAAATTAACACTGAGATTCCATCTTCCTCCACAAAGAATGGCTATTGTCAACAGTAACAAATGCTGGTGAAGCTATGGGGGAAAAAGGAACCCTTCTAAACTGTTGGTGGGAATGTGCTGTAGTACCAAGCACTATGGAAATCAGTATGGAGATTCCTCAAAAAACCACCAGGAGAAATTCCACCTGACCCAGCCATTTCTCCTTGCAGGTATTTTCCCAAAAGAGTTAAAGACGTCATACTACAGTGATATGTATATACCAATGTTTAGAGCAATATAGCTCGTAACAGGTACATCCTGGAAGGAGCCTACATGTCCACCAACAGATTGAGTGGGTACAGAAAATGTGTTATTTCACAGTGGAGTACTACTCAGCCTTAAGGATAAATATGAGTCACTTGTGGGAAAATAGTCACTTTAAGACCAGAATATTAAGTGAACTGTATCAGACACAAGAATAAATGGTCACTTTAAGACCAGAATATTAAGTGAACTGTATCAGACACAAGAATAAATGTTTCTCTAAAATGAGAAACTCAAAGTATAAATAACAAAACAAAAGATAATATGAAATAGGGAGACAGATCCTCTGCAAATGGGAAGGGGAACTAGAGAAAGGACTGATAAAGATGTGTTATGTACCTTCACCAGTTCACCACAATGTCATCATTATGTACAGCAAACACGTACAAATAAACATAAAAAATAGAAAAGAAGAGCCTGTAGGGATGTTTTACTTCCTTAATTTATATGTAAGAAAGACTAGGAGACTTAAAACATTTTAAAGGCATTTTTTTTTTTTTTAAGCTTTTTTCCGGTACCAGGAATCGAACTTATGACCTCATGCTTGCCAGGCAGGCGCTGTGCCACTGAACTAAATCCCCAGCCCTTAAAGGCATGTTTATGTTTTACCTTATTCTAAAAAGGACTTAAGACAATTCTGCCGAAATTGATGGACCTGGCCAAGTGACACAATTCACAACGCAGAAGAATGTTCTTAAACTTAACGTTGTTCTTTATGGTATACCATAAGGCCTCTTTTGTCATCCTTCTAACCGAAGAAGTAGAATATATCTTTTTTTTTTTTTGGTTTTTCTCCGGTACCGGGAACCGAACTCACGACCTTGCACTTGCCAGGAAGGTGCTTTGCCGCTGAGCTAAATCCCCAGCCTAGAATATATCATTTTAAGAGATTTAAATGCTAGCAAATTAGTTGAAGATGCCAATAGACATGACTATAGAAAAAGCATTTATTAAAGCGTATGAAGAGGAATTTACTCTCTTTACAGACCAACACCTAAACTTTTGAGCAACTAATATAAAATTGCAGCTTCCTATTAGAGATCTCTGGTTTTTTAACCTTAACAGTCTTTATCTGTATTCAAAACATTTTTGGCCTCAGCAGGTTTTTTTGTGGTACTTGGGATTGAACCCAGGGCCTTTGCATTGAGCTACATCCCCAGCTCTTTGTATCCTTTTATTCTTAGACACGGTCTCATTAAGTTTTCCAGGCAGAAACTGAATTTGCGATTCTCCTGCCCAGCCTCTCAAGTGCTGGGATTATAGGTTTTTCTGACTTCTCTGAAGACTAACTAGGTCATATTAGGCAGCCAACCTGGTCTTGGGCTTGTGATTTTCCTGCCTAACTATGTTCAGCTTAGTATCTAAACTTATTTTTTAAAAAGCAAAATGATCTCCGGATATCAAAGCACTAACATTTTAACTCTTAACAACTTTTTGGTATTAATCTAGAATGTCTAAAACTTCTACAAAAGGCTATATAGTACGGTGTACTGGTTAATCAAATGAATTGCTATGAATTATACACTGATGTGTAATTTTAAAAGAAAAAAATAAAATTTAATCTGCTTTTTCAAAATCAGTCTTGCTATGTAGTTCAGGCTGGCTTTGAACTTGCCATGTAGCCCAGCTGCCTAAGTGCTTGGATTACAGGTGTGTACCACCATAGCTGGCTGAATACAATTTAATTTTAATACTACAATTTTGTCACAATATTTGATCTTATTTTAGTTTACGTAGTTCTTTATGATATTATAGTTCTCTTGGAGGAATTGCTGCCTACTAGAGATGTGAACAAAGTATATATTAATAGAAATGCTGAACTGTGTCCTCTATGAATGCTGTTACGTTTTACTATTATTTGGTTATCAGCATAGTATGTTGAAAATGTATTTTAAGAAGGCTACCAAGGCAATCTCTTCTCTTACTGCCTTTCTCCTTATGTCTTCTGTGGTGATACACACATATGTATGTATATACACACAAATACATACATACCTTGGGCACTGTAATCTGTTGTGGTATCATCTGTAGTTTTAACAGATACACCATTTTCTTCTAAAATGAAAACAAACAGGAAAATGTTTTATAGAGGACATTAAGCAGTAATTTAAAGTTCAAATATGTTCACGACATTCTACTCAAATTGGAATTTCATACAAGGATATATGAGTTTCTGTGGCCAAGGAGGCTGTAAGAATTACATATTTTAATAACAGCAGCTTCTTCTCATTATTTATGAGAGGATTAGGATGTTTAGTAGACCCACTCTTCTCCTGATAGCCAACGAAGACTACCAAAGCCTACTTATACTGAGGAGACAAAATTGTAGCTTTACTGCACAATATGTGTAAATCTATTTTCTGTCTCTCAATGGACATTAGCAACATTTCTGCCATAGCATTCCTAGAATTAACTAAGGTTTCTTGTTCTAAAAAATAGGCATACAGAATAAAATAATGGGTATACAATATTAAAGTTGCTTTTATCTACTAAAATTAAAAATAGGGGTGATTATTTTAATAAAATGATACTCATTTCAGGCCCCTGAGTATAAATCTGAAGAAAACCATGTAATTATAAAATGATAGCAACTCCCAATTATGATTAGGGTTATCAGAGGATTCAGAGCACATGATCATATTGCTTTTGATTATAATATCAAAGACAAAAGTGATACAGTATTTTTGGTAACCAACTTGTAAGTTAGCTACTGTTCAATTAGTCACCTTGCTTGCTGAGATTTGAAGGTGCATGAACTGAAAACTGACTCTGAGGCGTACACTCTGATTCAAAAATTAATGTTTTTATTAGGGTCTGAATGTCATCCAATCCATGGTGAACAGATTCAAATAACATTCTTTTGAGGAATCCAGTATTGAAAAGGGAACTTGACCTGAAAAAGAAAATAATATATAGAGAATTGATCTAAGAAATGTTTATATTTATTTTAAAAAGTCTCCATAATTTAACTACAATATAATTAATTATAGGATAGAGTAGTACTGGAATTCAAAAATAATTTGATTCATATGTTTACTTACTCTTTCCCCACTCCTTTTATCATTTCAGTTCTTTAAACTTGTAATATTAGCCAAGGAAATTTCATTCAAGTCAAATCAGTAAGAATTTACTGAGCTTAGTACAGTACTAAGAAATGTGAGGGTGGTGGGGGTAGGGATATGTAGAGGATTTAAATAAATATAAAATGCAACCTTAACCCTATAAAAGCCTGTAAGTCTAGACAGGAATTTAATGTAATGCACATTTAATGTAATGCACATAAAGACAGAAGTCTTTACAATGCACATTCTAGACAATAACAGAAAATCATCCTTACCACCCCCCGAAACAGGGTCTCACTATATATATATAGTCCATGCTGGTCTTAAACTTGCTATGTAGCCCAAGCTGGCCATGAATTCAGGATCATCCTCTCTCAGCCTCCTGAGTACTTGGATTGCAGGTACACTGAATCATGCCCGGCTTAGAGTCAATCTTAATTCTTTTGTATATACTGGGGTGGGTGGTGGTGGGAATCACATAAAAGAATGACACACAATAGTGGTAGTATAGTTTAAAAACAGCCCAGAGGTGAATGATATGTTTCCCATTTGGGAATCACAGGTATCACTGACAAAATATGAAATTTCAGGTCAGATAAACCTGGATTCTAATCCTGGTTTCACCACTTACTAGCTATATAAATTTGAGAAATTACTGCTTTTGTACAAGAGCAGTACAAGAGTGAACACAAGAGTAATTACTGCTTGTATTCTTCGTCATGAAACTGAAAACAAAATTTCTCACAAACTTAAACGGGAATTAATTGAGACAGTAGGTGTACAATGCCTACTATGAAGAAGATCCTTAAATGAATGGTAGTTCTAATTATCAAGGTTATCAAATATATATGAAAGGATATATAACTTTGAAGTATCAAATAATCATCTCAGGTGTGGTACACTACTGTAATCCCAGCACTCTAGGGGGTTGAGGCTGGAGGATAACAAGTTCAAACCTAGCCTTGGTAATTTAGTGAGATCCTATCTCAACAAAAGCTGGGAATGTAGATCAGTATAAAGGACCTAGACTCAATGAAATTCTGGACCCAACTATTTTGTTTACTACCAGTATTTTCTTTTTGTGATACTGGAGATTGAACTCAGGGCCTCTGTACTGAGCTACATACCCAGCCTTTTAAACTTTTTTTATAGTATTTTGAGATAGGGTCTTACTAAGTCATTAAACTTGCCAGGCTGCGTTTGAAGCTGAATCTTCTGGCCTCAGCCTGTAGGCTAATAACTAATATTTTGGGTCAGTTTTAGCAAGTGGCTAAAAACACTATGCCCTAATTTCCTCACCAGTAAAGTGAGGGCGCTGGATCTTCCTTCAGGATTCAGTAATCTGTTATTCTTAATTTCTCTAGCTCTGAGATCAGTAAGTAGGACCGTTGTGTAGGAGATGATATAGGTAAGTGAGTCTTGGAAAATAAGGCTGATTATATCATTCTTATACTATTTACAAAGGATGCAAATAAAATAATGGGCATCAGCATAAACATATTTTCTACTTGAATCATTTTTTTTTTTTTTTTTTTTTTTGCCTTTTTAACACAGGGTTTCGCTATGCAGTTCATACTGGCCTTGAGCTCACTTTGTAGCCCAGGCTGGTCTTGAACTCGCAACGATCCTCCTGCCTTAGCCTCCTGAGTGCTGGAATTACATTACAGGCGTGCGCCACCACTCCCGGCTTGAATCAATTTTTAAGGCTTGGTGGATGGCTAAGTTTGACCCTATAAATAAATGTGGGAAAAATTTACAGTGATTTCTATCACAATGTTAGCAATCTTAAATTTTCAAAAATTATTTTTATTTTTAGTAATCTTAATTTTTATGAGTCTCTAATAACAAAGTTTAAGGTATGGATTATGATGAAAAATAATTTAAGGTATTAAAAAACATAGTAACTAGACAGATATGTTGGCACATGCCTGTAATCCCATTACTTTGGAAGGCTGAGGAAGAAGGATTGCAAGTTTGAACTTAGCATGGGCAATTTAGCAGTGACTTAGCAAGACCCTGTCTCAAAATAAAAAATAAGAGTGGCTGGGCATGTTGTTTAGTTTGAAGGCCCCTGTTCCATCCCTAGTACTGAAAAATAAAATTTTAAAAAGGGCTCAGGGTGTATTTTGGTGGTGTAGTGCCCCTATGTTGATTCCCACTACTGTGAAAACAGCAGCAGCAGTAAAACACACAAATTTGTTAGCAATGATGGAAAAGCACCATACATTAAATATTTGCTGTTGTATCCCATCCAAACAGCTTTTACCCTCTTCATTGAAAAGTAATTGCTCTAAGGACTTTTACATTAGTTGGTTCTTCATAAAAAGTCACCACTATCGTTTTATAATCATGACTTAGTTCTACAATGATCACTTTTAAGTATCCTTTTTACCATTGAGAAATGAATCATCTAGGTTGTAGCTCATACAGGCTTCTCTTTTACCTCAATGCTTCTTAGTTTTGTCATAAACTAGGGAGAATAATTAATAGAATAGTAGAGGTTCAGAATCATAGCAGGAGAGCTATGATTATATGCCTAGGCATAATTATATGCCTAGACTTAAAAGTGAATCTAATGTTTGTTTGGCTTTTACCACACTGTCAAAAGCTGACAATAAATAAGTCAGTATCTCAATCAATTCTGAGTATGTTGTTATGCTTACACACATACCACAGTGGTCCAAGTTCTATTGCTGTCTTTCCAGGCATGCTTCCATGACAGTTACATGGCAACTGTCTATATGGGTTTTCTGTTAAAAAATAAATAAATAAAAAGAGAAATCAAAGGAGAAATGACTAATGCAGTAATACTAATTGTTATTGCAGCTACTATATACTGAGGATCTATTATGTGCCAGGTATTGTGCTAAGTGTTTTAAAAAAAATATTTAAAAATTTTACTTCTTACAACTATCTGAAATTGGATGTGAAAATCTCAATCATGCAGATTAGAAGATTAAAGCTTAAAAGCTATTAAAGTTAAAAAGCTTTCCATGTCAAATGGCATATTAAAGGCCTAACTGAAACTAGTTTTTAGTTATTGTATTATGTAAATAATATAACAATAACTTCTATATTTTGAAATTAGCAGATTGGGTATAATTTATGTGCAATAAAATTATATATTTAACATGAAAAGGTAGATAAATTCTGACAAATGTATAATCCCCTGCAACTCGCATCCCAATCAAAGCACAGAGACTTCTTAAGTGAACTTTTCCGTAACAGGAAAGAAAATGAGTCACTCTATTTATGTTTTAATAGACCTGACTCATATGTAGCCCTAAAATGTACGCTAGAAGAGCCCAGCTCAGTTCAAAGAACAACGAGAGGCCAGAAATAATCACAAGGAAACTGGGGCGGTTCAAGCATTATTCCTCATTTCCAAAATAGGGCAATAGTCTGTAACAGGCCTTAAAAATTCACTGAAGGCCCAGAACAGTCCCTTTATTTTTATTCTTCTGGTGGTGCTGGGGGTTGAACCCAGGACCTCACAAATGCTAGACAAGTGCTCTACTAGTAAGTGATATCACCAGCCCTCAAAATAGTCATTTTATTTTTTGTTTTTTTTTTTGGTACCGGGAATTGAACTCACGACCTTGCGCCTGCCAGGCAGGTGCTGTGCCGCTGAGCTAAATCCCCAGCCCCTCAAAACAGTCATTTTAAATTAGAAACTCCAACTAACCTCCCCAACTCCAGGCCACTCCTGGGATGATCATTCACTTTCTCAGAATGGCCTGATTCAACCACCAGTCCTATATATACTCAAAACACAGGAGGATGATTGTAGGGACACAGATCTCTAACTTCTTTCTAAATGAAAATATTACTTTATGTAATTATACGGTATAATGGAGTTGTGAGATCTTATTAAAATAAGGAACATGTCCCAATGCCCTCTATTTCCACAACCATACAGTACTGAAGTACGTGAGCAAAATGAAAAGCATAGTATGTTCACAGTAAGCTTCAAAGTCATACTATCAAATTTAATGTGCTCAAAAAATACCAACTGTGTTGTTTTTTTATTAAGACAAAAAGATATTCAATGCCAGCAATACTGAAAACAAACAGCTTTCAGGAAGGACTGTCTTAACAGATAGTAAACAACACTAAAAAGCCTCTAAATTATGGTGTAGCTATACATAGTGTGTGCATATAGTATCAGCTATTTAGGAGGCTGATGCAGGAAAATCATGTGAGCCGAAGAGTCAAACACTAGCTTGGGTAACACAGTGAGACCCCATTTTAAAATCCAAAAACCAAACTGAATAAACAGAAAATGGTGTGGTAGAGGTGTATGAATAGATATCTAATCACTAGAACAGAATAGAAAACACAGAAAAAAATTCAAATACATCTTAGTATATGATAAGGAAGGTTGAAGCCAGGCATGGTGGTGCACATACTTAAGAGGCTGAGGCAGGAGGATCACTGTGAGTTCAAGGTCAGCCTAGCCTACATAGTGAGTTCAAGGCCAGCCTGATCTGCTTAGTGAGAGCCTATCTCAAAACAAAACAAAACAAAACAAAAGAAAACAAAACTTGCATTGAAAATACAAAAAACTAAAACTCTGGCCAGCTATTCCTCAGACAGAGAACTAATATCTAGAATATACAAAGAACTCAAAAAAATTATATCATCTAAAATTGAAGACTCAGTTAAGAAATGGGCAACAGAAATGAGCAGACACTTCACAGAGGAACAAACACAAATCATTAACAAATGTATGAAAAAAGTGCAACACCTCTGGCCATTACAGAAATGCAAATTAAAATGTTAAGATTCCATCATATTCCAGAAAGAGTGGCAATCATCAAGAAATCAAACAATAACAAATGCTGGCGAGGCTGTGGTGAAAGAGGAAGCCTCACGCATTGTTGGTGGGAATGTAAACCATACAACCATTATGGAAATCAGTATGGAGCTTTCTCAAAGAACTGAAATTAGAAATTCCATATGACCCTCCAATTTCCCTGCTAGGTATCTTCTCTAAAGAGGTTAAGACAACATACGGTAGGTACTAAAGTGATACATGCATACCAATGTTTATAGCAGCACAATTTGTAATATCTAAATCCTGGAGTCAGCCTATATACCCACTACCAGATGACTGGATAAAGAAAATGTGGTATGTATATACGATGAAACACTACTCTGCTGTAAAGAATGACACATTTGAGACCTTTGTAGGAAAATGGACACATCTGAAAAATACAATGTTGAGTAAAATAAATCAGACACACAAGCTTTACTGTATGGTATTTCTCATTTGAGTGAGGCAAAATACAAAGAAATTGATAAAAGACAGACAGAAGGACAAGGAGCTAGATCTCCTGCAACAGGGAAGTGATCCAAGGGAACAAGGATGAAGGGTGAGGAGGAGGGGAAACAAGTAGAATAAAGTAATGCCATGTACAGGAACCTAAAAACCCAATTAATGTAAACATTGTATGAGCTAAGATTAATAATATCATTAAGAATGAAAAACAGGATAGGGAAATTGAAAGGGTAGGGAAGAGGGTTAAAAAAGAAAAAAAACCCAACAAGCTGTAATACGCACATGTAACCACTCCCCAAGATGACTGTAAATTGCACAAACTGCAAACATGCACTAATAAAATAAAAAATTTTTACTAACACAAAAAACTAGAAGGGTGTGGTGAGGCATGCTAGCTATAATTCTAGTACTCAGGAGGCTGAGGTAGGAGGATCTTGACTGAGTTCAAGGCCAGGCCAGGTACTTAGCAAGTACAAAGGCAGCCTGGAATACACAGCAAGACCTTGTCTCAAAACAAAAACAGAACAACCCCCATCACCCAAGAACTTACAGAACAATTTGGAGGGCATGAGGTACAACTTTTCCCTTGTATCCTCACACCTGACATATAGTAAACATTCAATAAATGTTTATTGAACAGTTTAACTTTTTATGTTCATCCAAAAACATGAACAGCCTAGACAAAAAGGTAGTCTGGCCTATTCCTAAGAATAGTTGACAGTGGAAATTTAAAGTTATTGCTAGATCTTTCAATAGAGGGCAGGGGCTAGAGAGCATTAATTATACAGAATGAGAAAGTAACTTTAATAAAATCACACAAATATCATGTCTATTAATCAAAATTAATCCAGTATAATAAATAATAAAGTTAGCACTATAAAGTCAAAGGACAATAATATGTGTAATTACGTAAAAGCATTCATTGGAGGCTTAAAGATAAACAGTATACACTCACGAGGAATTTGAATTTACCTTCCACCATGTTACCATCCTTCTGAAAAATTCTTTCTTCACACCACTGACAATGGATTAAGTACTGAATCTTTTTGGCTGTTTCATCTGCAGAAGTAGGTCCCCTCAAAACTCTTACAACCACCAAAACAAAATGTTCCAGAGCCACTGCAAACAGTACTTCTATGCCTTTGTTACACCGGGCTGCAGCTCTATAAAAACAGAGCAAAGTTATTTTGGAATATCATCATTTTCTTTTGTTTGGCACTATTGTGACAATATTGACCTGGACAGCAAATTCTAGGGAGGTCATGGGAAATCAAGGAAAATTCAAGTTTTAGTACGAGTAGTTCTTTCAGAAGGTCATTAATATAACTTTTACACAAATGGAAATACACAAAATAAAAGGGTCTTTTGCATCAAATGCTGTAGAACTTGTGTTTGAGCTAGTAAATGAGCTAGCTAGCTGACTCTTATCTATACCCACATGTTCAATTGTATATTATTATTCTTCAAGAGTAATGTTCTGTCTGTAACAGGTGCTCAAGTCTTTCAACTGCTTAGAAATCTTGAGAAACAGAGCTTATGTTGTAAGACCATTCTGCAGAATCAAGTTTATAAGCTATCATTTTATTCAAACTGTATAAAGATGCAAACATTATCGGTTCCCGGTACCGGAGAAAAACCAAAAAAAAAAAAAAAAAAAAAAAGATGAAAACATTATAAACAAGTGATTGTTTCTAAGTCTAAAAACCATTTTTCTTTTTCATACTGCTATCTCCTATCTACCTTATTGAAATAAAACACTTGTATTTGTTACTTTTTCCTTGCTTACTACTTTATTTTAAAATGGACAGTAAAGTGAGTATTTCAGGTATCAACAAAATTCTAACAGTAATAGATTAAAAACAGATTAAATCAAGTCAACATGAAAGATACATCATGTGGAGTTTATATTTCATGCAAGTTTTGTAAATTGAAGTAAACACTCATCGGTCATAACTTTAGTCATATACCAAAACATACTAGGTCTACTGCTGGCAATTTGGTACCTTGCCACCGCCGCTACAACAATTCTGGCTGCTAGTTCCTTGTAATATTCTGTTCGGACAATATTACACCCGTAGTGACGTCGTGCAACATGTTGTGCTTTGGCATATAAGGAACTGATATCTGTAGAAGTCACTGATACTATGCCAAGGTTTCTTATATTTCTGAAAGCAGAATCTAGGTAGTTCACGGATGTTCCAAAAGGGTCTAGGTGTCTAAAATCAGAAAGAATATGGACATATTTAAACTCATATTAGAAGTTGAAATTATACCACTGTAATACATTTTTAATGATAAGATACCATGGGTTCAAATATAGTTTGCAAATCTATCTTAAATAACCAATTATGTTTTTAATAATGAAGTAAGTGGTCAGGAAGGTGGCTCACTGGTGGAGTGCTTCCCCAGCATGCTTGGGGTTCAAGCCCCAAGACTGTAAAAATAAAGTAAAGTAAGTACTAAAACTATCATATGATATGTCAAGCATGTAAGAATAAACGGGGCTAAGAGGAAGAGTTCATGCCCTGGTATTTCATTTCAGATCTAGACATTTTATTTCAAATGCTAGATAATCTATTTGCTTAAGCCAATGTAAAGACTTATTAATTTTTGATTGTTGTTTTACTTTTTGGTACTGGAGATTGAACCCAGGAGCATTAAGCTACATTCTCACCTCCCTCACCTTTTTTTTCTGAGGTAGGATCTCGCCCTGTAGTTCAGGCTGGCCTCAAACTCTCGACAATACTCCTGCCTCAGCTTCCTGAGTGCTAGGATTACAGGTATGCACCACCATGCCTCAGGTTGTTCTCAACCCTTTTTTAAAGAGTTGTTTTTTTTTTTCAGTTTGAGACAAGGTCTCACTAAGTTGCCCAGACTGGATTTGAATTTATGATTATCTTGCTTAGTCTTTTTAGTGCCTAGATTAAAAAGTCTACTGATTTAAAGAAACAATAACAAAACTTTTATCTTATCACTTTAATTTCCAGATTTAACAACTGACAAAGCAAAAGTTTTTAACTTACATGAAATCAAAAGATCTCAAATGCATTAGTACATTGGCATCCATTTTGGTCACTTTAATGTTACCAAGATTTTCTTCTCCTTCCTCAAGATTATCATCACTCTCTTTCTTTTCTTTACTGTCTACCACAACTTTCAATTTGTTTAAATGGCAGTTTTCCTGAATCAGTGTTACAGAGTTTTCATTCAAGTCATTAATTGTAACTTTGACTGCATTTCCAAGATGTTTTGCCCACTGCAATCCCATTATACCTTAGGAGAAACAAGAAAGTGAGTTTTAAAATTGTAATAAATAGAAATAGTATAATAAATATAAAGATAAACACTTTTTTTTTTTGGTTTTTCTCCGGTACCGGGAACCGAACTCACGACCTTGCGCTTGCCAGGCAGGCGCTTTTGCCGCTGAGCTAAATCCCCAGCCCCGATAAACACTTTTTTAAGTTCTTTTTTTGTTTTGAGACAATGTCGTACTATGTAGGCTCAGGCTGGCCTTGAACTCACTATGCAGCCCAGGCTGGTCTTGAATTCACAGCTATTCTCCTGTTTTTGCCTCCCAAGTGCAGGATTATAGGCGTGCACCAACACATCCAGCTAAAAATTTTAATAAATAACAAATTCCTTTCAAAACCTTTAATATTTTTATTTTATTATTTTTTTTTAGACTATAAGGGATTGAACCCAAAGCCTTCCCAGTGAGATATGTCCCCAGCCCGTTATAAAACATTTTTTATTTTGTGATATGGTACTGCTAAATTAAATTGCTAAAATGCCCAGGCTGGGCTCCAATTTTTCCTCCTCCTGCTTCAGACTCCCAGGATGCTGGGATTATAGTTGTGAGGACCCTCCCCTGGCTATCATTATTCTACTCTCTTACTATCATTTCTAAAAACAGTTACCACTAAAATTGTGCCTGAAAGATTTTCATTAACACTCTTATAGTTGCTTATTATCCTCAAACAAAATCTCTATGTATGTTTTTTATTTTGTAGAGTAGATTGTTGGTTGTCTTTTTCTTATGGAATAGTTTTTCAAATGTAATCTTAAAGAAAAATCCAAAATATAATATAAATAGTGTAAGTAATGGTAGGGCTAATGCTTATAGGGCGGATGAGAAGTTGGAAGTCCTCTCACTACAAGTTTATCCTTAGTACCAAAATATGAAAAGCAACTTTTTTTTTTCAAATACTGAACAACAGCATAATTTCTGAATTAAAAAGAACAACTCTATATATGTAAGCAAATGGTCCAGAAGAATTAAAACCAAGAATGCTCCTTCTCACAGGTTTTCTATGCCTCCTGGAGTAGTCATAATTAAGAGACACAGGATAACTGGAGATGGTGACATAAACCCAGCCAGTATGGATTAGAAAAGTTCCAATGTATGAGAAATGCTGTGTCTACTAAGTGGAAAAATGCATAATTACTGTATGTTAAGGACTTCACTTTTTAAAAAATATTCTCACAATAATCTTGTGAAGTGAGAAGTGAGTGCCAACATCCTCATTTTACAGGTGGCAACCATGCAAAATGACTGCTACAAAACTGATACAGGCCTAAAAAACGGATACAAGCTTATAAAAGCATACTGAAAAGGCTGAAAAGATATTCCTTAGATAGCAGCTTTAATATTTTCAGGTTAAAAAAAAAGAGACGTGTTAGGGAAAACACTGGAAAATAAAATTGGAAAAGTAGGTTGGGATGAGATATAAAGGAAGTTAAACTGCAGTGAAGTCTAGATTCCAGGCAATAAAGGTGCGTGACTTTTCTGATTGAGGTACTGCTGCAGGGGAATGGCTGTATGGCAGTAGCATACAAGACAAAGTGGAGAGAAGAGACAACCTGGAAGTAAAAGTATCAATTAGAGACTACCTCAACAGCTTGTCACTAAATCATTAAATTAGTGGATATGGAACAGAAAAGGTATGAGAGTTATATTACCAAAAAAATTAGATCTGCTGGCTGAATATCTGTGGCGATGGTGGAGGAAAAAAAATTAAGTGATTCAGATTCTACCTCCAAGTGACTCAGAAAGTACCAGCTCATCATTTTTTCCATATTTGCTTTGAGACATTACTAATCATGTCATTGATGGTAGCAGCAGCAGTAATCATACAATACAGACGATACCTAATTGTTTTATAACATTTGCTACTTTACAGGTACTCTTCTAATGACTTTAACTGTACTGATTTACCTAAATCTTCACTTTTTTAAGATGGGTACTCTAATGTCTGTCCCCTGCCCCCTTCTAGCCAATGAGCAAATCAAGGTATAATATCCTGTGGTCATATACCAAGAGATGAAGTTGCAGCTTGCATACAGGTTACTTAAATCTTCATTATTGTAAGCTGGGTATTATTGTGCCCTCGTTTTTATAAATGAGTGAACTGAGGTATAATTTCCAGTGGTCATGAAAGTCGCCTGCAATGAAGCTGGGAGCTGAACCCACGCAATATAGCTCACAGTTTATGCTTTTGCTTTTCCCTAGAAGAGGGGCTTAGAAAGGAGAGCTTACTCATTCTTCAGAACAAGCTTTCCCAAAATATTGTTCTATAATATTTACGAAGAAAGATTTGGGTGGGTAAAGTAGCTTTCTAGAAATTCTCTATTTTTTTAATGATTTTTACTATAAAAGTTGTGGGAAAAATGTTGTAAATCTTCAAAACTGAGGGTTGGGCAATGATCATCATGATACAAAAAGATTCATCAGTTGCAAGTATTCTTGAAAAAAATTTTCTAACTAGATCTAATCAAACTACCAATTTTCAAAAATATAGGAGATAGAAAAATGTTACATAAACTATGGCAACAGTTAGCAGAAGCCTTAATAGTCAGAAACTCAGCAGATCAAAAGACTTATGTCAACAATTCCCCCATATATATATACATATATATATACTCGTAATGACAGGGAAGAGATTAGGACAATAGTCTTTGGACTCTAATTTGAATTCCTTAAAATGACATGATTGAACATATTAAACAATTATTTGTAATCTTTCCAGGTGTGATGATGATATTGTAGTTCTCTTTTTTTCCTTCCCAGTGTTAGGAATTGATTCCAAGGGTCTTCACGCTGAGCTATATCCACAGCCCTTTAGTTTTTCATTTTGAGACAGGGTTTCACTAAGTCAGTAAGTTTCCCAGGCTGGGTTGAATTTGGAATTGTGTTGCCTCTGTCTTCCAGAGTACTGGGGTTATAGGTGTGCCACGAGGCTGGGCTGTGGTTGTATTTTTAAAAAGTATCTTTTAGGCATTCGACTTAAATATTTACATGCAATGAAATGTCTATGATTTACTTAAAAATTTAGGTATGAAGGGACTAGGTAAATGGTGGCATATATGCTGAGCCGGCACACTCAGAGAGCCCTCTGTGTTAGCACTTAAATCAAGTGTGTGAGCAGTTTTTTCCTAAACTAAAACCTCAGTATTCAGGTTTAATTGCAGTGTTGGCACTTTGTGATAAGTGGGTTTTGGGTTGCAGTTTGGGCACTCAGTCTCTAAAGGGTTTGCCATCACTGGATGAGGGTATGTAGCACGGGGATAAGATAAAATGAGACAGCATGAACTGATTATTTTTGAAGTGAGTGGTGAATACACAGGGATTTGTTATACTCTTCTAATATCTGAAAATTTTTACAATAAACAAATTTTAAAAATTTTGGACCTTTACATCGAAATATTTTGCTAGATATGATATCAATTTAATTTCCTAAGAAAAGATATTGTACAAATCTGATAAGTAAAATGGGATTTCAAACAAACTTTCTCACTTACCGGTGGCTCCAAAAGCATCTAGACATTCCAAAGGTTTGCGTTCCTCAGTCAAAGCAGCCAATGTACAGAATATTAGTTGTCTAGAAGGAGGTAATAATCTGAAATAATTTTACTGTCGTACGGCTCCAGCAGTGTAGGTTTTATTTCATTTAAGAAATCTGAGAACAGGGGCTTCCTAGTTATAGTACAAACTATTTTGAAGAGAAATCTCAAAAAACTTAATCCCAACTGAATAGTATAAGACCTAAAAGTTTATGAAATAAAATAATGAATCTAACTGGATTCTAATTAATAAGCATTCTCTCATTTACTTATTAATAAAATCTGCCTCAAGAGGACAAGCCTATTCAGTAATTATATAAAGTTAGGCCTATTTTACTTTCTGACAAAGAAATTGGCTTGGTAGAAAAAAATGAAATCACTCTAAGAAAATGTTAAAATAGATGAATTTCATTCTGCATCTAGTTTTAAAATTTAATATATTAGAACATAAAAGTTAAGAAAAGGTACATTTGTAATGGTTTGAAACATCCTATAATCCTACTTTCAATTATCTTACCGATTTAGTTTCATTTTGGGATTAAAATAAGAATCTGTTTTCTGAGGTATGGAATAGTTAGGACAAACTTGTACATCTGTGTCTGCTTCTTTCAAAATTTCATTAGATGGTTTAGGAGTAGAGGCTAAGACAGAAAAAAAAACCAAATTTCAGAGAAATGCATAATGCTAAACATCTAAGACAGTTTGTATTTAAATAATAACTTATTTTGTGTTAATGCAAAGAGTTAGGCAGATGAAAACACTGATTTATTTTACACTATCTCTTGAAAAGAGTTGTATTCAAGTAACTATTTGGTATATGAAAATATTATGAGGGTTGTTTTTCGTTTTCTTTTTTTTCTTTTTTTGATGTTTTGAAATAAGGTCTCCCTTTGTAGTGTAGGCTGGCCTTGAACTCACTATGTAGCCCAGGCTGGCCTCAACTCAGTGATCTTCCTGCTTCAGCTTCCTCAGTGCTGGGGCATGTGCCACTATGCCTAGGACTAACTGAAATTTTTTGGCGGGGGACACGCAGGTACTGGGAATTGAATTCAGGACGTTGCGCTTGCCAGGCAGACACTGCACTGCTGAGCCAACAGGAAGTTTATGGTGAATGAAAAAGTGTATTCACTTAAAATCCTGCACACTGATGTATTTATATTATGGTACATCTAAGGACAATCACCTTAAGATGAAAGCAAAGGATCCTAAAGTACATTTGTGCTTCATCAAACACTACACAATGTTTGTACAAGGTGGATGCAAAATATATTTTATAGTGCTATAATTGTTAAGAAATGCATATGAATATCTTTGGTTACATTATCCACCATAAGGGAGAGAAAGAATCACTGTTTCGTGAAGATGCCAGGCTTCAGAACTACTTTCTCATAACTGTAATTTGAAATCACAAACTACACTCAAATATACATTAGAACCTTCTAGCTATGAACTCAAAATACTGATGTCATGAATATTCAAGAAGTAAAACATACATAATGATGGGGAAAAGGGCTTGAGATCCTTGATAATATCACAATCACACATTAACTAAATGGCAACCAAGCTTTTTTTTCTACAGTGCCAAACCACAGTAATCCCTCTTAGTGAACAGGCACGTCACATACCTCACAATATTAGCCTTTTTAAAGTTCTGTGAGAAAAGTAGGCTTTATAGAAAATTATTTCAGTAACTTTTTTTTTCAGTTCTTAAGGGGACGTATCGCCATTTTAGATGTACAGAAGTTAATTATTATATACCATACATGCTTTAGGCCATAGTTTAAATTATTCTTTTGAGAGGGTCTCACTCTGGAGCCAAGGCAAGCCTCCAACTTGCAGTGATCCTTCTGCCTTAGCCTCCCAAGGGCTGGGATTATAGGTGTGTGCCACTAAGCCCAGGAGGCTTAATATAGTTTTTGGGAAAGGACAAGTAGTCATTCATGATTTGATATCACCCAGGATAAAGGTCTTTATTTCACTCTGTATCATCATTCCAGCATTTTTTAGCTAAGTGTAACACAGTTATTGGTATAAAAGCTGTCATTAGGAATATAATTCTACAATCGCTGATGATATTTTCTTGAATGCCACTTATTGGTAGAAACTGAAATATTTAGTTAAACCAGTGTATTTTATCTGCCAATTGTGTAAAAAGCATACCTGGACTATTTTTAAAGATCTACTTAATAATATTTTAATAAGAGTGCTCAACTTACCAGCAATATAACTGGACTTAGTCTCTCCTTTATTCACATGGCGCCTAACATGTCCTAGCATATCAGTTCTTCTGGTGATTGTTGCTGAACAAATGATACAATGATAATGGGCTCCCATTTTACTGGATATCTATCAAACAGAGTATTTAATTTAAGTAAGTTACTAAGACAATGAGTAGAAGTTTCAAACTGCAAATATGGTAATGTTTCTTGGGTGTAACGGTATAGAAGATGTTAACTTTGCCATGTGACTTTGAAAGTATCTTAATTTCTTTACCTATATTTACATAAGCCTTTTTCTTTACATATGCTTTTAAATCTTAAGTTATAATAGGTTACAAAGTTGTTTCCTAGTTTTTCCATTCCTTTTACTCAGCAAATAACTGTACTGTATTTTCTATAAGGTGCATTAAAAATGGTATAATGTTGGCTATGGTGTGCTGATAAATGCTAAATTGGTTTTCTAAGACAATAAAGTCCTGAATTGTAGTACTTTCAGATTTCTGTGGTATAAATACTCTTTGAAGGTCAGTTTCAAGCTACAATTGTGATAGATTTCAAACTACCAATTTGAAATCAAGGAATGTGAGATTGGACAGAGATGTGCAATATTGCATCCTTATAAAACATTGCCAGCATGCAGATATACATATGTAAAGTAACGATAAGAACACAAATAATAGTAAAATGTAGTAGTCTGGAACAGTGAATTTTGAATATATATTACCTTTCCGTCTTAATTATAACATTTTAAAAATTATATGATTTAATATTTAATGATGTCATATTTAATCATCAGCTCGTAAGATTTCTGAAAATCTGAGCCAGCTCTAGTACCCACTAAATGTTAGGGGTATAAAACTTTTTTTTTAAGAAGAAAAAAAAAAAATGTAATTTCTCATTTAGCTGAGAATAAAAGAACAACTATGAGGTCTCTTTACTAGTTTTGATGCTTTTCACTAATATTGCTGCTACCTCCTATTTACTTGTGACTTTATAGCAACTATAGAATAATCGAGACTATTACACATGGTTTCTATGGTTATTATACTAAAAATACATTGGGGGGGGTTGATGGGCCACACAGTGTACTTACTACTGCTTAAGGCAATGTTTTTCTTTCTTTCTTTTTTTTTTTGCTGCACTAGGTATGAAACCCAGGGCTTCATTAGGCAAGGACTCTCATAACTAGGCTACATTTCCAGCTCAAGAATTCTTTGTTCTCATCACTTTACTGTTTTCAGTGACCTAAAGGAAAAATTCTAAATGAGGACCTATCAAGATAAAATGCATTTAGGAGCATGTCACTAAACATCTGATGATTTGTATTCCCCTTCGGTGAACTCTATCCTAAAAATAAACATACCTACATGTAAAGTTACAGTATTAAGATTTCAGAGTTTCTTGATTCTGTTGAATTAAGTTTAAAAGGAAGAACATGGAAGAATGAATATGAAATTGAAACATGGTATTTATTAACTCACAGAAATTTGGATCTCCTATTTCATGATCAAAATTTATTTTTTTACATTTTTAATTTTTTGCAGTATTTGATATTGAACCCAGGGCCTCATAATGCTGGCAAACACTCTACTGCTGAGGTATCTCCACAGCCCTTTTAAGAATTTTACTTGGATTTAGGGTCTTGCTAAGTTGCCCAGGTTGGCCCTAAATATGAGATCTTCCTGCCTCAGGCTCCTGAGTGGCTGGGATTACAAAATTCATTTTGTTTCTTTATTAATTTTTTTATTAGTACATGTTTGCAATACATAAAGAAAATTCATTTAAAAATTACTCTATTTAAATTCTCCATTTCCAAATTACTAAATGGGTTTTCATTTTGAACACAAAAGCAACTGAATGGAAATTAAAAATCACAGAGTAAGTTCAATACAACAATTTTTTATACATTTCGTATTTTCCCCCTTATTTTGTTAGTCTTATTTCTTTTTTACATGCAAAGATTTACTTACTTCACAAAAACATAAAGTGATATTATCATGAAGGGAGAGAGAAGCCTGGTTAGTGAATTCTAAAGCTTACACTGTACATTTTAAATAATTTTTCTATTATGACCCTCTAAAAGCAGTGAGATACAGAATTTTAAAGTAAACTGTACTGCTGATACACACATTTTCATTTTAAATCAGGAATCACTTCTCAGCCCTTTGGCTAGATCAACTATTATTATAAAACAAGTAAAAATTGTGCTTTCTTTAAAGAAGACAAAATTTAAAATAAACATCTGATTACCTGTTCTCCAATAATGTTTGGTTTTACTGGTCGACAAGGTAAGTGACAGATGCACATCCTGTAACCTAGAATGAAGAGTGGTTGGTTGTCACTAAGTACTCAACTAGCATTAAAAACTATGAACACATTTTATTTGCCAGGAATTGGGATTAACTTTTTTCTTTCTTTTTTTTTTTTGAGATAGGGTTTCACTTTGCAGTTCAGGCTGGCTTTGAATTCTGTAGCCCAGGCTGGCCTCAAACTCACATCAATCCTCCTGGGATTACAGGCATTCAACACCACTCCTGGCTGGGATTAACTTTATACTTATGTCATCATTATGTAAGTGATGCTTTGGTTTATACATGAGATATACATAAACAAATACAGGTGATCTAGGCTTGGATTCTGATTTTGCTGCCTGTTTTATTTTAGATTAGCTGTTTTAGTCAAGTTCTCTTGGGCTGGACTACAGCCCGAGCCCCTCTTATTTTTGAGACAGGATCGTACTAAATTGCCCAGGCTAACCTTGAATTTGTGACCCACCTGTCTTAGCCTTCCCAGTTGCTGGGATCATAGGCATTCATCATCACACCTGGCAGTACTCCATCACACCTGGCAGTACTCAGTTTTATCATATACTTTGCCACTTGAACTTTTTCTTAAGCTTCAGCTTTGCTTCATGCTATATCTTGCCACTGTACAGTCTTTTCTTCATCTATAATATGACACTATTTTGGATCTCTTTTTTGAGACAAAGTCTTGCTATGTAGCCCAGGGTGGCCTCCTGCCTCAGCCTCCTGAGTGCTAGGATTACAAGTGTGTATAACCACGCTTCTCTTATCTTTCTTGCTCTTCTTTATAGATCTTTTTCTGACTCTCGTACCCTAAAATGTAGATATTCCTTAGGCTGGATCAGGTATGCATTTTTTTCCTTGGTAACTTAAATTACTTTCATGATCTCACTTATTTCTCCTATTGGAAAGAATGCCAAGTTATAGGTGAAATTAATGTATCATCCCTGAGAGCCAAATCCCTATTTCCAATTGCTTAGTTGTTTTTTTTTTTTTTTTTTTT
>NW_004955406.1:23761761-23762838 GCF_000276665.1 Chinchilla lanigera
AAAGAATGCCAAGTTATAGGTGAAATTAATGTATCATCCCTGAGAGCCAAATCCCTATTTCCAATTGCTTAGTTGTTTTTTTTTTTTTTTTTTTTTTTGTTTTTTGGTTTTTTTCCGGTACCGGGAACCGAACTCACGACCTTGCACTTGCCAGGCAGGCGCTTTTGCCGCTGAGCTAAATCCCCAGCCCCTCCAATTGCTTAATAAGCATCGATGACTGACTGACCTGGATGGCATCTAAAAATTTATTCATCAGAATTAAGTTTACAATGCCCTGGCCCCTTTTCTTTTTACAGTGCTGGGGACTGAACCCAGGGCCTTGCACTTGTTCAGCAGTGCTCTACACTGTGCTACATCTCCAGCCCTTATCAATTCCTCTTGAGGCAGGTCTACTTTTTTGATAAATGATGATGATTTAGTCTCTCCTAACTCAAGCTATTTTCTAGCTTACAGGTCATCACTCTTTTCTTTTACCTTTCATCCAGTCATCTCTCTAATATATAAAGTACCCCAGAACTCAGCCTGGCTAACTTGTTTGTCTCATCAATAAATACACCTATGGTTATCTAATCATTTAGTTTCATGGTTAAGTACTCTGACAACTGCCAAATATATACCCCTAGCCCCAACCTCTCCCTGAAACATCAATTCAAATAGCCCAGCCTGTGTATCTAACCTGTGGCCAGCAAGCTGCTTGCCCCACCCCCACTTCTGAGACAAGGTCTCAGTATGTAGTTCAAGTTGGCCTTAAACGTATGATGTAGCTCAGGCTGACCTTAAACTCTTAATTTTCCTGTCTCAGTCTCCAAGTGCTGGGGTCACACATGTGTACCACCACATCAAGCTCTTTTTTAATGTTATAAAAATATATGAAAAAAGGAAATTTTAAGCCAGGTGTGACAGTGCATGCCTATAATCCCACTACTCGAGAGGCTGAGGCATGAGGATCATTGTGATTTTGAAGCCACATTTTGTGTTCAAAGCCAGCCTGAACTACATAGTGAGACTCTGTCTCAAACACCAAACAGAAAAAAGGGAGGTCTTGTTACTTGTATGTACTAACTAAATATATATATA
>NW_004955406.1:23762948-23784084 GCF_000276665.1 Chinchilla lanigera
GATCCTCCTGCCTCAGCCCCCCGAATGCTGGGATTACAGGTGTGCGCCACCACACCTGGCTGTACTAACTATATTATATATTTTATATGTGGTCCAATATAATTTCTTTTCATCCGACATGGCTCAGGAAAGCTAAAAGGCTGGACATGCCTGGAGGATACCTGACATCTCCACTTAGATATATTTCAATCTTTATATTTCTGAATCTGGGGTCCTTGCATTCTTTATCACATCTGGTCCTAATTTAGCTGTCTCCAATTCAAAACAAGACACCTTCATTTTTCTCGTTTATTCCAACCCCCCCCCCCCATTTTTTTTGGTCTTTTTGAGATAGGGTCTCACTATGCAGTTCAGGCTGGTGTTAAGCTCACTTTGTACCCCAGGCTGGTCTTGAACTTGCAACGCTCCTCCTGCCTCAGCCTCTTGAGTGCTTTTTCTCGTTAATTTCTAAATCCAAACATTCTTGGCTTTTTTCTCACATCTCACATTCACTGCTAAAGCATATCTTACTGCTTCTACTTTCAACATATTTGCCAACTACTTTAAAGCCTGCCATTTAACATCAGGTTTTTTTCTTTTTCATTTTCTTTTTATTTTATTTTTTTTTTTGGTTTTTCTTCGGTACTGGGAACCGAACTCACGATCTTGCGCTTGCCAGGCAGGCGCTTTGCCGCTGAGCTAAATCCCCAGCCCCTCATTTTATTTTTATACCAGGAATTGAACTCAGGACTTTGTGCTTGCCAAGCAAGCATTTATGCCACTGAGCTATATCCTATCCTCGGACCCAGGTTTTTTTCTTTGGAGACATGATTTTGCTAACTTGCCCTGGCTAGCCTCAAACTTTTGATCCTCCTGCCTCAGCACGCCAGAGTAGCTAAGGTTACAGGTGTGAGTTTCCACAGCAAGCTGTCACAAGCCATGTAAGAAAATAAAATAAGAAACCAAACCTAAAAGTTAAACAATGGCAGAAATAGGTGTGGTGACACATGTTTATAATTTCTGTACTCTGAGAACCTGAGGCAGGAGGACTGCAAGTTTGAGCTAGCCTGGGCAACTTAGTGACTTAAGTGATATGCTATCTCAAATTAAAACAAACAAACAAAAGGGATGGGAATGTAGCTCAGTGAGGACCCTGGGTTCAATCTCTAATACTGAAGAAAAAAAAAAGAAGAAGAAATTTTTAAATTAAAATAAAAACTTTTTTGGAGGGCTGGGGATTTAGCTCAGCAGCAAAAGCGCCTGCCTGGCAAGCGCAAGGTCGTGAGTTTGGTTCCTGGTACCGGAGAAAAACCAAAACCAAAAAAAAAAAAAAACAAAAAACCTTTTTTGGCTAAGAAGCCAATAAATATTTTCATATTGTTAAACGTAAAAGAAGGAAGGCCCCAGAATTAATTTCTAATTCTCTTTTGCCTAAATAATTAATGACAACCTTTTAACAGTACAAAGAAAAAAGTTCTGGCTTCTTTTCTGGGTGTCTCATATTAGTTATTTCATCCACTTTGGTTGAAGTGTCCCACAAGCATTATTTAACAATTTTTGTATCACATGGTCATATACAATTATAGTTATATACATGTTTAAAATTTGTATTTTTGTTTTTTTTGAAGGGAGACTTCTGGTTTTATTCAAATGGAATATTATGAAATCTTCCCTACATGATTGCTGTTTTCATTAGTAGTCTTCCATGGAAATACTTCCAAGTTAGCTGGCATACACAGAACATATTCTCTCAATGGCTGCATTATATTTCATCCCTTTTAATTCCAAGTTGTCACAAAGTAAACAGGGTAGCAGATACCCTTGTACATCTATCTTTACCTATTGATTCTTTTACTTCTATAGTACTCATGAGAAAAACTGGCTCATGGAATGATCTGTATTTTAAATTCTAAAAGATGGTCACAGTTTTTTCCAAAAATGCTGTTAAAATTCATTATCTCAGAATTTAGGAAGTATTTTAACTTGATAAAATCTCTATTTTTGTCCTTCAACTTTATTCTTTTCCCTATGAGTCCTCTTGCTCAATTTATTTCCCCAAATCAATTTTTGTCATAATTGGTTTTTTCTAATTTCCATTTACCTAGAACACAAAACTATGATTTCTGAATATTTACCTTATATTCCACCATCTTTCTGAACATTTTTAACTCTAGTAGTTTTTTAAGCCATCTGCTTTTTTCAATATTCATACCAATTACTTTATTTTCTTGTTTTACTACATTTACCTTGCCTTCAAAAATATGTGTAAAACAGGAGTTGTTCTATTACAAAAGGAAATATATTTTTTTATTTATGTATTTATGTATTTACCTATTTATTTATTTGGTTTTTTGAGACAGGATCTCACTATGTAGTTCAGGCTGGCCTTGAACTCACTGTGAGACCCAGGCTGGCTCCAAACTCACAGCAATCCTCCTGCCTCAGTCTCCAAAGTGCTGGGATTATAGGTATGCACAACCACACCCAGCTAATGTGTAACTTGTTAAAACAGTGTTCAATGAGCAACACAGATTCCTAAGGCCAGAGTACCCAGGACAGAACAGGTGCTTAATAAATTATTTTATTTTTCTGTGGCACCAGGGACTGAATGAGTTCAGACCTTTGCACTGAGTTATATCACTAGCCTTTAAAAAATTGTTTTGAGACAGGTTTTGCTAATTCCCTAAACTGCCCAGGCTGGTCTCAAGTTTGTGATTCTTTTGCCTCAGCCTTCAGGGTACTGTGATCACTTCAGGTATATGTGCCACCATGCCTGGTTATAAATGTTTATTAAACTGAACTTGTGTCATATGTATCTACTGCCTATAGATATATATGGACTTTTATTAAATATATTAAAAGTAGGATTTTTATCTCTCATAATTTAAAAATGAAAATGCTTGATTATGCTTCACAAAAAAATTTCAACACTGGTAATCAATGTTGGATTTCAAACATACAACTTTTTAGTAAGGACAAAAATACTAACCTTCAAATTCAACTGAGACTTTCCAGTGTAAATTCTGAAGGTGCCGACGAAGTTTATGACTGTTACAAGCTCTGAATTTTTCATTAGGACACAATGGGCAAGCCTGTTTGTTTCCTTAAAAAGAAAAAAGGCCTGATAAAGCACACAATATACTAGATATAAATCCCTTGTCTCAGCTACAAAAGACCTAGCAAGGGCCTTTTCCATGCTCTCCTCCCATTTCTTAGATTGAGTCTTTCTTTTTTTTCCTCAAAGAAGTTTAATATTGCTCACGTAAATGAACTTTCTTAACGTTAGGGAAAAGTCATGATACCTTACCCAGGAGGTAATTCATGATAACTGTACACATGAGTAATGATTATTTTTTCTGTGGCTAGCTGATCTCCTTTTTGCCACTAAGAATAGAGAAACTGACGAAATGATAAACTGTATGATAGTCTCTAGCTAAACTGTTTGCTACACGGAGTATCACTTTGAACTCTGGACAGGGAAAGGACAGCAGTTCTCATACTCTCAGAGGAGGAGTTGGCAGACATGCATATGTTATGTGCTATGGTATTGCTTCATTGCTCTGGCAGCAACAAAGACAGCTAACATGGAGTTAGAAAAATGAAGGATGTAGAATAACTACATGAGACCTAATAAAATTGCTCTTCTGAGAAGGGAGGCCATGACTAGAGTATCAATCAAAACTTCATTGTATTAGTGAACTTGTAAATTCTTCCTTCTTTATTGACATATTCCCCAAAAGATTATGCATCATCAAAATACAAGTCTTACTTAAGTAGAAATATATCTCAAACAAGAACTTTAATAGTGTACAAAATAAAGCAATGAAGAATAAAGCAAGAAAACATACAGAAATAACCAATAATTTAGTAATTTTTAACCTAATAAATTTTTCCTCTACAAAACAATGAGAGAATAGGTAAAATTTGTTTTTTATATACATTCCCCACTTCAAGAAACTATGAGGTTAGGGGCTGGGGATTTAGCTCAGCAGCACAGTGCCTGCCTTGCAAGCACAAGGTCGAGAGTTTGATTCCCGGTACTGGAAAAAAAAACCAAACCCAATCCCCCAACCCCCCAAAAAACCAAGAAACTATGAGGTGATCTTGATAAAATCCAAGCACTAAAGACAGGAGAACAGAATAGAAAAAAAGAAGACTGAGACATTAATAACACTGTACAACTCTTACACTACCTCTAAATTCAGACTTTTATATAATAGAATTTTAACTTCCTATTTACTTATCTATTTTTTAGTATCTTTTTGAGACAGGATCTCACTACTCAGTTCAGGCTGGCCTTGGACTCACTTTGTAGCCTAGGCAGGCCTTGAACTTCAGTGATCCTCCTGCCTCAGCCTCCCATGTGCTGGGATTACAGGTATGTGCAACCACGCCTGGCTACTTCCATATTATTTACAGCACTGTTTTGGGGATCCCTTACTCATAGGCAATACCTAACTTAAGAACAGACAGCTCTTAAATTTCTGAGATTGTAATTTCTTTAAGGAGTCTTAATTTATACCATGGTACCTTTGTACATAGAAGGTGATCAGTTTCCTGAATTTAAAAAAGGTGCTTTTTCCTATCCTTCTAGTTCACTGAGAACAAACAAGCCTATTACCAGCAAACGTTTTTATGACCTAAAAGATGACCCATCAAATTGGGGGTGGGGCATAGAAATACCTGCATCAAGATTATCAGAGTTCAGTGAACTGGCAGAGTCAAAATCTCCTTCAGTTACCAAAGCTAACTTCTCTAGATCAGCAAGTTGCCTTTGAATTGAGATGTGTCTCTCTGCAAGAAAATTTTAAGAGTTAGAAAATCTTGTTTTAACAATTTAAGTGTCATTTTTACTTGACCACATCACATGCAAGTTTACACTTTTATTTCCTGTAGTATAGTGATCTGGTATTTAGATGGGGACTACTGTGACAGTTTAGTTTATAAAATCACCAAAGTACTTCACAAAGTAAAAAAGCTGGGAAAAAATCACCAATGTATATCTTCATAGCTTTAACATTTTATCTAATTAGTTAATATAATTCTACAAAAAGTTTCTGCCCTGTACAAAATACTGAAAAAATACAAGCCATGTTGTCTTTAAAGAACTTTCAATTATGTTGAAGAAATTAATGTTAATTTCTAACTGTAACACAAGGTAGGATGAGCAGCAGAGGTAAAGGTAATTGCTGGCATACAGAGGAATGAGTAATTCTAACAAATGACTGAGAATATCTTACTGAGGAAGTGGCATTTGATACGGTATGAACAGAATTTTAATTAATTAGAGATTTGGTGACTGGCCTTATAAACTGAAAAAAAACCTCACAAGGAAAAGCATGTGGAAAAAAACAAAGCCATTCCTATCGAACTCTTGGTTAAAATGTAGTTAGTATGTTTGTGGAGACAGAGTATATAGAAAAATATGCAGCCAAAACTGTAGAATATAGATCATGGGAAGCATAAAATTTATGCACGTTAATAAGGACTTTATTCTTCAGGTATTGATAAGCAGTTTCAGGTTTTTGAGTCTAAAATATATTTAGCATACTCTTGATTAGGTACAGTGGGATGGATCCCTGAGGGCTGTTATATGCACTACTGATTAATATGAATGGATAAAATCTGAAAGTGAGGTATGATGGGATGTTGGCATTTATAAGACGGGCTGAATAAAAATAATTAAGATGGCAGATTTAGAAAGGATAAACGATAAAGAGAATCAAGGTAATACAGAAGTCTGTAAAAGAGAAATGTTCAATACAATGTAGTAGGAATAGTTTTAAAGATCAAGAAAAGACTATTGGGTAAAGTATACAGAAAGTCTCTGGTGACCTTCAAAACTAGAGGTATGGGGCCGGGGGTATAGCTCAGTGGCACAAGTGCCTGCCTGGCAAGTGTAAGGTCCTGCGCTCAATTCCCGGTACCAAAAATAAGTGGTACATTGAGGTTTTTGGTGTACAGGTGAAGAAGACAGAAAATAGTGAAAATCAGTGTATTTTTTCAAGAATTTTGACACTGCAACCTTACTTCCTCTCTTGAGCTTCTCTCATTTGTGTAACTTGTGTACTTTGTTCTCTCCTTAGAAATAAATAGTAAGAAGGCTTAGGCTATGCCTTATTCCTTTTTCTGACGGTTAATTGCCTAGTGCACATAGCAGACACTAAAGTCTGTTAAACGTTTTTTTTTTTTAAAAAAACCATTAGACTTTTGGCTGCAGTAGCACAATGTACTAATAATCTTAGAATTTAACTCAGCACTATCAAATTAAAAGATGATTTTATATTTTATTTTTAAATGAGAAAAACTATAAATATTGGCTAGCTTACTTTTTATACTAGATATTGTTCAAATGACTTATGATAATTACAATTTCTATATGAGGCACAATTTTTTCCTGTTTGAGAAAAAAATTTTTGTTGCGTGTGGTGGTTGTACATGCCTATAATCCTAGCTAGCACTTGGAGGCTAAGGGAGGAAGATGGTGAGTTCAAGGCCACCGTGAACTATACAGAGAGACCCTGTCTCACAACAAACAAGAAAACAAGACACTTTTGATTGCCAAATTTGATTGCTAACTTTTGATTTCTTAGATTTCTAAGTAATAGTAAAGAAATGAATCCATATAGCCAAGTGTGCTGGTGTATGTCCATAATCCAAGGATTCTGTGAGGCTGAAGCAGGAGGTTCTGAAGTTCTAGCCTAGTCTAGGCAAACTGAGAAACTTGGTGAGACCCTATCTCAGAATAAAAAATAAAAACAGGCTGGAGATGTAGCTCAGGGTGAAGACTATATTCAATCCCCCGTACAAAAAAAAAAAAAAGGCATGTGTACAAACCAACCTATCACACGTGTCTTGGCTTTCATAGTTCAATGACATATATGTGAAAACAAAATGCACACCACTATGTAAAGATACGCTTATTGAAATTATTCTGATTGCTAAATACTACAAAGTAAGACCAATCCTGTGGTCGACCATTGAAAAAAGCTATCAGATCTGTCTAAAAATCTGTAATATGCCTATAAGCATCTCTGAAATCACTTTCTGGTTGAATAGAAATTATATAATCTCTACTTAAATTACTCAACTTGCATTTTGTAATAGTAACAATTTAGAAGTTAGTAAGCAAATCTCATTAAATTAGGTGAGTCTAAGATGCTAGGAGGCTCTTTTATAACTTTTCTGTTACTTTGTCCTAAATTTTCAGTTCTATTTCAGCTATGCCATTTTCAACTTGCTTAGTTATGCCTGACTTCAGAGGACTTAACTAAACCATCTAAAAATAATTTTAATAATGATTAATATGTATTATAGATCAAATGTACTTTGGACTCTTAATCATTACATATTTATCCTAGTAAAACATCTTTAGGTTTCTCAAACAGTAGACATTCTTCAAAATACACTTTTAAATTTTGAAAAACACCAGTAAATCTTTCTAAACTATGCTTACCTTCTTTTTAATAGTGAGGAGGTAGAGAAAGCATGCATTACCTAAAGCTACTGAACTACTTCTATTAACTGAAACAGAATTTCGAGGTGAGGTAGGAGACCACTTATTCTGAAGCCTGTAAACATCCTCTACTCACCTACCACAGTTGCAGCTGAAGAAATAACTGGCCTTATTTTGCACCTGCAAGTGCTTGATTTTATATGAGGCATGCTGATTCTTTCCTGTGATCAGTCTTACTCTTTTTAGCAGTTACATGCTGTTTTAAAACTGCAAACAATTATTTTAGTCCATGACGATCCTTGTGTTTCATAAACATTAGACTCGAAACTGATCTAGAAATAGTAGAGCTGATGAATTCTTTTATTTCAAGTAATTCGAAAGAGTACAAAGGTCAGTTTATGGACCACAACGTAATTTGTTGAAAGAGCCTACTCTTTCTCAGATCTAACATTTTAAAATGTTCAGATGATCCTTAAGTGTCGATTATCAATCTTTTAAATTTCTGTATGGCCTAATAAACCACCCCTTAGAAGACATGCAAGCACAGTCGGATCACGTAATATGGGCTATTAATTTTCAACAGTCGACTTCTGCTGAGAGTACAAAACTTAACACACATTTATGTGTGAGGAAAGACATCCAGAATTTAGTACGCTCTTTCCCAAACAACTCATTAGCTTCGAATTCTTGTTGGGAGCAAGTGCCTAAACAAAACGGAATAATGAGACAAACCCATCTCTTCTCTGTGTATGTCGAGGCCGAAAAGCTAGTTGACAGTACTGTTTTCTAAATCTTGGCGAAGCTAGGATCTCAACGGGTTGCCTCGTTTTATTGTGTCATGTTTATAAGAGTTAAGCAGAGCAGAATGGACTGAAAGGGATACTACTAAATTATGTGTAACTACCTCTACCTGTACCATAAAAATGCCGTTTAACGAAAAAGCCCCTAACCTTGTCATTTACTTCTGTCTTGCCGCACCCCTGGCCTCCACCTTTCCCCCGGTTTTCCCCGAGGTTTACGGAGGTGCGTTCTTCCATTAACGTTACCCTCCCCCACCTCACCGCCCCTCCCCCACTTTCCTAAGCCTGCCCTTCCCCGTAAAAACCGTCCCGGAGGGCAAAGACCTCCCCTGCTCCCCGGCAAGGCGCGCTTTCTCGCTCCTTTGCGGCAGAAAGATCTGGGCCTCCTGCACTTACTGCTTTCAGCCTCCTCTGGGACAGAGGCTAGGGACGGGGACAGGGCCGCAGCCTGGGCAAGGGCTGGGGCTGAAGCCGAGGCCGGAGTCGGAGCCGAGTCTGGGGCCGGAGCTGGGACCGGAGCCGAGTCCGGGGCCGGGGTCAGGACCTGGGCCACCTCCTCCTTCTCCGGGGGCAGCAGCTCCTCCTCCGCCATGTTCTCCATAGTTACCGCCTCCGCGCCAGGGCCGCCCGGGGGCCGGGAGGGGGCTTACGGCGGGGTAAGAGGGCTGACGTGAACGCCCAGGGCTGGATCCAAGGAGTGGGGAAGAGAATGGGGAGGGCGGGATGCGTTCGACAAACCAAAGACGGAAAACCAGTGACCAAATCCCGTGCAAAGAAAAACCGAAACCCAGGGGCAGCGATTCGAGAACCCATCGACTTCCCTTCCCCCAGGCGTTACGACGCCACCACAGACTGCGCAGACGCCAGGTAGGAATGACGTCCAATGGGGTGAGAGAGTTCCCTCTCCACAGTGTCTCCGTTCCACAGCTCACCCCTGAACCCAACTAAGACTACAACTCCCAGGGTGCACCGCGCCGAGCGGGCGCGGCCGACCTCCAAATTCGCGAGGAAGCGCCTGAAGATCTACAAAAGCGCCCCGCGGCGTTAGCGCCGTAGTCTGGCGCCGAGCGCCGAACTACGTTTCCCAGCGGGCAGCGCGCGAGGCGGGGGTCTTTTCCTGTGCCTTGGAACTGTGGAAGCGGCGCGGCCACCGACGCTGCTAAGGTAAGGAACGGGACGGTCAGTGGAGTTTTCTCAGGACAGGGTCGCTCTCCTCTCGGCCCCAAGTACCGTCGCGGGTTGGGGCTGTACGAGGGGGACTCACGGGTCGCTGGAGCCTGGGCGGGGCGGCTCTGGGTAGACCGGGGTCGGACCCGCTGCGGGGAGGGTTGGTTCCGGCCCGGCGCTGTGGGGGCCGGGGGTTCTGGGGAGTGTCTGTGAAGCGTGGACCCCGCAGTTTAGGAGCCCTGGACCAGACTTCTAGTGGGTCCGGCTGACTTGGAGTTGCTGTGTGCTCGTCATTTCGCGCCCTCTCGTTTCCTTTGTTTTTGTTTTTGTTTCGCCTTCGTATTCACAGTATGAGCCGGACTCCGGTGCAGGCGTCCCTCGCGTAGGAGTTGGATTTGCCTTTTTATAGCCTCCTCCTCCCCCCCCCCCCCCGGTACTGGGGATGGAACCAGCGCCTTCACCCCGAGCTACATCCCCACGCCTTTTTGTAGTTTTACTTTGTATTTCCAGATGGGGTCCAAGTCGCTATTTTGCCCTCGCTGGGCTCTGACTCGCGATCCTCTTGCCTCATCTTGCCAGAGTGCGCCACCACGCACTTGTTTGCGGACTTTTCGAATCAGACCTCTTGAGTGTGTTGAAATAAGAGGCCTTGTTGTTGGTATGTTTCCCCAAGGCATACGGGCAGTGAGTTCTCCCCCGTCCCCCGCCCCGCGCGCTTTTCTTACCTGTACTGGCTTGCAGTACTTGACAGCCAAGCTACTCCCTCCCCCAACAAAACCACAACAAAAAATGAGCATTCAGGGGAAAAAAATTTGAATTTTCTGGTTGCCCAGCCTGTGACTGGTCTGAACGTTATAGGCAGCAGGAAGGAGAGGGGAGAGCAGTTTTACTCTCAGGTGCAAGGATCACTCTTCTGGTTCGGTTTTCTTGGCTAATAAAACTGCGGAGTGCCTTTCTTATTGCCTGTTTCACAACGCAGAGGAGAGAGCATGATTTTTGGTACTTTGAAACCATCTCTGGAAGTTAGCCTCTTTCCTCCCCTCTCATTAAGTGTATGAGGGAGGCGCTTTTCCTACTTTAATGGAAACAGATAATCCCTATCAAGATTACTCAAATTACAGCTCTAAAGCCTTTTTAATCCACTCCCTTAAACTAGTAGTCCTGGATGTGTAGTTGATTGCCTGCTTAACAGTTAGTTACTAATGGGATGGTACAGTTAACATATAAAAATGCTGGCCGTATCAGTGCACCATTCAAGAATCACAGATTTTAAAAATTTCTAAGGAAGCACTCTTTTTTTCTTTTAATGTAGTGGACTACATAAGAGTGTGATTACCGAGCAGCAGAGATTGTCAGGATCTATCTCGGAGACTTCCCACATAGAAAGTACCACCCTCTGTTAGTTTGTTTTGGTATGTATAAAATCAGTTTTTTTTTTTTTTTTTTTTTTTTTGAGACAGGATCTCGCTGTGCTCTTCAGGCTGGCCTTGAGCTCACGTTGTAACCCAGGCTGGTCTTGAACTCCAAACGATCCTCCTGCCTCCACCTCCTGAATGCTGGAATTACAGGCATGCGCCACCTTGCCCAGCCCTTTTTTTGTCTTTTTGAGTATAAAATCAATATGAATTTCACCTTAATATAGATATAAAACATGTCATAGTAAACATTTGGATGTTTTCCCTTGGATAGTCCACAGTCTTCAATGTTCTTTTTCATGATGTCTTGGGGTAAGAGTTTTAAATTAGTGTTAGGGAATCCAAAAAAACCGGATGGGTCAGTGACAATTATAAAACATAACAGTATGGCCAGTTAGATAGCATTGTGACCTCTAAAGAATGTCTTTCATGGAAGTTCTTTTTTTGCTTTTTCTTCTTAAAGAGATTGGTGGCAGGTTTCTCTGTGTTGCCCCAGGTTGACCCCAGAGCTTTTGGTCTCAAGGTATCCTTCAGTCTCAGCCTCAGAGTAGCTGACAATGGGCACATGCGTCACCCTGTCAGACTGAAGTTTTTTTTTTTTTTTGTCCTCTCTGACTCCCCAATGGACTAGAATCCTTGAGACAAGAAAGAGAAAAAGATTACTGCTGTAATTTGGAAGGTGAACTGTGAATTGGACTATTAACATAAACTAGTTTATAAAGCAAAATCTCTGGTTAGTTTAGACTGTGTTCTTCAAAGTATGTGTCGAATAATAATTTATATTTCTTTCTAGATTCTTAAGGTACCAGCATTTTCTTCTTTTCATATTCATCAGAGCATTCTAAAAGTTTAGTATAATTGATCATTATTTTATTTTATGTTATTTTGAGATAGGGTCTCACATTGTAATTCAGGCTCACCTTAAACTCACTGTGTAGCCCAGGCTGGCCTTGGACTCCTGACAATCCTTCTGCCTCAGGTGAGTGCTGAGATTACAGGCCTGTGTCACCACCCCGGGATCATTCTTTTTTAGAACTTCACTTACTTTGATCATATTTGATCAAGAATAATGGGAAGTTCTTGGTTTCTAGCCTTTATTATGTTCATATTTTCAGGTATCATTACCAGCTGTTCTCCTTTCCTTGGGCTTTAGTTCTAGATCCCTTTTATTTCTTCCCAACCCAAATGGTGATGTTCCCAGTCTGCAGTCTCTAGCCACAGTATCCCACAACAGGATGCTGCTCTATGCTGTGGGTGCACACTAATTTGAGACTTTCTGACCATATGGTGTGGCTATGCTTGTCTTAATACATACATACATACACACACACACATATACATAGTTACATTTTTTTGTGGCGAGAGTCATCAGTTAATAATACTAACTTGACCTATAGGAGGGCTGGAAAGGTGAAAATTGGATAGGAAGTAGAGAAACAGCAGTAGGCAAGGATTGGAAGTGGCTAAGAACAAAAGAGTGCGTATTCTGAGGAAGAATTCATGCATTCATTGAGCATATGAATATCTCTCAAGTTTTCAATACGGCATACTTCTTGAGAAGCTCTGGGTCTAGTAGAAAAACTCATTATTTAGACCCTACTAGGTACCACCTTGTCTATACATCCACTGTTTCATCTGATCCCTTCAAAAAATCTCTAGAATGAGTTGTCTCTGCTTGATTTACAATGAAACTGGGACTCAAAAAATGTATGGTTTTGGGGCTGGGGATTTAGCTCAGCGGCATAACGCCTGCCTGGCAAGTTGTGAAGTTGTGAGTTCAGTTCCTGGTACCAGAAAAAAACAAAAAAAATGTACGGTTTGCCTGAAGTTTCACAGAGGGTGTGTCTGGAAAAATGAAAATTTACAGTTAACTGGTATTTGAGGTGTAGATGCGGTAAAACACAGCAGTCTTGTAGGCAGTAAAAACTGATGATCTACTGAGAAAAGTTGGGGCTCAAGGTATAGTTCTGAGAGTAATTAATGAAGAGTTGCTAAAACTGGGGGAGAGGAACAGATCCTTATAAAGGAGAATATAAGGAAAGAAAAGTGGAATAAGAGAATCTTAATATCTTGAGAATGGCTAGAAAATGGGAATCATTTTGTAAAACTCTTAATCTTTATATACCTTTACATACCTGAATAATTTTTGTATATTTTATGTTATAAAAACACATCATGTATTTTTAATGTTTATTTGGCTTTTCAAGATGTCCAACAAAGAATCTTGTGGAAAAGAAGAAAAGTCTCAGAGAAATGGCATCATCTCATCATCCATCTATGATGAAGTAAGAATTTTGGTTTACTGACTGTAGATATTTCCCCCTTTTTAAAGAATAGTTTTGTGTAATGTAAAAAAAATATACCTTACTTTTACAGTGAGGTATGAAAATATCTTGCTCTGCCTGTCTGACTCAGAAGTCATTTGCTTTCTATTCTTCTTTCTTTCTTTATTTATATTTTTTCCCCTCTCAAGTCTGTGAGATAGCTGTTATCCCCGTGAAAGTTTTAAGATCTGAAGCTTAGAAAGTAGTACTTTAGATAATTTTCCTAAATATTCTAAGTCCCTTCAATCCTCCCATTCATAATAACTCACCATTAGACTATTTTTCACATTTTCTCCCTTTTCTGTTTCCTCCCTTTTCCATTTCCTCAATGTTAGCTAAAATTGTACTCTTGTCAAGCAGAGTGGCCAATGCTATGGGGATGGGTAGGACTATTGGTAAGGAAGACATGCTTACGATGTTTCTTCTGTATTATTCTCAGCACCCTGCCTTTAAGCAGTATTTCGGTATGTGAAATTTAGGATATCTTGTTAATTGAATGGATATTGTTTCTAGGAGGCAAGACTGCAATGTGACTGATATAATTAAAGCAAACAAACAAAAAATCTTGTGATTTTTATTATATGCCCTCTGAATAATCCGTGCAGTTCATCAGGATTAGACAATGTGTATGCTATTTCAAAGTGAGACGTTAACCTGGCAAAGGTGAATGAATAGTTAGGCTGGATGAAGGATTAAAGATGTCATTGCACTTTATGGTGTTTGTTCCTTGCTTATTTATTTTCTGATTAAGAATCTGGTCTTCTAGGTATAGTGATAATTGGAATGGGCACCCTGCGGCATGGGCGAACAGTATTCTTCCTTCCTTCCTTCCTTAATTTGTATCCCCTTCTCCTATGTGTCACTCATAGTATACTGTTCACTATTTCTTCCCATTTCCTTGTAAGCATACTCTAACCAGACTTTCTCTTGTCATTACGCCCCCAGTTATATTCTCTTCAAGGCCAGTAATGGTTTTCACGTTGCTAAGCCCATTGGTCAATTGTAAGATCTTACACGACTTAATCTATCAGCAGTATTTGTCGTAACTGATGATGCCTTGTTCTTGACACTTGTACTTCATGTAAGTTTTGAAGTAACTGTGCTTTTGATTTTTCTCCTCACTGGTGACTACTCAGTCCTGTGCTGGCTTCTCTCCATCTTCTTAAAATTTAACTTGTCAGCTGCCCAGGCTGTTTTCCCATTTTCGTAAATTACAGTTCCATTCTTTCAGTAGTTTAGTCCAAAATGCTGTGATCATCCCTGCCTGTGTCTAGTCTATTAGCAAATTTAATTAGCTTTTTCTTTATAATAAATTCAGACTTTATCTCATCTGTTGCTATCACCATGAGCCAAACAATGTTTATTTTCCTTGATTATTCCAGTGGTTTCTGAATTGATCTCCCTCCTTCTCCTTTTACTTCCTTATGGTCTTATTCTTAAAACAGCAGCATTGTGGTCCAATTAAAATCATGTCACTTTCCTCAGTATGTGTTAGTGGTTTTCCATGTCATCCAGAGTAATAACAAATGTCTTCTGTGGGGCTCACAAAGTCACCTGCTCTCCCCATCTCAGCTGCTGTCGCTCTTTCTTTGGTCTTCCATCCCATGGCTTGTTGTGGTTCAAACCAACAAGGTACATTCCTGCTTCTAGAGCTTTACTCTTGCCAGTATTGCTTTTGAATTGAAAACTTTCTCTCGATATTTACTTGGTTTATTTCATCATGTCATTTAGGTGTTCATTCAAATGTCAGCTTATCAGTGGAGTTCCATCTGACTGCTCTTTTATTTGTTTTTTTTTTTTTTTTGGTTTTTCTCCGGTACCGGGAACCGAACTCACGACCTTGTGCATGCCAGGCAGGCGCTTTTGCCGCTGAGCTAAATCCCCAGCCCCCTGACTGCTCTTTTAAAAATTGCAAGTCTTTCTTTTAGTTCTAAGCCATTTCTTTCTCTTTCTTTCTTTCTTTCTTTCTTTCTTTCTTTCTTTCTTTCTTTCTTTCTTTCTTTCTTCTTTTTTTAGAGCAGAATATATTTATTGAGGGAAAGAAAGCTTCTGTCCAAGAGAGGGACAGAAGGCGGGCCCAAGTGGGTTATCCCAGACTCTGTCTTTTCTAGGGACTTTTATAGAGCAAAACCATGAGGTGAGGCGGGTCCAAGGTAGGGGAAAATGGACAAAACTATGGTCAGCCAATAACAATTGTTCAGGTAAAATTGATTAAATTGGGGATCAAATGGGGAAGCAAATCATGTAGCAAGCAGGCATGAATACAGAACAGGGGCTTTTCCTGTAAGGGGTTGGGTCAGTGATTCTTCAAGGTGATTGTTACCTATTTAGAATATCAATCCCTGATGTCCATCCCTTGGGAGGTAAGTGGGTGGGTGTGTTTGTTTAATCTTTAGTTTTGAGATCTGGCCCAAAGCAAGTACCACCTCTCCATTTGTAAGGTATCTTGTCTTCCATCCTGGCTCCTTGGAGGGCCTGGCCCTGTCTGACTGCCTATAATATTTCTATC
The DNA here is from genome assembly GCF_000276665.1 of Chinchilla lanigera. NCBI lineage: Eukaryota > Metazoa > Chordata > Mammalia > Rodentia > Chinchillidae > Chinchilla > Chinchilla lanigera. The sequence continues at coordinate 23,778,599 of NW_004955406.1, forward strand.
TAACTCAGCTGCCTATAACATTTCCCCCTCTGAAGAATTAACCTGAACTGCCATGAGGGAGTAACGGGTGATGACCACTCTGGCTTCTTCAGGCTGAAAGAGGTTGTAGTAGTTTATTGGCAGTCAGAGATACTCTTCAGAGGGTCTGTCTAAAGGCCCTCAATAGACATCAGGTATTTTCATCTTGGGTAGGCATATAGCTTTAAATCTGGAGGAAACAAAGCCAAAGAAACAATAAAGTGTGCATGGGCCAAATAATAAGACCAGCAGGATTATTATGAATATTGTCAACAAAGATTTCTACCAAGAGGAACAGGTAAAGAGAGGATAAGCTCTGAGCTATGAGCTCCACTAGCTGAGCACTAGTCCCAGGTGTAAGTGAGGAACTTTCAAGAATCTGATGTAGTTACACTGCCTATGCTGTCTTCCTTGTCCCGTTTTCTATGAAGGAGTTGCCATCACAGAAAAGGGTCATATCAGGGTTAGTAAGGGGTGTGTCTAATAAGTCTTCTCTAGCTGCATATGTATGGAGAATTACCTGTTCACAGTCATGTCTGTCAGCCTCAATTTCCTCCTCTTCTGACAAAAAGGTAGCAGGGTTTAAGGAGGAACATGTCTTTATTTGAATGGCTGGTCCTTCTACAAGTACAGCCTGGTATTTAAGGAGTCCAGCTGTCTGATAGCCAGAGGCTGCCTTTGGATGAAAGAAGTCCTGTCACATTGTGAGGTGTGTATACAGTGAGATCTTCACCAAGCCCTTTCTTGTCCCCTTTCTGTGCTTTATTCTATAGGATTACCTGACACATAAATTATATTCTTTGTTTACTTATAAAATCCTGCACTAGATTTTAACTGTTAGAGATTTTTATTGTTTTAAATTAACATTTACCTGCTGTGTAGTATGTCTGGTACAAGGTAGGTACTCCAAACAAGTTTGTCTGTAGTTAAACTTAAAGATTTACTGAAAAATAACAGGATATATGGTTTTACATTGTAGAAGGCTGAATCCCATCATGGCAGTGCTATATTACAACACACTTACCCCATCAAATCTTGTCAGCTGGCCTGCTATATTATTCCTGTATCTATTTCATTTCTAGTTTATGTGCTCCCAGGGCTTTTTATTTCTAAGTAAGTCTTTCTTCTCGTTGCCTCTTTGTTTTTCTTATCAAAGTTTATGTGTTGTAAAATGTTGTTCTCCTCTAGGGCCCGTGATGGACTAGGTATGCCAATTTATGATGAAATAATGCTCTGTCATACTGTGGTTTATTTTATGCTTTTATTGTCCGTCCTTTTTTACTCCACATGGCATTCTTAGGACAAGAATGAGAAAAAAGCCTCATCGGGTTCTGCTATTTGTGCTTACTCTGTAAGATCAGTTTCAACACAGAAGAGAAAACTGGTGAGTGACTACATATTAAAACTAACTAAAAACTATTTATATTAAAGTTTTGTATTTTTTTTAAGAGCTGAGTTCTTGCTGGGTTGGCCAAGGTGGCCTCAGACTCTGGTTCTAGCCGTCTGAGGCAGAGGGTATATAATATAAAATTTCTCCATATTTTTTCTATTTTATTTACTTTTGATAGACAATAAAAAAATCAATGTTTGTTTTATTTTTCTCACCAAAAATATTTATTGGGTTCTTTATTTCTTGTGGTGTTAGACCCTACCCTGTGGGATAGACAACATGGATATAAACTTAGTTTTTCAGCCTTCTCACATATAATGTCTCAGCTACTTTTCTTTCATTGCAGAGACAAAATACCCAACACCCAAAATTAAGGAAGAAAAGGCTTATTTAGCTCACAGTTTGTGGAGGTTTCAGTCCATAATCAGTTGGCTCTAAGGCAGCAGGGCATGGCAGATTGGGGGAGGGGACAGTTCATGGCAGCCAAAAGCAGCAAAAACAAGAGCACAATAGGGAGAGCAAGCTTCTTTTCTCTTTATATTGCATGTACGCTCCCCCCTCCCCACAGGGTGCTCAGGATGTTTGCACTGTGGGGACTCTGGCCCCCTGCTGAGTTATTTAATTAAACTTAAACTTCTGAATTTGTCACAGTGAACAACATCCTAGAGTGGTAAGGGCATGTCCTTCCCATCCTAGAAGTAGAACTGCAGTTACTTAGTTAAGCTGCTAGACTTCTCAAGTTGAGACAATGTATCAACCATTACATATGGTTGTATTGGTCTTTATAATCTCATTTGGAGGTGGCCAACACAGATATTTTGTTCGTGTGCTCATGTTTCAGAAGTTGAGATCTAGGAGGTCAAATGATTTGCTCAAGGATGTAAAATTATTTGCAGTAATAGAGCCAGGTGGAGAGTTCTTTCTACTTTCACACAAATAATTAAAAATAGTGACAGCAGATTAAACATGTTAAGATAATCTCTGAATATATTGAAGTTAAAGGTATATCTATGTAATTGTGATGGGTAAAAGGGAAAGTAGTAAAAGTTCCAGGGATACAAAATTATGTGTTTTAAGAATTTAAAAGTACTTGTTTTCATATATAGTGATGCATTGCTTAGCAATGGGGATACATTCAGAGAAATGCATTCTTTGATGATTTTTTTTAAAGAGAAAAAAACAGTAAGTAGAATGATACATAATTTCAAAGCAAGATAATAGGAAATTAAGAATGGTTAGTATATTGCATGTGTTGTCTTCAAAATAATTGCTCAGATTACAAGATATAGGCGTACAAGATTGATGAAACAATATAAGCTCTAACTGTTCTCTTCAGTGAACTAAAAGAAATTAGTAGCCATCTTGTGTGTGTCTACATACATGTTTTTTCTTTTCCCTTTTCTCCTTTCCCCCATCCCAATTGTTCTTTCCTTTTGGGTAATTTCTTTCCCTTTCACAGTATTTATTATAGATTTTGGATCTTATTTACTCTTTCAGTTTCTTGCACTAGGGAGACAATATGATATTGATATACATGAGTCTGATTTTTTTCACTTATAAATGTGGTCTCTAGTTTCATCCATTAACCTATGAAAACCTCAAGTTTATCCTTCTTTATAGCTGAATAGTACTCCATTATAGAAAAATACCGCATCTTTTTATCCATTCTTTGGTTGATGGGCATTTGGGTTGTTTCCAAGATTTAGCTACTACAAATTGTGCTGCTGTAAACATGGGTGTACATATATTAATGTGGTATGATGTTTTTAATTCTTCTGGAAAAATACCCAGAAGAGAAATAGCTGGGTTGAGTGGGACCTTTAATTCTAGTTTTTTGAGGAACCTCCACACTGATTTCTACCAGTTTGCACTCCCACTGACAGGGGAGAAGGGTTTCTTTCTCCTCACAGCCCCTCCAGCATTTGTTATTGGTTGATTTCTTAATGATAACCATTCTTCCTGGGGTGAGATGGAATCTCAGTGCTGTTTTTTTTTTTTTTTTTGGTTTTTTTTTGGTACTGGGAACTGAACTCACGACCTTGCGCTTGCCAGGCAGGTGCTTTGCCGCTGAGCTAAATCCCCAGCCCCCTCTCACTGCTGTTTTAATTTGCATTTCTTGAATGACTTATGATGTTGAACATTTTTTTATGCATTTATTTGCCATTTGTATTTTTTGAGAGGTGTGTATTCATCTCAGATGCCCATTTTTGGATTGGGTCTTTGAATTTTGGGGGGCCTGATTTTTTAAATTCTTTATATGTTTTAGATACATGTTCTTTATCTGAGGGACAGTTGGCTAAACTTTTTTCTCCAATCTGTGGGCTTGCTTTTCACTCTGCTGGTGATTTCTTTTGATGTGCAAAGGCTTAATAAGGTGAGATCCTAGTTGTTGATTGTTTGAAGTACTTCCTGTGTAGTTGAGTTTTTGTTTATGAACTCCCTCCCTACCCCTGTGTCGTCAAGATTTCTATCTACTTTGTCTTCTAGTAGATTTAGTGTTTCTGTTTTATTTTTATTTTTTATTGTTTTGGTACCGGGCATTGAATTCAGGACCTTGCTCTTAGCCAGGTAAGCGTTTATGCCACTGAGCTATATCCCTGGCACAGTGTTTCTGTTTTAATATTTAGATCTTTGATCCATTTTGACTTTAGTATAGTGCATGGTGATAGGCATAGGTCTAGTTTTAGTCTCCTAGGTGATTTTATTTTGTAAACATTACAGTGTACTTACATAAACCCAGATAACATAGCCTATTATGATTTAGGCCGTATGTTATAGCCTATTGCTCAAGGCCATGGCATGTTACTATACTGAATACTCTAGGCCAGGGATGGTGAACCCCTTAGAGCATTCACTAATAACAAACAGCACTCTGCAACACGTGTGCCATAGGTTGGTCACCACTGCTTTCGGCAATTAAAATACATGTTTGGTTAAGTTATTTGTATATCTAAGTATATTAAAATATAGAAAAGGTATAGTAAAAATAAGAAGTAAAAGATAAAAATGGTAGACTTGTATTGTAGAACTGGAAGTAGCTATAGTGAGTCATCGAGTAAGTCATGAGGGAATGTGAAGACCTATGACTTTACTGAACACTATTATAGCCATGGTACACTTAGGCTTCGTTAAATTTATTAAACTTCTTTTCTTTGACAATAAATCAATCTTAGCGAACTGTAGCTTTTTTATTTTATAAACTTTAATCAGTTTAAATAATTCTTAATTTAAAATGCAAACAAATTGTACAAAATAATTTTCTTTATGTCTGTGTTACATAATTTTTTCATTTTAAAAATTATTTATTTTTTAACTTTTGTTAAAAACTCAGATGGGCAGACACACATATACCCATATACAAAACATACATGCTAGCCTAATCTTATACAGAGACAGGATCATTCATATCACTGTCCTCTGCATCCACATCCTTTCCCACTGGAAGTTCTTCAGGGGCAATAGCATGCATAGAGCTGTCATCTGTGATGATAATGCCTTATGGGATACCTGCCTGAGGCTTTCTGGGGAGAGTTTCTGGGTGTCACACCATATACTGTACCACTGAGCTATATCTCCAGCTTCAGAGGCTTTTTTTGATGTCACTGTTTTCAGAAATGTATTCCTGGTCATTTGGTTGGTTAGTTTCTTCCTATATTTGCTTATAAGCAGATAATGTACCCTGACCACCCCTCTCTAGTAATGGCAACCTTTTGTTGTTGGGCTATAAACATTTTTAGGAGCTTGTTGAAATCTGTAACAGCCTGGACTAAATCTTTCAGTGAATATTTTCCTGGGAGTTTGTGTTATTCTGCAGTTTCCTTTTCTCTTGGTCTTTTCTCAGCTGTGCATTGTTGTTCCAGTTTGATTATAAATTTATTGGCTTACATCACATCTGCAGTCTTCCACTGAAATGTATGACATGATTATAATTGTTTTGCAGTTTATTGTTTTTATATCAATCTTCTTTTTCTGATGCTGGCAAGGGATTGAACCCAGTGCCTTGTGCATGCTAAACATATGCTCTACGACAGAGGTATGCCCCACGCCATAATCTTCTTTTTTTTTTTTTTTTTTTTTT
>NW_004955406.1:23784225-23854298 GCF_000276665.1 Chinchilla lanigera
TTTTTTTTTTTTTTTTTTTTTTTGGTGGTACTAGGGATTTAACCTAGAACCTTCTCATTGAGCTACATTCCTAGCACTTTTTAAAATTTTGAGGCATCATCTTCCTGAGTTGCTAAGGTACCCAGGGTTGTCTCAGACTTGTAGTCCTCCTGTCTCAGTCTTCTGAGTAGCTGGGATACAGGTATGTGCTAGAGTGCCTGGCTTAAAACATTACTTTCATCATATTGTCTGTAGAAAGATTTTTACTCACTGTAGTTATTTGGTACTAGGAATCGAACTCAGAGCCTTGCACTTGCCAGGCAGGCACTTCGTTGCAGAGCTACATCCCTAGCCCTAGGCTTTCTTAAATTTAGTCCCACCTTAACCATCCAATTATCTTTATGCTCTTTTCTTCTGTGAAAGAGTTCCTCTACCTCTGGGTAGGCTGCTTTATTTTCTTTATGTTGAATTTATATTATTTATTACCTTTTAGTCCTCAGAATATATTCACCCCCTCCCCCCATACCAGGAATCGAACTCATGACCTTGCGCATGCCGGACAGGCGCTGTGCCACTGAGCTAAATCCCCAACCCCTTTCTTCTTTCTTCTTTATCTACCTTCTATCTTTCGTTGGTTGATATTTGAAATTCTTTTAGTACTTACTGACTGTGTATTATTCTGCTTTGCCACTCCTTATATTATTTGTAAAAATCCTTTATGTTTCTCTTATTTTTCTTGTGCATAGTTCTATATCCTCAGAGTACATAGATAAGATGGTAGAGTGAAGAGAATGAAACAGATCTGGTTTTAAATCATGACTTTTATACGTACATACTCTGTAGTGATGAGAAAGATACCTAACTCTGTTTCAGTTTTGGGCATTTTCTATAAAGAAGGAAGATAATATCTTTCCTTCAAGAGGGTTGGGAAGATTAAATTACCAGGTTATTTACTAACACACAATAGAAAAAAAGAAATTTCTGTCAGTCTCCTTTCCCTGTAACTTCAGTACTAGCACATAATTTATATTTTCTAAATAATATATATTTTTTTTCAGAAATCAGATCATACAGACATTCTATACTCCAATACAAAAAGAAGGCAAGAACTAAAAAGGTAAATTCCCTCCCTTTTTTGGTATCCTAAACTTTTTTTGGCTGAATATTATGAGAATGATGCTCAGATTTATTAATCTTTTATTTACTTTGATTATTACTGTTTTTATATGACAGATTATGATTACTGAACTTTTAAGAAAAAATTGAGTGAAACAAAAAGTGTTCCAAAATGATTGTGTAATTGATACTAAAATACAAATTTTAATCTCAGTGGATTTGGTTTGGGCCCATGTTTATAAGATACATAGCTTTGTTACATACATGGTACTAATAAAGAGCTTAATTTAAAAATGATGGATAGTGGCACATAGCATGGTGTCACATGCCTGTACCCCAGTACTCAGAAAGCAGAGGCAGGAGAAGCAATGCAAGTTCAAGGTCAGCCTGCACTACAAAGTAAGACCCTGTCTCAAAACACCAAAAAAAAAAAAAAAATTATTTTTATGTATATAGAAAATGTGAACTGTGCTAAATTGGTATGGCTAGAAAGTTAGTTTTGATTACACCTAGAGAACTTGAGGAATATTGTGGGAATAATGGAAGTTATTTTTCTTTATTTTTATTTTTATTAGTACATATTTTTACTACATAATGGTTACATTCATCGCAGGGAGTTAGTATATGTACGTAACACAACTTCTTTTTTGTCTCCCCTCTCCCTCCTCCTTAATTTCTTCATTCTTCAGATAAAAATTGCAGAGAATTTGGTAGTAAAGGTATTTCTTGCCATTAATTGGAGTTAATAAGTATAAAAAACATAATGCATGACAAAAGTTGGTAAGGTTAAGGTTTCTCTGAAGATAGGGAATAATGGGAAAAACAGTTTAAATGGCATTAAACGTATTAATGTAAGTTCTGCTTCCCAAACAGTCTCAGTTAATGTCTGGTAAAAACCAAAACTAAAATCTTAACTTTCCCACTTTTCTATTCTTTTTCTTTTTTTTGGAGACAGGGTCAGAGTCTGGTTACACAGTTCAGGCTGGCCTTGAACTTGTTTATGTGTCCCTTCTCAGCCTTTTGGCTAAGATCAAGTGTGAACTTGCTTATGTAGTCCAGGTTGGCTTCAAACTGATAGCGATTCTTCTGCCTCAGCCTTCTGAGTGCTGGGATTACAGGTGTGCACCACCATGTCTGGCTTAGTCTTTTTTTGAATCATCTTTTTTTTGGTGGTAGTACTTTGCATCTATATTGTCATCTGTTGGAAGTACCGTTTATCACAAATTTTGTATTATGCTTGACTATTGCCTACTAAAAAATCTTTTTTCTGAGCTGAGGTTTGTAGTCCAGGTTGATTTTGAACCTACTGTGTAACCCAAGCTGGCCTCAAACTCACAGTAATCCTCCTGCCTCAGGTTTACAAGTGCTGGGATTACAGTTGTGCCACCATGCCCAGCTTTTGCTAAATTTTTTTTGAATTCGATTCTTACTACATTTTATATTGTCCTATCAAAATTTTAAAGTTCTCTAAAGCACAACTATTCACTACTTATCTTTTGCGTAAGGGCACCTTTTTTAACCCTTCTTAGATCCATATATATAAGAGGATACAGTATACGTAGATTTTTGTTTGATAGCGTACCCACCAACCCCTATCCTGACTTGTCTATATAGTCTTTAGAAGAAAGATGTAAGCTATTGAATTCTTTGGACACTAGGTTTTTAAATTATTCTAGGGTTACATTGAAGTTTGGCTTGGCCTAAGTATTCAAAATCTGCTAGTTGACTTCAGCCTTCGGAGTAATAAAAAGTTGAATACTTTAGTAACAATTTTGGTATGTTGAAACCTGTGTTTTGGTTACCATCTTATCATCAGAATATCAACATCAGTAATATGACAAGCCATGCCATTTAGTGTTACTAAGATCTGAATGGTCATCTTCAGATACTGGCAAGTACTCTAGACGTAACCTAGTGAAAAGTTTTGTTAGCTAAGCAATATTGTTTGTTTCGTTAAACAAACAATATGGCATACTAGCTGTTTTAGATCTGTCTTGTCATTTATCTGTATAAGATTCAAACAGTATGGCATAGGAACTATTATATATTTACGAATTTACTTTCACAGAAGAAAACTGTGATACTGTGTTCTGTAGACATTGATACCAATAGTGTATTTCTAACAACCATTGGTTTACAAAGAAAGTAGATCCTTTGCTGCTGTCGTTCACTTACTGCAGAAGTAAACAAACTTCTCCTTAAATTTATAAATATTTCTGTATGGTATGTAGGGGCTGGGGCTGTAGCTCAGCGGCACAGTGCCTGCCTTGTAAACACAAGGTCCTAAGTTTGATTCCTGGTACCAAAAAGAAAAAAAAAAGATACATTGTATATAGTATCTTCTATAAAAATTTCCATAATTAATTTAGCTCTACAGATCTTGAAATTAGTTTACAAATAATGAAAGCTGAGACACAGATTGGAATATCAGAATTTTCATCTGGAAAGCCATTACATTACATTATTAACGTAACATTACATTATTAACATAATTCCTGTTCCATGATTTAAGAATATATGTAAGTGTATTAATGATAAAAATAACAAGCAAAGGTAATAATATAGTATTATGTCTGCTTTTAGTATTCAGAAAGTTTCCAATGCAAATGTTTTCAATATTCAGAGAGTATTTCTTTTAAGCAGTGAATGCTGTTAAATAAGCTTTTGTTTTGATGTTACTTATTAACATATAAATGATAGGCAGTCTTTTTGTATAGAAGTGATAGCAGAGAAAATAAGACCAGGTGTAGACTTAGGTGAAACTTCTTTAAAAACTACGAGATGTTTATAGTTTGCTCTTACATAATTAATCGAGAAGTCATTTGTTTATTATTTCTTTCTTTCCTATTGGGATGAAGGTAAGTGGAGGTAAGGACTCTAATGTGTTCTCTACTGCCTTTCCAGGACTTAACATAGTGACTGACTCTTAGAAGGCACTTAAGGATTTATTGATATAAATTAGTGGGTTGTGTTTGAAACTTTCCACTTTTTGACTGGAAAGTAGCATCTGCTTTTATAAGCAGGACAGTATTAGCGCATCTAGGCATTGCTGCTTGTAATATTTTAACATATTTTTTACTGGTCTTTTCACTAGTCTTATTTAAATTATCATTTGAAATGACCAGGATATTCCATTTTATGACTGACTTTTAAAAAATAATTTCCAAAATTATAGCATATGCTTTCTACACGATTTTTGTGCTATTTAAATTATCTTGAATTAAATTGCCTCTTAAATTTTTTTTAGCTCATTTCTTGTTTCACCTTGATAGAGATTTCTAAAATGGGAATTACTGAGGACTCGAAAAATACAAATTTTTTTTTTGGTATCAGGAATCAAACTCATGACCTTGCGTTGCCAGGTGGGCACTGTGCTGCTGAGCTATATCCCCTGCTCAATATGAACATTTTTAGAAATCTCAGTGTATATTGTCAAATTCCTTTGTAGAACTGTCATACTATTTTTCATCCCATCTCCAGCTGTATTTTGAACCCAGGGCTTTGAACCTTCTAGACAAGTACTGTATCACTGATCTACACCTTAGTTCTTTTTTTTTTTCCTTCTAATTTTTGTTTGTTTTGTTTTTGCATCAGAGTCTTGCTAATAAGTTTGCTCTGGGTGGGCTTGAACTTTAATCCTCCTTCAACTTTCCAAGTAGCTGGGATTACAAACTTGTACCATCATGGGGGCTGGGGATTTAGCTTAGCGGCAAAACGCCTGCCTGGCAAGTGCAAGGTCGTGAGTTCGGTTCCCGGTACCGGAGAAAAACCAAAAAAAAAAAAAAAAAAAACAAACCACAAAAAACCCAAAACAAACTTGTACCATCATGATAGTTTTTAATGCTACTTTATAATCTTTGCTAATTTGGTGGAGAAGATGATATATTATTGTTATAATTACTGTGCCTATGATTACTAGGGAAGTTGAATGATTTTTTCAAATATTATTTTCTTTCATTCATTTTTGTGAGATGTATCCTTGAATCTCAGTAAGCTTTTTATTTTCTAAGAATAATAGGTTTTTATATGTATCTAGTAAATATCATTTCCCAGCTGTTTTAATTTTTGTCATTTTTGAAATCCTAAAGCTTTAGTTATTTTTTTCTTCCATTGGTACATTTAGAAAATTTTGCATTTAGCATCAAATATTCCCTTTATCCTCCATTTATTAAAAATTTAGTGAGAAGTATAGCAATTATGATAATTTTATGCTTAAGTGTTTAATTTACTTCGAATTTATATTATCTGATGCAATATAAAGTCGAAACTTTTTTCCAAATAGCAAACCAGTGAATCTAGTACTATTTGTTCAGTAATTCCACTTCATTCTTGAAGTAAGCCATTTCTTTTTATGAAGTTGAGAGTTAGCACATTCTCTCACCCAAACAAAAATTATACAGTACAACAATCTGTATAATTGCAATATAACCTAGATTTCTGTGCTGCTTTACAGATTGAATGTAGAAATTGACATGTCCAGGAAGAGACCAAAAATCAGTTCTTCATCCCAAGGACCTAGTAAACTCCAAGAAGCATCATCTTCAACGAATAATCAAATTATTTCGCAGAGTACTTCAAATGGAACTAAAAAATTGAAGAGACTTAAAGAGATTAAATTTATAAATGTTACAAGTAAGCTTGACCATGGAATTAAATGCCTTACCGATCCTGAAACTTTAAAAGACACGAAATCTAAAATGGAAGACCAACCAAGGGCAAAGGAATGGTCTCATCTGCTTGCTCAGACAGAGAAGATGAAAGAACTCAAGAGAGGAAGAAACAAATTTAGAGATAGTTCTGAAAAATGTAAACATAAGAAAAATCAATTTTCTCAAGATTGTGATTCTAATAAGATTATTCATGAACCCTTTGACTCTAGAACGAGCAAGATCAGCTTCAAAATCCCAGTAAAATCCTGTAATACCCTCCAGAAGCTCGTAGAAGAAAATGTCTTCAATTTAGCTTCTAATAAGGTAAAGACTAAACAAGAAGCGAGAGGATTCCCCGAAGGCTCCCAGGTTTCATTAAATTTGACCAGGCATAAAGCTGAACGTTTACTTTTAGATTCCACATATAAACAGACTCTTTGTGAACAAAAAAGAAAAAATCTTGAGCATCAAGAAAGTAATGATTCAAGTTCTAAGGAAAACCTTACTCAGGTAAGGTAGTACAAAATGAGGAATTTGATTTCAGCAAAAAAATTCATATAGTCAAGTTTTAGTTATTTCTGATACTGATAATCGTGGAGTGCTGATTGAAATTTAGACACGAAGACATGTATTGGTTTCTTGTTTTATTCTAATTCCAGCTTCCTTAGGAAGATAATTCTAGCAGTTATCAAGGGTCCATTATAGAAGGGAATGTGTGATTGTATGCAGAGAAGCAGTTAAAGATAGACCTGTGAAGAAAAGCACTGTAACAGTCTCTTAGGCTCCTTTCTAACCCCAGATACTAGAGAACCCTTAGGGGTTAATAAAATTCTTCAACAACTTTTTTTCCATGCTCCTGTGTTCCAGGCACTGTATTAAAGTACCCTGTAAAAGAAACACAGTCTCAGGCAGGCATAGTGGTGCATAACTATAATCTTAGTACTCTGGAAGGCTGAGGCAGGAGTGTTACAAGTTGGACCTCAGTTGGTTAATTTAGTGATTTATCAAGACCCTGCCTCAAAATAAAAAAAAAAAAAAATAAAAAGGGATTGGGATGCAGTACCACAATAGTAAACAAAGGGTGAAGTCTCTGTTTTCAAAGACATATTTATATAAGGAGAGATAGAAGCAATTTCCTTAAATCTGATAAGTAAAGTACTTACTAATAATAGAAAGATGGCATGAGACTAACATAGCCTTGATACACTGAAGTAGTTGGGAAAGGTTTACTGGAGGGATCACATTTACACTGAGAAACAAGGAGTGAGGAAGAGTTACTCGGGTGAAGATGAAGTTGAGTGGAACGGGGAAGCGGGATATTCCAGGCAGAAGGACTAAGTGAACAGAAATCCAGGCTAGAAAGCTTGGCATATCTGTTTTGCTTCTAGATTTTGTAATAAATTGGTATTTTGGGGCTGCTTTTGAGACTTTATGACTTTGTTTCTACAAACATAAAAAGTTTCTTCAACATAAATAAAATTATGTTGAAGAGGACTTCTAAAAGTTTGGAACATGAAAGATTCTGAAATTTAGAGACTGCTTTTAAACAGGGATGGTTAAGCTTGCTTGTGTTTGAGACCATAGATGGCAATAGTGAATCGCAATTATTCTTGTGTAAAATGGAGGGATTATAGCTAAAGAAGAAGAGCTTGAGAAGGTATATTTTTAATTCAAATGAATTTGAAGAGGCCTACAGAGGGAAAGAATTGAGTTTGTTCCTGCTGGCTTCTTAAAGGGAAAACATCGCCAGTTTGTGTATTATAATCAGTTCTCTAGAGTGTGAAAGGAACTTGAAATTGTCAGTATGTTCATTTGTCATTGTAGCACTGCTTCTTGTCACCCTTGTGCTGTACATAAAAGGAATAGTATGAGAAATCTTTGTAACACATCCCCTCCTCCCTGTGTTTAAAACCAGGGAAGGTCTACTACTGAGCAACAACATTCCTCACTGGACCCTCCTGCCAGTCCTTTTTGAGACAGGGTTTTGTTCATGCTGGCCTTAGACTTGTGATCCTCCTGCCTCAGCCTCCCAAATAGCTGAGATTAAAGGCATGTACCAACATGCCTAGCCTTATTGTGTTTTTGAGCTCTGTATAAAACTACACAAACCAAAAGAAATGCCTAGTATGAATATTAAGTGGAAGGGGAAGCAGTTTTTTCATGATTACTTTTTATCAGAATTAAAACTTAGAAACTGTTACTTTAAGGGTAGCATTATCTGACTTCAAATTCTTAGACTCTGGAGCAGTGTGGTGTGGTGGCCCATGCCTATAATCTCCACACTCAAAAATCTGAGACCAGAGGGTTTTGAGTTTGAGGGTAGCCTAGGCTACATAGTGAGACCTGGTCTCAAAATAAAATTTAAAAGGGCTGAATTTGTAGCTTAGTGATAGAATACTTACCTAATGTGTGTGAAGTCCTAGATTCAAGCTCCTGTACTTTAGGCAACAAAAAAAGAACAAAGAAAAAAACAGTATTTACCTAGACACTGGTGCCACAAGCAAATATTGCCCTTATATTGAGTATATTAACTTCAGAAATTATTGACAGGATATAATCATCTTAATGGCGTATTTGTTTTGTTGTACTTAATAATTTCTTGATTTCTTTATTATTTTTCGAAAATAATGAGTGTGCTTTACAAGGAACCAATTGTATTTTTCCTGGATTTAGTAGTCCTGTTATTAGATAACCTTGTTAATGCTTTCTTAAAAAATAGCCAGATATGGTGGTGCACACCTGTAATCCCAGCACTTGGGAGGCTGAATCTGGAGGATCATTGCAAGTTTGAGGCCAGCCTGGGCTACAAAGTGAGCTCAAGGCCAGCCTGAGCTGCCTAGTGAGACCCTATCTCAAAAAGACAGAAAAAAAAAACAAACCTTTTGTTCTTAGGCTTTATAGTCTTTTGATTCAGATCCTTCTCAGAGGCAACCCTCTCACTCCCAATCCAAATTAATGTTCTAAAGATTTATAGTTTATCAGTTACTCTGTGTGTGTGTGTGTGTGTGTGTCTGTCTGTCTGTCTGTCTTTCTAATCTGTACATATTCTACCACCTAGCATACCCCCTTTTATTTATTTATTGGTACCAGGAATTGAACTTGGGATCTTGTGCTTGCCAGGCAGGCACAATTCCACTGAGCTATATTCCTGGCTCCATACCCCCTTTTAAGAATAGCATTGTATATAATCCTTACAAATCTGAAAGGACAGACCCTACAACAGAGAATTACCTGACTCTGTGTGTTAATAGTGTCAAAAACTCTATTCTGGGTATATTCTTCATTCTTAACTACTTCTAACTTCACTCTTACTTTTTATTTCAGAGTTTTGAAGCACCGTGTTCTTCAGTGTCACCTGAAAGTATTCAAGATACTGATCAAGAGGTTATTGATATACTTATCTACTTCTACTGTTTTTAATGAAATTCAAGTAGTTCCTATTTTAATAGAATATCTGTGAAAATAGCAATGATTCTCCCTTTAAATCAATACATGAATTTTTATAAAGTCCTCCAAAACTGTTGGAGAAGTATTTACTTTTACCTGTGTGCTTTTTTTTAACCTGTGTTTATAACAATGTGTTTTGAAGAAAAATATGGAGCTTATGGCCCCACACATTATCCGATTTTTGAGTTACGCCTTTTGCATGTGTATGCCTAGAGTTGCCACAATGCAGTATGACTTTAACATGTTTTTGCTTCCCTTTTTTACTCACCAGTAAGATGAAATTATTATTCATTGGAATTGAGACCACTTGAGTTTTTTATCTTTTCACTCATTTCATTTCCCAGTTAAAATCTCCTTATTGGTCCTCATAGAATTGTTGGATAGAATTTTATGATCCTTAGTCCTGAATTGAAATTAGGTTCATGAAACACTTACTTTACTTTTAAAATATATCTCAGTAACTTTATTTGTGATAATCATTTGTATATTTCTGTTTGTAGGTCAGAACCTCTTAATAATTTCTCACATCTGCTCTAAAACTACATTATTCTTTCATTTATTTACATCAGAATACATCACTTACATGGGTTTGCTTGTGCTGGGAAGTACTTCTTAGAGTACTTTGAAGTAAGAGTGGGAGGCGTAGGATTGAGAATTAACTGTCTGTGTACAAGGGTGTATAAATACTGTTTCACTTAATCCTCACAAAACTTCTAAAAGTATTGTTTAATATTCTGATTTTGTAAATGAGCCACTAAGACCCAAAGTAGTTGGTTTTCTTGTCTAAGGTTAAATAAATAATAAGAGAAGAACCATGTATATATTTTATGTCTGTAATCTTTTACTGTGCTGCTTGCCTATTTCTATATTCTTCCCACCAATTATTTCAAGTGACCTAATTAATAATTAATTGCTTTATTCTCTTATTAACCTGCAGAGTAATTTACTCAAAATATTTCACTGGGATCTTTTACAATTTAGATGCAGATAGTAGAAGAGCTTCATGCTGCACGTGTGGGAAAAAGCATGGATTTACCTGTGGTTCCACCTTCTGGGGAGTTAATGAGTATGGAAATTGATGTGGTGGAAGATGATGTACATTCTTCTGCTGGTATACCTTGTATGTTAATGTTTATCATCTGTGCTTTTGGAAGAATTACTGTGTCAACATCCACTTTTTTCAATATTTAGATAAAAATGTTAAAATTTGCTTATTTGAAATGATAAGGGAGGGGCTGGGAATTTAGCTCTGTGGCACAGCGCCTGCCTGGTAAGTGCAAAGTTGTGAGTTCAATTCCCGGTACCGGAAAAAAAACAAACAAAAAAACCAAAACAAAAAAAAAGAAAAGATAGGGTATTTTTTTAGCTTTTAAAAATCAGATCTAATATTTGTCTTATGTTTTAGGTCTCACATTATTAGGAACTTAGGTATATTTTTCTGTCTTGCCAAAAGGCAATAAAGTTGTGAGTTATTTTTATTCCTGTTCTTAAACATAACTTTTAACTTTCAGCTGTGTAAAGAACTGATACACAAGGTAAACCATTTCAAGGTATTATATTTATGGGTTCCTTGCAGTATAGGTAAATTCTGGTTATTTTTACTGTGAGAGAAGATAATGATAAATATTATCCAAAGGTATTAGTACACTATGTTGAATTCTGTTTATAAAAACAGTAATGCTAATTTATGTTTACATTTTTCAATTTACTGTTTTCTATTCATTAACTTACATGATGATTCTCACAGAAACCATGTGAAATAGCAGTGCTAGTATTGTTTTCTTTCTTTTATATATATTTAGATTTTCAATTATATTTTGCTCAGACTATATTAAAATTAGCTTATATATTGCCTGAGTATGCAATTTCAAGTGATGTAGGACAGAATTTAGAGACATTGTTACTACTGGGGCAAGTTCATGATTTAAAATATACCTAAGCAATTTACGATATTCTACTGGCAAATAATTAAACATTGGTTGCTGTTCTTTTCCTTAAGAATTGGAATGAAGGCAATTTTGTTTTCCTTGTCTAATGGTCTTCCTGTCACCATGGGTGTGGTGGTGCATGTCTGTAATCCCAGTGCTCAGGAGACTGAGGCAGGAGGATCACTGTGAGTTCGAGGCCAGCCAGATCTACATAGTGAGACCTTTTCTCAAAAAACCCAAACAAATAAAAAGACCCCCGCCCCCCGCAAAGGAATGCTGTCAAGAGCACTCTTCTGGGCAATTCATTGTCTTAGCCCCAAGTCTTCCTGCCATTTTCTGTTACACCAGATCTTATCTTCTATATGTACTTGGACTTAGATGAATCTTGCCCTAACCCCTCTCAATACTCATCCATTCTCCATCCTTACCTGTCTTCCCCCAAGCAGGGGTTGTGGTTTCTGCCCTGGATCCCCTGGATTGATTGTGTGGAAATTTATTTGGCAGGAAAAGTGATGGGTTAGATAGCTGTCCACTTTAGAGTCACTCACATGTGTGATCCTCTTATATAGTTAAGTTAATAAGGCACAGAGTGGTTTTAAATGTTTGTGTTTCTATGGTATAAAAATTTTAGTCATTATGCAAGTCTGATATTAAATGTGATGAAATCCTGTTTATTTTTTTTTTTAAGCAAATACTGTTTCAGACAAAAAGCTTCTTCTAATTGTTGTTGACACAAATATTCTGATGAATCATCTCAAATTTGTTAGAACTTTGAAGGCAACAGAAATATCAGGTATTTACAAAACATATTTGAGATTCTGATTTTCTTTCTTGAGTTAATATTTTATATTAACACTGATAGAGGGTTTTCCTTACAAACATCTCTGCTTGTATGCCATATGATTGATACATATAATGTAATAGCATATGTTATGTTATATATATTATATATATAATGTATGTATATCTCCCACGTATAAAGCATAAGTGATTTAAGTTAAAAGACAAATCCTTCACAGATTAACCTGCTTACTCTATATCTAACAATCACTCTTTTTTCGTTTTTTTTGAGACGGTATTGCTGTGTAGTTCAGGGTGACCTTGAACACACTGTGTAGCCCAGGCTGGCATCAGATTTTTGCTGCTCTTCCTGTTCAATTAATAGTTCTTTTTAATATTATTCATTGCAATTTAAAATGATTCATTTGGTTGTTGTGAACTTGTTTACATTAGAAACCTTTATTGCAGAAATCATACCTGCTGGTCTCTTTTGTTCTCTAGTAACTTTTTTAGCGTTCTTTGGACTCCTGTCTTCTTTATACTTTCCATTTTAAAAAAATGTCCTTTTTTTTAATGTATTGTCCCTCCTTTTTGGTGAATTTTTTAAAGGTCGGGATTGTGTGCTTTAAATTTTTTCTTACAGAAATTTGATTTAGTAGCTTGATAAATGTTTATTGCATTCTAAGAAATCTTTTTATTCTTTAGGTTTTGACAGACTTGTGTTAATAATTCCTTGGATTGTTGTGCAAGAGTTAGATCGAATGAAGGCAGGAAAACTACTGAAACATGCCCAGCACAAAGCTGTACCTGCAGTTCGTTTCATCAATGACAGTCTCAAAAACCAAGATAAAAAGCTATGGGGTCAATCAATACAACTTGCTTCTCAAAAACTTTGTAAGTATTATTCCTGATAAAGGCTTGTTTGGGTGCTGATTCATTATTAGAAGGAAATGGTGCAAAACTTTTAAAGCTATATTCATTGGAATATAAAATGGAAAGGGCATTGTAATGGTGTGTGACTTATTTTGTGACTCGCTTTTTATTTTTCCGCTGCGTGTAGATTCTCTCAATTATTTCAGAGATAGTGCATAGTTCTGTATGATGCTTGTATATATTACAGAACCTTGGGTTCTTTTTTAAAAAAAAATCATTATTGAGTAATGAGGTCAGTCAGTGATGTAGGTTTCTGTTCTATCACTGCATGTAGTTAGTATACTACAGAGACAAATGTTTTTTCTGTGGTTTGTCAGAATCTGAGATAATTATTTGAGTTGCACTCATGAGACTTCATTTAATGACTGAGTTGCACTCATGAGACTAGATCATTAAATGAATTGGTTACTAAATGAGGCATTGTATGTAGTATGTTCACTGTTTAGAACAAAGAAATGTTCAAAGGAAATTTCAATTTGATTACTTTGCTTTTATGTACATAACACTTTTTTTATTTTTTTATTTCATTTTATTTTTCCCTGTGAAGACTTTATTTTGTGTTGTGTGTATCCTTTATAGCAAGTTGGCCCTTCTTAACAGATGAAATTGTTCCCTTTTTGAAAGCACCCACTCACCCTCTCCCCCATCCTTAGCGTGTTTTGTATCAGTGATCATTCTGAACTGTACATAATTGATGTTGCAAGAGACAAAGGGCAAGCTTTAGATTTTATTTCTTCCAAGTTTGTTTTTAAACGACAAATAAAAAAAGAACAGTTTTAAATACAAGTGGCTCCATCCTGGTGACCCTTGCCATTAACAGGACCGTGAGGTCCATGAAGCTATGTACATAACTCTTGCATGCAGCACTATAATATATAACAGAACATAAAACGAGTAGTGTACTGTGTAGTATTATCAGCAAAAATTACAGTACTATATAAACAAGGTATACCATAAAAAAAAAAAAAAGACATTGATGCTCTGTAAACAAGATGTATAGAACTGTACCAAAAAAAGACGGATGATAAGACAAGCAGCGGTCATAAGTCCGAACAGTGGGCCTAAGTCCAAATTTTCATTAAACAGATAAGTTGTTAAGTAAGGAATATGTGTAGTTCTTGTTTTTTGGTTTTGTTTTTATTTTGTGGTAGGGTCTCGCTATGTAATTCAGGCTGGCCTTGAACTCAACATTTAATACAGGCTGGCTTAAACTTGTGATCCTCCTACATGCTGGGACTGCAGGCATTTGTCACCATCCCCAGCAAACAAGGATAGTTTTGAGAATAGTGTGGTTAGGCAATTGCATCATTATGCAGACATCACAGAGTGTACTTACACAAACCTAAATGGTTGTTTGCTTGCCATGACCTCTTGATGTAATTAAGAGACAGAGTAAACTTAAGATGAAAAAGGTTGCTACCACTAATTTGCCATACTGTTGTACAGTAAATTTTAAAAATATAAATAAGAATATAATCTAAAATAACAAAAGTTATAGTAAAGACATAAACCAGTAAGACAGTCACTTATTACCATTTTCAAATACTTTATATTGTACATATTTGTGTGCTGTACTTTTATATGACTATCAATGCAGTTTGCTTATATCAGTGTAATCACAATGTAACACTTAAGCAGTGCTTTGTGTTACTGTATTAAGATGGCTATGGCTTAATGAGGTGATAGGAATTTACAGCTCCAATTTAATCTGCTGGGACCACCATTGTATATACATTTTGTCATTGACTGAAACATTATTATGTGGTGTGCAATTGTGCTTTAATTCTAGAATCTATATTTATTATACTTTATGCAATGTATTGGAAAAATATTTTGTGAAACAGCACTGTTGTCTGTGTAGAATTTGTGTATGTGTGTATTGCTTTAAAAATTTATTTCTTCCCAACTCAGCATTATTTGTATATATAGATATATGTTACTTTAAATATCATGGATTTTATACTGTCTACTGCTCCTGTATCTACCAATAAGATTTGAAAGATTGATGGTTGTACCTCAGTTCATGAAAACTTTTGATTGTGAATAATTTGGTTTGCAAACAGAAATGTTTGGTAAAATTTTGGTTTTGTTTGTGTACTGTGCATTGGGTGACAAAATATGACTGCGGCCATCTTTCTCGAATGAACATGAACTTGGCCATCTTTTCCAGAATGGTGGAATGAATTAAGTTTGTGAACCGAGGTACCATTGTATCTTATGCTTAATCTAGCTGGGCTCAATGACATTTTCTTATGATCCCAGTTACAATATTTGGGAGGCTGAGGCAAGAGTATTGCAAGTTAAATATAGTCTGGACAACTTAACCAGACCCTTTCACAAAATAAAAAGAGTTGGTGCTTGCCTAGCATGTATGAGGTTCAGGGTCAATTCCCATTACTGTCCCCTCTCCAAAAGCAAAAAAGAATCTAATCATGATATTAATTATGAGAAGGCTTTTAATGCAGCTAATCTCTTTATTTTCTGATTTTAA
This sequence comes from Chinchilla lanigera, assembly GCF_000276665.1. NCBI lineage: Eukaryota > Metazoa > Chordata > Mammalia > Rodentia > Chinchillidae > Chinchilla > Chinchilla lanigera. Next base: position 23,799,549 of record NW_004955406.1, read on the forward strand.
AAAAGCCTCTGCTATTCATCCGTTCATTACATTAATAAACATTAGTTGTCAGTATATGCCAGATACAGTGCTTATGCATTTTGAATGTAGATAGTCAATGTTATAGCTTTTATCAAGGTTCCCCTCAAAGCCTCATGAGGTCATAGGTGGGGGGTGTCAAAGGTGGCTGGTTTAGGGTGTGTGATGTTGGGATTAAGGGTGGTCCACCCTGGGTGTGGGTGGCACCACCCAAAAGGCTGGTATCCTGGATGAAATATAAAGGAACAGAAATAAACTGCTTTGCTGCTTTGTTGCCTTCTGCCTGCCCTGCTTTCATGAACTGTTTCTCCTCTCTGATGCCCCCTTTGCCATGCTACCCTGCCAGCTCCATAAACTGAAACTTGTACAAACTGTGAGCTGAGATAAACCTTTCCTCCTTTAACTTTGGGTGTTAGGTTTTTTTGTTTGAGCAATGAGAAAAGTAAAGAGAGTCAGTGAATAGCTTTAGTTGACTATATTTCTAGTCCTGTCCTCTACTATTTTCAGTTACATTAATGCGATATACTACTTATCTGTTATAATAGGATTTGAAATCTTGGTTTGTTTTTTTTTTTTTTGGTTTTTCTCCGGTACCGGGAACCGAACTTACGACCTTGCACTTGCCAGGCAGGCGCTTTTGCCGCTGAGCTAAATCCCCAGCCCCCGGATTTGAAATCTTAATGATCTCAGTTTATAACCTGATCGGAAAAAGTTCAAGGTGAAGAAACTGAATAGATGAAATGAGAGGGCGTAAACTCCATGTTACAAGATGGTTGTGAATATTGGTTAATATATTAGACTAGTTGATAGCTTAATAGCAATCTTCTTGTGTCCTTTTATGAAAAGCTTATACTAAGCTTTGAGTAAAAGCTTAAGATTAAAAAAAAAATTTGTCACTTTTTGTGTGTGATTTCCTTTTATTGCTTTTAATGTTAGCAAGTTATCTTTCCCAGCACCTGCTAAGAACACTCAATGCTGTATTGCTTTGGGAATATGAATTACTTAAGGAGAAAAATTAAACAGTGTGCATTAGTGTGCATTCTAGAGATATATCCTTAAAAAACGAGAAAGCCTCATAGTAGTTATATGAGTAATGTTCATCATAGTGATGTTTGTATAACAAAAATTTGGAAACAACCTGAATAACAATTGGGGAGCTTACATATATTGCCATAATCATATGAGAGAACATAATATTTTTAAAAACAGTAATGATTTGTAATTTTAAATAAAACAAAAGATTTAGCTAGTCATGGTGACATGTATCTGTAACCCCAGCCCTTTTAGAGGCTGAGGCAAGAAGATCACAAATTCTAGCCTACCTTGGGCAATATAGCATTCTAGTGAAACCATGTATCAAAATAAAAAAAAGGGCTAGAGAGATAAGGGGGCAGTGAGATAGCCTTGAGTTCAGTCCCCAGTAACACACACACACACACACACACTGACACTCTCTAAACACTGGGGTTGCAGCTTCAGTGAAAAGGCCCTGGGTTCAATCCCAGTAACGACCAAAAAAAAAAAAAAAATTAAAGATCTTAGGTTTGTTTAATTATGCATAAGTAATTGTAAATGATGAATAGTGGTATTGTTTAGATGGTGGGATTATGAGTTACTTACACTTCTGAATTTTCCAGATTTTCATACCATTATTTTTTATATTAAGATAAAAATAAGGGCAAAAAAAGTTATCTACCATGTCTGTCAGATAAGTTTCATATTTTTGTATTCTTTATTATACGTTAAAAAATTGTTTACTTACTGCATATTTGTCTAAGCCTGTAAATGTTAGTCTAAATTAATTTCTATTAGATTATTAAAATGTTATTAACTAGAACTTATTTTTGTATTGTATATGAATAGAGGTTATTATATTTGAAGTGCCATTTAAGGTTGAGTAATAAATATACAATACTTTACTAGTCTCTTTCTGGAGACTCTTTTATTCACTTTTGAAAAGTACCTGGGTACGTACTCATGAATATTTATTGAATGACTGTTTCATGCAATTTTAGGTATATTCTACAACTCCATATGTATATCTTAGAAAAAGTCATAATACAGGTAATCTCAGTCATGTTATCTTCAGAGCAACGCATGGTTACCTTTAAAGCTCTTTTGTTTGTTAAATTATTTAAAGTTTATGAATGAGTTTTAAGTTGCCCATTTTGCATGGTATTTACTCTTGGAGCTAAAAGAAGGAAAACTGGCTGCTGTGATATATTCTGTGTAGCTCACTGCTCATCTGATTCCCTCAGGCTCATGCTCTGTGATAGCTATAGTTTGTCTAGATTTTACTACTAGATTGTGAATTCCTAAAGAGTTTATCTTTTTATATGTAGCTGCTTAACACAGGGACCTTGCAAAGTTTGGCTCTATATAATATTTTGCAGAAAAAATGAGTTTTTCAATTTGAATAATTATAGGATTAAGCAAGATATTCCAAAAAATAAGGAAAAAGGGGTTATAAGCTGGGACAAGATTGAGGCTTATTGGGTAATACATTTTGAATTTTAGTATGCAAGAGACTTAAAAAGAATTTAAACCATGGTCTAGGGAAGTGATGGCGAACCTTTTATGGACCAAGTACCCATACTGCAACCTAAAACCCACTTATTTATCACCAGGTACCAACATTTGAATTAAACGAGAGTACTGAGGTTTTAGTTTAGTAAAACTTAATTTGATGCTTGTCTGCTGCAGTGAGTTGGCTTATGTGCTAACAGAGAGTCTGCGAGCCTTCTGGGGCATGTGTGCCGTAGGTTTGGCACCACTAGTCTAGGGCTAGGCTCCAAAGAGTCTTAACCAGAAATAGGGCAGGGTTAGGGTCCTGCAGTCTGTATTATTAGCAAGTTCCCTTGGGAGTTCTTAGGTAGGTAGTGTAAGGTTGTATGAGAAACACTGCCTTTGGCCCACTTTTTACATCTTGTGTTATTTGCACAAAAAGTGAAAGAATGAATTTTTACTACGTTTTAAAGCTGGGAGAATGCCAGATGATACCTTGTCAGGAGCTGATTAATATGTATTAGAAATTCCTTATTGTGTTCTCTTAGTAGGGCCCACGTTTCCTTCCCTGTACCTGTCTAAATGTGTTGCTACAGCTGTTAAGGAAAGGTAGACATAAGAAACTGGTTCTGTTGCTGGTAGAACATTTGTCCCTTAGTTTACAGACCTCTTAAACTGAGATAATTCTAAACATGAGTAGTTACGTAATTTGCTTATAACTTCCGAGTGACTGAATGGAGACTAGAATTCATAAGTTTTGGGTTCTAGACACATTTACCCTACTGATTGCATTTTGTTTTGAGATTCCAGATAGTTTTATCCCATTTTAATGGTAAAGTAACTGCTTTTTAATTATACAGCTATATCTATGTGAATTTTATATCTACAGTTGTTAAGACATCATTTGGCTTATTTTCTATTTAAAAAGTCTTTAAAGATACATTTTTCTAAGTAGAGGTTAATTTTTAGAGCAGTTTTGGGTTCACAACAAAGTTAGTTCTTTTGTAATTCTCTGCACGTGAGTTTTACAGTAACTTTATTTATAAAAACATCTTATATCAAATAATTTTTAAAAATCATATCCATAAAACCTAGGATTGAAAAGTTATTTTCTGAATTTAACACTAAACATATTGAAGCAGAAAGTACAGATTTCTTATATACTTCCTACTGCCAAACATGCATAGCCTCTCTCATAATCAACTTTGCCTACCAGCGTAGTACATTTATTATAGTCAGTCAACCTACACTGACCTCTCAGTAACACCCAGAATTTGTAGTTTACATTAGTATTTGTTTGGTATAGATTTGGAGAAATATATAATATGTATGTGCCATTACAGTATCACACAGAATGCTTTCACAGTCCTAAAACTTCTATGATATTTTTGGATTTTGCATATGATGCTCAGATTTCCTATGTGTGTGTTGATGGTTATCTTTGCTTAATTTGTAGATGGACTGAGTGATGAGAACAATGATGATCGAGTATTAAAATGCTGTCTTCAGTACCAGGAATTATTCGCCAATTCTTTTGTAATTCTGTGCACGTGAGTTTTACAATAATTTTACTTTATAAAAACATCTTGTATCAAATAATTTTTAAAAATCATATCCATAAAACCAAGGTGAATTCTCTTGGTTTAGCCTCTGGAGTGGTGGGATTACAGGAATGCACCACCATCCCCAGTCAGTTCTCTATTATTCATGAAGTCACTGCTTTGGGATTATCAGAAATGGCTTTTTTAGTGAAATGAAAATTGGTAGCCAACTTTACTTTTAATGCTGACATTGTCATGTTTCAGGTGATACACCTGGTTTTTCTTACTCTTTCTTCATTTTCCTTTTTGTTTTGTTTTTTCTTTAAATGGTGATAATCATGTACACTGTGTGATACCTATTATTGTTAGGATATATTTATGTAACTTATAGATGGTGTTTTGTAAGTTAATTTTAATGACAGTGATAGTGATAGGAAAAACTTTTAACACTTTATACTGTGTATCATTCTAAAATCTTTACTTATATTTATAATCCCAGGTCTGGGCCAGTAACCTCCAGTCCATTGCCCTTCTAAACTCCATACTAGTATTTTTACCTATGTATTTGATGCCCTTGTATATCTCATAGACATCTGAAACCTGTCATTTAAAAAAATGAGAGTTCTTGAGTTTTCCTTCTTTTCATGAATGAAAATTATAACTCCTTACCTATTTAATAAAGACAGAAAGTGAGTCATTTTTATATTTGCTTTTCCCTTATGATCTACATTATATCCAGTCAATAAGTCTTGTATGGTCTTTTATCTCTTCTGCCACTGAAGCCATGTTATTTTTTTCCATTTTTTACACTTAGGACTAATTGTGCTCTTTACTTCCACACTCACTCTCCTTCACTTATTTTTCAAAAACTTAAAATAATGCTTTATTTTTAAGGAACTTTTCATTTTAGAGATCTTGAATAATATTCAAAGTGAAGAAGTGCTGACAAACTCCTGAGTACCTAGCCATAGCAATTGTTAATACTCTGCCATTCTTCTGTCATCCAGAGCTCTGTTATTTCCCATCCTGCAACATGATTACTTTCACAGAATGGTTAATATTTTGAGGAAAAATATAATTACCTTAAAATGCACAAATGTTAACCACTCAGTGTTGACAGATGTATGCAGTGGCATAGCTTATATCCCTTTCAATGTAATAGAACTCATGGATTATTCCAGAAAATACTGTCATAGCCCTTGTGCTACTGCTTTGTGTTTCTTAAGCTGGAAGCTTAGAGCATTTATTTGATTATGGTTTTTTTTTTTGTTTTTTTTCTGGTGCTGGGAATCGAACTCACGAACTTGCACTTGCCAGGCTGTGCCGCTGAGCTAAAGCCCCAGCCCCTTAGACCATTTATTTGAGACTTTTGTACATTTCCCTTTAAGCACTGTTATAATTGTATTCCACAAATTTTGTGTTATATTTTTATTTTCATTCAATACAATATACCTTATAATTTTCCTTGTAACTTTCTCTTTGACCTTTAGGTTATTTGATTATTTGTGACTTTAGTTGAAATATTTGTAAAATTTTTAGATACCTTTTTTGTTGTGGTATTGAATTATAGTTTAATTCCTTAAGGACATAAGAACATAATTTATATTTGGTTTAAAAACATAATTTATATTTTTGTTCTTTTAAATTTGTTTGTCTTGTAGCCAAGATTTTAGTTATCTTCATGAGCGGTTTTATGTATCTGAACAGAATGTATATTCTACTTTTATGGGTATTCTGTAAATTTCACTATGTCCAGTTGTCGAAATGTTCTTCAGGTCTTCTATAACCTTACCATTTACCTGTCTTCTGTGGTCCCTAAGAGCGGAGTATTAACAATCTCCAACTCTTAATTGTGGATCTGTTTCTCCTTCCAGTTTGGTTTGTTTTACTTCACTCACTGTGAAAGTCACTGAGGCTGTGGCTTTTTGTTGTTATGAGCCACTGATGAATTGGAGTATTGGGGTATGAATTGGGTCCTCAGTCAAAAAGACAGAAATTTTTAGTGAAATGGGTACACATTTAGATCGTTTAGGATTGTCTTCTTAGAGACCTCACCTTTCTGTCATTATATAATCTTGTTCCTGATAAGATTTGTGTTCTATAGTATATTTTGTTTAGTATTAATAAAGTTACTTCAGCTTTCTTTTGATCAGTGTTTGTATGAGATACCGTTTTTCATTCTTTTACTTTTAACCTATGTCTTGATATTTAAAGTTAGTTTTTGTAGATAGCGTATACAATTGTCCATTGGTGTCTGTGGGACATTGGCTCCAAGACCACTTGGATATGAAAATCCCCCTGCAGATACTAAAAGCCCTTTATAGAATACGGTGTCATATTTGCATATAATCTGTGCATATCTTCCTGTATATTTGAAGTCACCTCTCATTTATTTATAATGTCTAGTACAAAGTAAATACTGTAGAAATAGTTGTTGTATTGTTTAGGGAATAATGATAAAAATGATACGTGTTCAGTATCAGTGCAGTGTTTTCTTAATATTTTTGATCCACAGTTAGTTGAATCTGCAGATGCAGAGCCTGTGCATGTAGAGGCTGATTATAATTGGTTCTTTCTTTTTTTCTCCAATCTGACAGTTTCTTTAAGTTGATGAGTTTAGAACATACACATTTAATTGAGTGAATTATTTTAGTAATTATTTTCTGTTCCATGTTTTTTTCCTTTTCTTTTGTTTGGATTGTGTATTTTTATGATACCATTTTATCTTCATTATTGACTTATTTATACCTTTCTGAAAAAACGTATGGTTGCTGAGTTTAGAATATATATCTTTACTTTGTATTAGAGTCTCCCCATCAAATAATACTAAAGTGCTTCACATTTAAGGTTCTTTCAACAGTATATATTGTCCCCCAACTCTTAGATGCTTTTTAATTTTTAAAAACCTTTTTTGTTTTCTTTTGAGTAATTTCTTTTGGCCTGTCTTTGTATTGATTCTTTCCTTGCCTTTGTCTAGTTTATTGCAAGCTATTGAAGGCATCCTTCATTTCTACTTTTTAAAATTACTGGTACTTGTGTTTTACTCTTTCTACAGTTTTTATATCTGCTAAAACTGCCTGTCTTGTTTACATGTTTATCCACTTTCTCCATTAGTGCCCTTCATGTGTTGCGCGCACACACATGCGCATGTGTGTTTGTGTGTGTGTGGGTGTGTGTGTGTGTGTATGGGTGTTGAGGGTTGAATCCAGGACCTTTATACTGAGCTATATCTCCAGCCTTAATTCTTTTGAGATGGTATCTTGCTAAATTGCCCATATTGGGACCAGACTTGTAATTTTCCTACCTTAGCCTCAAAATGTGTAATTGAGCGTAGCCTTGTACAGACTCACAAGTAAACATGAAAAACCAATTGATTAATTTAAGTCCTGCTCAGAGCTGCTTTGTAGTGGTCTCCATCATTTACTTACTGGGAGAGGATAATTTATGTTACAGTTTTTTTCTGGGTGTCAGTTACAGAGTTAAATTGTCTTTAGTTTGGAGTTCTGGGTCTTTTGACTTTGGGCGATTTGCTTTTTTTCTTCATTTATAATAAACAGTAAGAACAATACCTGCCTCAGAGAAGTAGTGTAATTTAATAATACTTGTAAAGGATTTAGTGCATAGTCAAAGAAGATTTTTTTTTCCAGTATGAAGAATTGAAGCCAGGGCCTTGCTCCTTTTTTTGAGACAGTGTCTCATTAAATTGCAGTTGCACAGGCTAGGCTCAAACTTGGAGTATTCGTCTTGCCTTAGTCTCCCAGAATGCTAGGATTAATCACACCAACCCTGTAGTCAGGTATTTTAAAGTATATTCTGATGTAGGACTTCATGTTGAAGGCTGAACTAGAACTAGTAAAATGTAAACCAATTTGAATGTGGCATAAACTTGAGAAATAATTATGTAATTATTTTTTGAGTTCAGTTGAGAATGAATATTAAATTGGCAAGACATTATCCAATGGTCCTTTCCTTTTTTTCTTTGAGGTATCTCACTATGTATTCCAGGTTGGCCTTAATTCTTTTGAGATGGTATCTTGCTAAATTGCCCATACTGGGACCAGACTTGTAGTTTTCCTACCTTAGCCTCAAAATGTGTAATTGATTTATATACTTATTACATATTTGTGTAATTAATTAATATATAGTAATGTAATTAATATATTTATATTTTATACTTATTATATATGTTTGTTTTGAAAAGGGGTTTTGTTAAATTATGAAGTTACCTAAGCTAGGCTCAAACTTGCGGTCTTCCTACCTCAGCCTCCCAGAGTGCTAAGATTATAGGGGTCTACCACCTTGTCTGATGTGGAACTTTCTTTTGTTTTGTTTTGTTTGTTTTCTGGGCAGAATCATATGCAGATGTTCGTTATTTCAATTTCCCAGCTGTTCTGGCCAGCAGTATAGATGGTTCTCTGACATTTCAAGTCATTATGCTTTCTGCTGTCATGTGCCATTGACAAATTGAGGAATGTCCTTAACAGAAAAAAAACTTGTATCTCTTTAGTGTGCTTCCTGTGCACTCCCGTCTACACTGTTCCTACATGCTCTCTAGTACCTGTAGATAGTGTGGTTCGTGTGCGTGTCTAAATTTTGTAATTCCCATTTGTGGGAAAGTGAGTCTGACCAAGTTACTTTGCCATTAACGGAGTTGAATTAATGTTTTTAACAGAGTTTAAAAAACACAAATCTAATCATGTCACTTCCCTATTGAAGTGTTTAAATGTTTTTTCATTTATTAATGTCCTTGATTTTCTCTGTAACTGCATAAACTGGTCTGACACACTACGTTCTAATCACAGTACTGTTTTCAGCAAGCAGTAACTGCACTGTGTTTGTTTTATGATCGTTCTAAGTAAATTTGTAGTTGTCTGCCCTGTGTAGGTGATTTCTCACACCACTGCTATCTGTATGTACTTCTCACATGTTGCTCATCAATTTATGTTCAAATCTAGTTCATGTCACTAGCAAGTTATTTAGTCTCTTTACATCACAGTTTGTGTCTGTGAACTGGAAATAAAATTAATACCACTTTTACCTCAGAGGTTTGGGAAACTCATTGTATGTAAATCCATTTATCATCTCTATTTCTAAAAAATTATTATCTTTTGTTTATATATATGCTGAGACTCACCAGCCTTTGACCAGATCCCATGTATTTTGAATTGCCATGTAGCTTGTCTTTTAAAAATATTTTTTCCTTCTAACCCCAACTTAGGGATGATAGAAATTTAAGAAGCAAAGGCCTTATAAGTGGTGTAAAATCACTCAGTAAAGAAGAATTGAGTGCAGAGTTATTAACCTTATCTCTGAACACAGATGTGTGTCATCAGCCTTGTATTTCTAAGCAACAGTTGAAAGCAGGTAGTACTTTTACTCTGAATAACTAGAAATATATTTTATTTTAGGCACTAAGATCATTGATAACTTTTGTAATTAATACTGGCATGTAAATAGAAGTAAAATTAATGATAATATAAAAGGAAACAAAGGTAACATTATTGCCTTCTATATGTATTTGTACAGATCAATTTGATTTTTATCTGTATGCTCACATGCAGTTTTCTATATTTATAATCATTGGGTGCATGCTGATTTGTACCTTGCAAAGCATGCCTTTCAAGTAAATAGTGGCTATAGGAAGTACTCATTTGATGTAATTTTTAGTTTCTTTTTGAAATTACCTTTAAATTCATAACCTTTTCATATAATAAAAACTCACCTAGTAATAATTGAGAAACTTTCAGGACTCAAGTAAGAATTAACTTAAATTTTAAACTAATAAGAAAGGTAAAGCCACTAGTGTTGTCTTACCTCTTTTTAAAAAGAATAATGTGTTCTGTTTGATATTTGGTAGAAAATTGAAATAAGTGATATCATTTATAAACACATTCCACCTTTTACCTGTGGAGAAAGTAATTATTAATGTCTCTAATACTGGATATACTTTTTATCTATAATTTGTATAAATGTATATATACACATATATAATATCATATATACAGATATATAAATGTTTATATATATAATACATATATAATATACTTGTTTATTTTCAGAGTAACACATCTTTTTGTCATGATACTAATAGTAGCACATGGGAAGATTAGCAGAATATTCTAGTTGATGGCTTTTCAGGGGTAGTGTCCTTGTAGTTTACTCACTGTATTACTGCTTTTAAAATCCTCACTTTATAATTGTTGAGATAAACCACTTGATATTATGAATTTTGCCATAAGAAATTTACAGTTTTCAAATATCAAAAAAATGGTTATCAATTAAATTAACAAAAGCCTGTTTTAAAGGGGTAGAACATGAATATGGGTAAGCCATAAAATTTGGTGCTTTCAAAACAGTTTATTGATGAGGACTAAGTTTAGAAATATGTATTAATTCTGGAACAAAACCTATTTTGGAGCATAGTTTCTGGTTTCCTGTTAGAAAAAAATCTACCAAATTTGGGCAATTCTTCTTTGTTTGGAAATAATAAAATTAAATTGTAGTTAAAATATCGCATACTTTTTCTACATTTTTATTTCAATGAAAATGTTTAGTTCCCTTTTTTGTCAAAAAGATAAAGCATGGCTAAAGTAATATGTTCATGTTGCATTTTAAGCAACTAATAGAGATATGTTTCTAAATAATGTTTTAAAAATAAACCTTTTTTTGTTTTAAAATGCTAGTTATATATATGTATGTCTATTTTTTTTGACCATATACTAACTATATGTAAAATACTACTAGTGCCCTAACTAAACCTGTAACTGTTTGTTTTAAAGAAGCAAAGCCTGAAGAGACCTCCGAGGAAAAATCTACAGACTCTGGATTGTCCATTGTACTTGAACACATTATATCTGATCTTGAAAGATCTCTTGGAACAGCTTTATCTTCTATATTAGAAACAGAAATGAAAATTGCTTTTGGGAACCTTTGGATGGAGGTGATTGGTTCAGTTCTATTAGTTGAAAATTTCTCTTACTGGGGCTGAGGATTTAGCTCAGCGGCACAGCGCCTGCCTGGCAAGAGCAATGTCGTGAGTTCGATTCCTGGTACCGGGGGAAAAAAAAAAAAAAAGAAAATGAAAATTTCTCCTACTAAAGATTCGTTATCTTAAGAGATACTTGTATAAAACAAGTAAGGTTTATTATAAATAATATATATGACATTAAATTTTATTTCCTAGTTCTTAACTGACAATTAAGTGATAGACATGTTTTAAAGTATAGAATTACATATTACTGTCGATTCTTTCAGGCAACAGATATTTATGATTACACTCTGATGTGTGTCAAACAACTCCGTCCCATAAGTTCAAATTAAATCCAGAAAAACTTTGCTCATTTAGTGTGATTAGAATAAAAATATTTGATATAAAGAAGTACCCTAAACAATATGTATTCAGAAAAAGAAATGTGTATTTTGTCTCATGTCATACAAATATGAGAATCAGAGTATACATTGATTATATTAATAATATAGTTTGAATTTTCTTTAGTATCTTTTTTTCATTTCAGTAAAACACCAAGTTCAGCAATAGTGACCTTAAAAGTTCCATTTAATGTTTGTTTGATTTCACATTTAGAGCTAACAAGCATTACAGTCCATCAGTTGTAGCTTATATCTCTATCATAGCTATTGAGTGAGATTCTTAATATTTGCCAGTATTATATGTTTACTTAATTATATTATCTAGTATTGAATCAGAACACTGAAGATTGGTCAGAAGATTCTTGGAGTGTTGATTTAAATTGGACATTTCATAGTAGAAATATGGATGATTCATAAAAAGATGTTAGCAAGTGGCAGTTAGTTCCATTTGACATCTTTTTTTCTTTTAGTAGATTTTTTCCTCCAGGTATGTGAAATAATGATTGATTTCCTCATAGCTGTCCTTGAAACTACCTTGGACTGTAATACATTTATTACAGTGCTATACTGAAAAATATATTGAGGAACTTTTGCTTATTAAAACTACTTCCTGTCTTATTAGAACTCTGCTTTCTTTTTGTACTTAAAGATTCTGAAACTATAAAGATTAATAATACGAATTTTACAAAAACATTTTGTAAGGAGGTTAGTATTTAAGGTTATGATTAGCATCTTTTACTTAAAAAGAATTGAGCTAACTACAGTATATTTTATCCAGAAATATATGGAGGAGTTTCTAAATAGGTATGTTTAAATAATAGGAATAATAAATCCAAGATGCTAATGTTTAAAAAATATTCTTTAGATGCTGTACTTGAAACCACCATGGACTCTAATACATTTGTTACAGTGTTTTAAAAAACATTGGTTGGCTGTATTTGGATTAGTTATGGAAAAGAACTTACTTTTAACTGTTGAGAGCCTATATGAAAATCTTTGTAAAGGTATGCATCTTTTGTTTATTTTTCTTTAGCAGTGTGGTGTTAAAGTGTTAAGTTGAACCAGCAGGTATATTCCATGAGATATGATGATGAATTAATGAAAAATTTGTCAGTTAGTTCTTACTGATTTATACTTCTAATTTCTAAAGTGTGTTTGTAGCACTTGGATAAATGGATATACGTCTTAGAGATTATGACTATATATACTTTTATTGTTAATATCCTTAGATATTGTGAATTTGTAATTTTTACAAGATGGGGAAGTAGAAGCGTTTCTTGGCCAGAGTCTTTAACAATACAGATGTAGAAGACAGATTGAGACCACAAGGAGACTGGCTGTTGACTGCAAGGCACTGTTGCCTGCCTTGGTGGTGGCATTAGTTGGATTTGGGATGGTAGAAGTATTCTGGGAGGTATTACTTGAAGGTGGCGCAGCAGCAGCGGTTTAGTGTGAGTAAATTACATGGGTAGGAGCAGTGCTAGGAGCAGCAGCCCCAACCGCAGCCCCAGCCTCAGCCCCAGCCTGGCCACCATCGCTCTGCCTATGTCCTCTCTATTAGCACGAAGGCACCGCTCGCTGGAGTCTGAGCGCATGGAGCTCAGTTGGTTCTGGCAGGCACAAGCAAGGTGAATTCGTAATTTTTTTTTTTTTGTCTTTTTGAGACAGGGTCTCACTATGCAGTTCAGGCTGGCCTTGAGCTCACTTTGTAGTCCAGGCTGGTCTCAAACTTGCAGCGATCCTCCAGCCTCAGCCTCCTGAGTGCTGGGATTATAGGCGTGCCACCACGCCCGGCCTGTAATTTTTAATGACTTTTACTTTGAAAACTTTTACATTATACTTAGGTATGTAAGTAAAATTAATAAAAAAAATTTTTTTTTTCATTTCTCACTGTGTTTAACACAAACTTTTAAGTATATTTTGTGTACTAAGTATATCAGACTTTCTGTCTGAACTTACGGGTAAGGGATACGAAACTTACAGCTTTGGTGCATAGTAAATTTTAGAAATGGAAGAGACTACCATCACAGAGTTGGTGGATTTAAACTGTATTGCCCAGAATGTGTGGTTCTTTAAATGCTGCTGCTGCCGCACATACAAGGTAGAGATTTGTAAGGGGAGCCTGAAAGGTGGTGCCTTTATCCCTCGTCCCCAGTCTTAGCTGGGACAACATTTTTTTTCCCTCTTTGTTTATCTCCATGTAGAAATTGGAAAGTTTTTTTGCTAAAAAGAAAAAGTAAAAGGCACTAATTTAATGTTATTAAAGCTCATGTTTTTTGATCAAGGAAATTAGTCCTGAGATGACAAGTAACATCTAAGTCTAATTTATCTTAGCCATATTTGTCTGCCACTAAAGGTTCACTTCTTGATGTTTTTCATACTCTTCACATGAAGTGATTTACTTTGTTTATTGTTTTATATTAGATATATTCAGTCTACCTCTAAAAAATAACTGATGGCTTAAATAAGAGGACCATTAAAATATGTTTAAAACCAAGTAATAAAGAATTAAGAGAGATTTGTCAGATTTACTAAAAAACATGCCCAATTATTATTATAACACATGAGTACAGATTAAGAAAAAAGCCTTATTCTCTATTTTCCCCAAAGTATAAATGCTTTGAAAATATCTTAGCTTTAAAATTTTTCCTAGGAGATTTAAAGCACATAGTTTTTTAAAAGTCGTATCCCTGGTAGATGTTGGGTGAGTATTTACTTTTAGAAGACGTTACCAATTTTTAAAAGAAAGACACATTTGTGTCTTTTTTCTCTAACAATAAAAGTTAAGTTTTCGGAGTATTAACGTGTAAGAGATGTGGAACAACCATTTGGGCATATCTCCAAAGCAGCCTTTACTAAACATGTGGAATCATTTTTTGTATTTTTATTAGAGATATAATTTAATCTTTATAAGAAGTCCATACACTGTGTGTGCTCTTAAACAGGTTAGTTTAAAAAATGAAACCAATTGCCATCTTCTATTTGTTTGTTTTTCTGTTGGTAGACAGTGATCTGCTCTTACATGCAGCTGAGAGGTGATAGGTGGCAGCTCTTCCTGACAGTAGTGAGAGAAGTAAAGATGTTGTGACTATACCTAGTGCTAAAAAGTTACTTTTGTAGTTATTGTGTGCATAGTCTATTGGTCCTCGATTTAAAAGTATCTAGTGACTTGGGAAAAACATATAAAGTGATTCTAAAAGCACCTCCTGCTTTGTTATTTATTTCTTTCTTTTAGTAGTGGGGATTGAACCTAGGGCCTTGTGTATGCTAGTCTAGTGCTGTATCGTTGAGCCATATTCCAAATCCTATTTACGGTTTGAGATAAGGTCCTGCTAAATTACCCTGGTTGGCCTTGAACTTGTGATCTTTCTGCCTCAGTCCCCTTGAATAGCTAGGCTTATCAGAATATGCTACTGTGCCCAGTTTAACATACTTTTGAATTGGAAAAATTACAAGTCAGTTCATAGAAAATTGTGTGGAAAATGACCAGTAACTTCTTATGACTTTGTTATCCATACTAACTTTATTCTAAACAATTATTTGATTTATAAATTTCTCTGTCTCTTCTCTCTCTGCCCCCTTTTTTTTGGCAAGGTCTCATTTAGTTGTCCAGACAAGCCTTGAACCTATGGTCCTCTTCTGGAGGACACTTCTGTTAAGTGCTTACCAAATGCTTCAGTCTCTTTGTCTCTCTGTCTGTCTGTCTCCCCTCCTCTCCCTTCCCTTCCCTCCTCTTCTCTTTTTCTTTTTGGTACCAGGAATCAAACTCAGGACCTTGCACTTGCCAGGCAGGTGCTTATGCCACTGAGCTATATCCCTAGCCCCTCCTTCTCTTCTTTTTGTGGTACTGGGAATTGAAATCAGGACCTTCACATTGAGTTATATCCGTTGCCCTTTTAAAAATTTTTCAAGACAGGGTCTCCCTAAATTGCCTGGGGTAGGCTCAAATTTGGGATCACTTGCCTTGGCCTCCAAAAGTGTTGGGATCACTGGTATATGCTACATCCCTAGGTAGGATCCTCCCAGGCCCTTGACTGAAGCAAAGTCTCAGCTTCCAGGCTGGCCTTGAACTCACAGTAATCCTCTAGCTTCAGCCTTCACAGTGCTGGGATTACAGGCATGCACCACCATGCCTGGCTGGGTGTCTTTTTTTTGTCAGTGTCATTGTCCTGACTTTATGATTATTATTTTCCTTTTGCCCATAATCTTGCTAAGAAATTTTGTAAGACAGAAGTCAATGATTGATTCAAGGATATAAGCGCAACTAAACAGACTAAATAGGAGATAATATCCTTAAAAGAAGTTGTGCTCAATTATGTCTTCCTCAAAAGATTTATGAACTTTATCACACCTACAGTCTGTCCCATGTATAGCATCTCTCATCTCTCTCCTAACTAATGCCAAATCAGTTGTTGGCATTAAAAGGAAATAAAAGTGTTCCTGTAAGGAAATATACTGGGTTTCAGGGGGGATGAGAGGTAAAAGATAGAGGCGTGGCTATGAATAATGTCCCATTAGTTTCTGAATATTGGGGACTAATTATGAAAATGTAATTTCAAAATTTCATTTAAACCTTCCGAATTTCACAAGCAAGTTCTGCTTGTGTAAGTGACATACAGGAATGCTTTACTTTTTAACTCATAGTACCAATGAAAAGTCACGTTCATATTTAAGAATATAATTGCTTCTGACACTGAGAACGTTAAAATCGAAGAAAAGCAAACCCATTGTAGTGTGGTTATGTTGCCTTTGAAAACTATTATGTAGCCTTATCCCTTCAAATGGGAATTTTTTTTTTCTATTTTGCGGTTTGTGGCATTAGAAATTAAATTGTTCATAATCTTTAAAATCTCTGAGACTGTTTTTACCACTTTTCCTAGCTAGTTTGAACATTTAATGCAGGCATTTTTTAGCTTCTTGAGGAAAAATTATTATACTTTCAAGATGTTATTTGTAAATTATGTCACTTTAGTTTACAGGAAAAAATATTCTGCTAACTTCTTTTGCTTCTCATTGCTCCCCAAAGTCTTAGATAACGTATCATTTTCAACAAATATAATAAATTTCATGTAATGGAATTGAAGGTAAAGCACTACATGTAACTGACTTGATTATGACAGACTAGAAACTTGCATGCTTGCCACTAAAATGTGACTCTTCTGGTGTCTGTATAGTAATCTGAGTGTGAAACTGCCTCAGACCAGGTGTGGTGGCACATGCCGATAATCCCAGCAGACAGGAGGCTGAGGCAAGAGGATTGCCAGGGTTTGAGGACAGCTTGGATTATAGTGAGTTCAAGGCCAGCCTGGCAGCCTAAATTACACAGTGAAACTGTCTCAAAAAAAAACAAAACAACAACCAAGAGTGAGCCTCAGTTGTGCTTTAATTTATGATTATCTCTTTTTTCTTAAGAGTGTGATATTCTCTCATTGTACTTTGAAGTTGTTTGTGTTGAGGGAACTCCTGATATAGATACCAGTGTTACACTCACAGGACTTTGTCAATTACTAAGTCTCTTTCTTTGTTGCTTTTATACCAGAGAGATAAATTAGTAGTGGTATGTAGGTGTAAGTATATACTCTTCTTAAATTTAAAGATTGTATTAGTGTTCCAGTGTCATTTTTGTGTTTTATACTCATTCTTACATATTTTTCATTCTTAATTTTTTTCTTACCAGCTAATAATGCAGTAGACTTTACAACAGTGAAATTCTTGCTTCAAGATTCTAAAAGCTTGTTACATGCTTTCAGTGTAAGATCAAATTATGATGGTATTCTTCCACAGGCCTTTGCTCAAGTAAGCAGACTACTACAGACATTTGCAGAGGTAAGGTGTCTTTGGAATGCCATACAGAGCAGCCAGTCATATACATTCTAAAAATATATTTATGTAGCAGACAATGGTAGATAAAGGATAACTTGTCTAATTTATTCTAAATACTAAAAGCATTAATTAGTTAATTGAAGTGAGTATAATTCTTATAAAGAGTTATGAAACACATATACCTTTATGGAAGCAGTGTCACAAGAGTTACTGAGAATTTGTATTACTTCATTTATGCGTAGAAGGAAGTTACACATTACTGTTCAACTATTCATCTGTAGTATTTTATGCCAGTCAGTCTCATATGCATCAAAATCCAGTAGGAGATGTTTTTGAACATGTAGATACTAAGGATCTCTCAAACTTTTTGGCAATGGTATGCAGTGATGTTCTTTGATTTTTTTGTTGGTTTGTAAATACTTCAAGATTAAGAAAAAGTGTGTAAGTGTAGTTCAGAGAATTCCCATGTACAGTATATGCTTTACCTTGATTACCCCAAATGTTAACATTTTGTATATTTGCTTTATTGTTTTCCCTATCAGTTTATCTGCTCGTCTGTGTGTCTTATCTGTTCACATATTTTCTGAGCTATTTGAGAAGATGTTGGAGGGCTGATACCTCTTTACCTATAAATATTTCCACATAGATTTCCTTAGAAAGGATATGTTACATAACTACAGGTATCTTAATTTTTAGACCTCATTCAGAGTTCACAAATTCGTCTGTGAATTTTTTGAAGATCTCCTCACGGGATTCCTAAGCAGCCACCCACAGCCACCCTAATACTGATACCTTTTAAACTTAATTATATAGGTTTTAGTTATATTGTAGTTTTTCTATAATCTAATTTCAAATCTAGAAAGTTCAGGGAGTTTTATGTGCCAGAAACAATTCAGTATCATAACTACTAGAGAAGATGGAATGGAATTTTTATTTAATATAGATACCATATTCTCTTCTTTGAGGAACTGAACTGAACAGATTTTTCTTAGGATTTTTCATAGTGATACTGTGAATTAATCAAAGGATTAGATGATATTAATCTTGTCATAGTTGTAGAGTAACATTCTTCCTTGCTAAGAGAGTATCTCATGCAGTAAAATGTGATTATTCTTGAGGAAATAAGTGATTTAAGTGTGGAACAATTTTGTTTTGAAAGCAGGGCCTTCGCACAGCGCTACATCCCAAGCCCCCCTAACCCCTATTGGAGACAGGATGTCAAATCTCACTACCTGGCTAAATTGCCCAGACTGGCTTGAATTTATAATCCTGTCTCAGCTTCTCAGGGTTCTGGGATTACAGGTGTGTGCCCCCCTGCCTGACTGATCCTTTGGTTTTTATAATAGAAACATTGATAATCTGATTTTCTTATGGAAAGTACAACTTCTAGAACTATTAGTAGGAAAGAACGGAGCTGGAAGTTTAAGGGCTCACTATTGGGTTGTTGTATTTGGATTTTATTGAAGTAGACATTTCATCCTTTCCTGTCACAGAGTTGAGTCCTAATTTATATCTTCAGTGAAACAAAGTGAACAAGATAGAAAATGCAAGATACGTATAAGCTTAACTGTCTTTGTGTATATTAAAATTATTGAGAGTAAAATAAAATTTAAGATTGATGGAGATAAAAATAACTATCAAGTTTTAAACTCTGTTCATCCATTACAAACGTGGAGCTGAGAGATACCATGAAAATTAATACTAAAATTTAGTGTTGCTTATTAGATTATATACCTACCATATATATCTTGCTTACTATGTATTTAAAACTATTGAATTGTTGTTCCACGTGACTTTTTTTTTCTTTTTTTTGGTACTGGGAATTGAACTCCGGACCTTGTGCAGGTGCTTGTGCTGTTGAGCTATATCCCCGGCCCCCTTGAATTGTTGTTTAATTAATTATTTTTTCCTGGATTCTGAATTTTCAGTTACTCTGTTAGGAAGAGATTGATAATGGTGAGTGGCAAAACATGTAGCATCCTCATTAGTTCTTTTCCCTTGACACTTGGTACTTGTGTTAGTGTTTGAAACATCCTGTGTTGTTTCGTTGTCGAAGTCAATCAGAAACACTGTGATTTAGCTTGGTCCTTTAAAATACTTCTCTTTTTTCTTTCTCTCTCTCTTCTTCTTCCTCTTCTTCTTCCTCCCCTTCCCCTCTGCCACCCTCCCCCTTCTTCTCTTTTTCTTTCTTTCTTTTGCAGTACTGGGAATTGAACCTAGGGCATTCACACTGAGTTACATCACAGGTACTTACTGTTTCTATTTTTCATTTTAAAATAGGTTCTCCATAAGGCAATAAGTGGTCCAGACTGGGCTTGAAGCTGTAATCCTCCTGGCTCAGCCTCCCAGAGTGCTGCGATTATACTTTTAATAGGAGTTGTTTTATGGAATGCATTTGATTTGATAAATGTCTTATTTAGTCATGTTTTCTAACTTGAGCAACTTCCAAAGATAGGATATCTGAGTATAGTAATTGTAAAAATATGTATCTAGTTGTGTGTATGTGTGTGTGTGTGTGTCTGTGTGTGTGTTTGTCTAGGGGTAGTAGAGATTGAACTTGGGGAGCACTGAGGTATACCCCCAGACCCTTTTTATTGTATTTTGAGATAAGTTCTCAGTAAGTTGCCCAAGCTGGGCTCAAACTTGAGATCTTCTTGCCTTACCTGCCTCATAGCTGGCATTACAGGATTGTGCTACCATACATACATGATTTAAATATTTGTTTGTATTTTATTTTCAGTTCTGAGGCTCAAATCCAGGCCCTGTGCATGCTAGAAAGCTGTGTTTCACTAGCCCCCAAAATTCACTTAATCTCAAGTATCGAATATTAGGGAAAGAGGAGTATTCATTATTTATTTGCTTCTAAAGGTCTTCTGAAAAACTAAAACAGGAAACTAACATTATCATTTCCACACCTTTGCATTGTGTAAGTTGGGGAAGAAAGGGATGTGTACATTATTATTTTACAAAAATGACTTATCAAATGAAAAAATAAGTAAGACCTAATAAAAAATACTTGCCCTACTAAGATGCTAAAATAATTAAAATCAGTTCAGATAAGCTTTATACTTACATGGATCCTGACTTACATTTTTAACCTCTGATTTTGTAAATTCTCTGAACCCTTATTTTCTCTTTTGTAAAATGAGATTAATAATAATCTGTGCTTCAGAATTGTCATGAAGTTTAATAAATTAAAATTTGTAAAGACCTAGTAGATAATAAGAGCTCTGTAAATGTTTGGTTAAAAATTCAGTTACATATTTTATATAGTATTACCAAAGAAAAGAAGCACTGGATAAATGCTGCTTTTATTTTAGATGTATATGGAGATTTTAAAACAAGTTGTCTGGGTTAGGGTGTAGCTCATTGGTAGCACTTACCAGCATATGTAAAGAGCTGTGTTTGATCCCCAACACTGCATAAAAATAAAATTATCTCAGGACAAAAATAAATGTCTTTCCATGCATTTATATTTAGAAAATTCATAAGTTTATATAAAAAGGCAAAAATAGGAAGGATCTCCCCGTTCTTTGCCCCAGAAAATGAGAAGGGTAATAAGTACTTTTACAGTTAGAGAGAGATGTATAGATTGCCAAGGATCAAGTCCTTTTCATGCCTCTGACCTTCTGAGGGACCTTGGATGAGTTACTTATTTAACCTTTATGTGTTTTAGTTTCCTTCATTATAAAATACGGGTAGTTATAGTATGTTTCATAGGGTACTCATGAGATTAAGTGAGCTAATAAACACCTGACAGGGCTCCTGTATATGACAAATTCTTGTAAGTATTAGCTTATACTACCCATGGCATTAGAAATTTTATTTTTTAAATTTAATAAGCATAAAGTTTATGAAAAAATTAACCTATGAAGTTAACCTTTAAAATCATCCTTTCATCCTTTATATTATATTTCCTCATGTTTATTTGTTTATTATTTTTTTGAGACAGGGTCTTGCTATGTAGTCCAGGCTGGCTGTGAACTCACTATGTAGCCCAGGCTGGCCTTGAACTTGTGGCGATCTTCCTGCCTCAACCTCCCGAGTGCTGGGATTATAGGCATGTGCCACCATGCCCAGCAGCATGTAAATTTAACCGTAGTTAAATGGATCAATTTTGTTAAAGTTCATGAAGTATGTTACCAATAGAGCCAAGACCAAAATCCAAATTTTTAAAATCATAATTAAAATGTTTTCCATTCTATCAGTATTTTTCACCTGTTTGTATTTTACTGAGTGATATTTTAAAAAGTAATCAATTTGAGTCAATACTATATCTCTTTTTGAGATATAGTATCTTTTTGAGTCAATACTATATCTCAATACTATATCCCTTGAGTCAATACTACATCTCTTTTTGTTCTGCCATAAAATAGCTTAGCTTTCTTCTAATTTTTTTTTTTTGTTTTATTTTGTTTTGTTTTGAGACAGGATCTTGCTATATATTCCTGGCTGGCCTTGAACTCCCAGTATAGCCCAGGCTGGCCTCACATTTGGAGTGATCCTCCTGCTTTGCCCTCCTGAGTGCTGAGATTATAAGTGTGTGCCGCCACACCTGGCCTCTTCTACTCTTAAATACTTTCTGTGGGCCATTCTACTTACTGTACCATTTTATTTCCTCAAACCTATGTTTCTTAGCTCCTGTTGCTATTATACAGTTCTCATTATTTTCTGTTTTATTTTCCTCCTATTTAGTTCACACCTTTCCCCTTTCATTTTTCTCTATTCATTACCTTCTGCTTTTTTTATGCTGTATTCTTTCTTCACAACTCCATGTAATAAGAGTTGTTTTCATGTGGATGAGTTTCAAGTCTCAGATTTGCACATACAATCCATGCTAGATATCTTTACTTAGATAACTTTTGTGTTTTTTGTTTGTTTTTTCGAGATAGGATCTTACTGTGTAGTTCAGGGTGGCCTTGAACTCACTCTTGTAGCCCACCATGGCCTTGAATTCGGGTCAGTTTTCCTGCCTCAGTCTCTTAGTGCTTGGATTATAGGCATGTACCACCACGCTGACGTGTAGGTTAAAAAAAACCTTAGGTCTCCCTCATTCTCTGAATCTATAATTTTTGGCCAAATCTTTAAAAATATTTCTTGTATATACCCCCCCCCATTCTACTTCTTTTGATGCATAATTCAAATTTTCAGGATTTGCTTTGTGTATTCAGTACTTTCCTAACCAGTCTTTTTTGCTTACATTCTTCTGTTCCATGTGTCCTCAGTGTGGTTCAGAGTGTATCACTACCTGAATTAAAACTCTTCAGTGGTGGTTCACTGTTGCTCATAACATAAGGTTTCGATTGTGTCTTCACTTTCTTTACGTCCACTTTCAGCCCTTCACACTTATCTTGATTTTAAGGTGCTTAGAGCTTGACTCTAGCTTTGTGTCCTCTTTGTAGTTCAGTACCAGAGGTGTAAAAATTTTCATACAGTACTCTTAGACTATAATATTAGCCAAAAAAGTTCCTGTGATAAATAAATTGGAAGTAATTTGCTTTAAATAGAACAGAAAATATCTTTTATAGTTTTTATGCTTTTCTGGGAATATTCAATGCATAATAAAAGGAAAAGAATAGCCAGCACTTTGCAGAAAGTGCATACTTTTGTAAGCATAGTTCTGTTTTTCTCACTTACTAGTGAAAGAATAGCTGCATTTTTCTGTTAATTCTTAATTTCCCTAGGTCAAGGCAAAACTTAAGCCAAATTCTTCGGAAAACGCAATGAGTAAAACGCAGGAAGACACTCCTGTGGTGAAGCCTCATAACCAAGAAATCACTGTTTCCTCCACCTCTCATCTTCCTCAACCCAGCAGGCATCAAGAAATCTGGTCTGTCCTAGAGAATGTTTGGATTACAATATATCAGAACAGGTACTAAATTTCCAGCTAATCTTTAACTCTAGAGTGAAAGCCTGCGTTTTTGGGGGGCGGGTACTAGGAATCAAACTTAGGACCTCACGCTTGCCGGGCAGGTGCTGTGCCACTGAGCTAAATCCCCAGTCAAAGCTTGCTTTTCTTCAGAGTTTCTGTTACTATTCATTAAACAGTTAATTTTTGAGTTTTGAGTTTAATGCACAGATTGTCTTAAGGGACTTTTGTCAAATTAGTACTTTGGAAACAGTTACGCTTAAATAGGTGGACACATCAGAGTTATGTGGAAAATTTTAAAAATATATGCATAAACTCTCTCATTAGAAGTTCCAATTCAGTAAGAAAGAGGTTAAGAGAACAGTGAATTTAAACAAACAGACAGCCTCTCCAAGTTTTTGATTCAGATGTGAAAGCTTGTTGAGAGGCATTACCTCTGTATATGTCAAAACCACTGAAAAATCACCTGGATTAGCTAAACAGTTTAGGGTACAAGGCCTTGATAAAATTAAAAATAAAAGTTTATGTAAGTTTTTTAAAGGCAGATAAACACTTTTGTTTCAAAGGAAAAATTATTTTCTGTTACTTTAGTCACATAAACATAAAATGTAATGGTCTTGGTAAAATGATAGGGCTTATTTGTATTTTTTTTTAAATGAGCTGCTGTTAGACCAGCTGAAAAAAAAAATTGGGAACCACTGATTAAATTTAAAGTAGATAAAAACTCCCTCCTGTTCTTTCCACTAAGCCCATAATCTTTACATATAATTAAGTTACAAAGCCAGTGGCATATAGTTTGATTTTTGTTTCATGAGCTCTTTGCGACTGTTGTTTGGGATTGAGGTAGTCTGTTTGTTCTAGATGTTCACAAAAACAGCAGCAGAGCCCTTCACTTACATACCTGTTCTCAGTTGGCTCTTACAACATTGTAGATTTGTGGTTCATTTTAGGCTTGGGCTATGATTAAATTTTTTTTTCCAACAAATAACTTATATGAGCTAGCTTTATATCCTATCATACTAAAGAAATAACTGTATCTGGCAAATCATCTAAGGAGGATAATATTTAAAAATTACATTTATGTTCAAAACAATTGTTTCATTGCTTTTTTTCCAGTTTTTTTTTTTTTTTTTTGGTTTTTCTCCGGTACTGGGAACCGAACTCACGACCTTGTGCTTGCCAGGCAGGCGCTTTGCCGCTGAGCTAAATCCCCAGCCCCTTTTTTTTTTCCAGTTTTAATATATTTTTTCAAATTTTAATTAATCAAGACATTGTGGCTAGCAGAAAGTTACTAGATATATACGGTAGGTCAGAGAATACTACTTTTAGAATAAAGTATATTAAAACCATAGGTAAGATACTTTAATTTTTCTTTGGTTTAGAAAGCATTTGAGTATTGGACACCAGAGAATACTGTGTTTCTGGCTGATAGACTACATAATGGCATTTCAGCGAGTGGAAAATGTTCTTGTTGCCCTATCTATACATATTTACTTGAGACTACATTTTTTCTCAAACCTGATTGATACAAAGGTCTAGTAGGGTCTGTGCGTGGTTATTCACTGCTAGTGTGCTTGTACGTGACTGTAAATGCCATCTTCTTGTTCCTGGTTTAATAATCATTTGTGAACTTACAGCACATCAGGTTAGGTTTTCTATTTATAAGGAATTTGGATAAGTTCTACATACTATTACTGATTTAAGTTTTAAAAAACCTTTCCTGCTGTTTTTCAGGCAAGCTTCTGAGACTTTGTAAAAATGTGTATCTTTGAGTTTCAGTGTGAACTATAATTAAAATATTGTATTATATTTTTTTCATTACTTTTTTTGTAACTTAGAACTTTATTAATACTGTGAAGGTAAAAGCAATTTTTGAACTTTATTTTTCTGTTTGTTTTTTATACTGAGAATTTAACATAGTGCCTCACATTTTCTAAGAACACACTCTACCACTAAGCTACAAGCTTTGGTCCCCAAAAGGATAGTTTTTGAAAGTTTTTTGACTGATGCTGTCCTATAAGCTGACTGTTCAATAATCAATAATACATCTGATCTGTAATTTAATGTCTGACAATAGATTGCAGCTGT
The DNA here is from genome assembly GCF_000276665.1 of Chinchilla lanigera. Taxonomy (NCBI): domain Eukaryota; kingdom Metazoa; phylum Chordata; class Mammalia; order Rodentia; family Chinchillidae; genus Chinchilla; species Chinchilla lanigera. The sequence goes on from NW_004955406.1 coordinate 23,824,761, forward strand.
AACTGATTTGAAATGTTTATTTTCAAAACCTCTTCATTATTTTTAATGACTGATTCGATATTAATGTGACATGTATTTTTTTGTATGTGTAAAAATTGTTTGAACAAAAAATTTTGCATTTGTAAAGCCAGGCTGTTTTAAATTTATAATCCTTCTATCTTACCCTCCTGAGTGCTGAGATTACAGGAATGTGCCACCATGCCTAGCTGACCTAAATCCTTTTTCAGAAATAAGCTTTTTACAAATGTACTTTATGCTTTGTATTTTAATATTCTCTAATATAGTATATACTATTTTATGCACTAAAATATGTTTTCCTTTAGTAAGGTAAAAACATATATTAACCAATCTATTTCTACAGATTTCCCATGTTTCCTTTTTGTAGAGGTGTGCTTGGTTTCGTTGCTTATTATTATTTTGTTCTTGTATATTAGATCTTACAGCATACTCAGGGCCTACTTTTAATACCTGAGTCGGCTTTTACTAGTTTATTCTCTGTCAGCACAGCAGGAGTTATGGACATGAACATGTAACATTAAGGCTGCTGTTTTGGAGGATTTTGGTGGTGGTATGGAAAGTATTTTTCAGTTTGTACAAGACTGATACCTGGCAATTTGTTTTGTTATTGTTTAGCTCTAATAGTAGGAGAAATGTGAAATGAAAAAGCCCAAGTATCACATTGTAGGGCCCTTTTATTACTAATCGATATAGCCAGCTTTGTTTCTAGGCATATGTGTTAGTTTCCTAGGGCTGCTATAATAAATCACTGCAAACTAGATGATTTTTAAACAGCATGTACTTATCTGCTCACAGCTCTGAGGGCAAAGATTGGAAATCCAAGTGTCTGCAGGGTTGTTTCTCTCTGGAAGTTCTGAAGAAGAATCTGTTCCATGCCATTTTCCTATCGGCTAGTGGTTGTGAGCAATCCTTGTATCACTCCAGTCTCTGTCTTTACAGTTTGTGGGAACCACTCTAATCCAGCCCTCATTTAAAATTAACTAATTACATTTTCAAAGACCCTATTTCAAATAAAGGGCCGGGGATATAGCTCAGTGGCACAAGCACCTGCCTGGCCAGTGCAAGGTCCCGAGTTTGATTCCTGGTACCAAAAAATCAAGATCAAATAAAGTTACATTCTGAAGTTCTCAGTGAACATGAATTTTGGGAAGATAACATTGATACTATAGCATGTTTGGCTTTCAATTTTGTGGCTAAAATAAGAAAACCTTTTTCTATTTTTTACATGGTATAAGAGTGATTTTAATAGTTTGGTATTTTACCAGATGACTAATTCACTGTTTACTTAATACTTGTATGCTGTTGCATATTTGGAATGTTAGTAATTGTTGACTAGTTGTGAATAATTATTAATTTATGATAGATTTCTGAAAGTGGAATTACTAGGGTAAGCTTCCAGTTTTAATTGACAGTCTCATATCTTGTTTTCTTCATTCTTATATTGTCGGAGACTGAATTGGATGTAGATTGATAATATTACTGCCCTTCTGTCTCTAATGATCTCTTAGAATAACAGTATTCACATGGTTTTTATAGTATTACTTCACTTAAGATTTGGAATAGATCCAGAACTAGATTCCTTGCATAAATATTAACCTGAACTTTCCACATCACCATTTTATTTATAATTTAAATAGATTACAACGATGAGAAATTAATTTTATTTTATTTTATTTTTATTTTTATTTGTTTTTGGTTTTGGTTTTTCTCTGGTACTGGGAACCGAACTCACGACCTTGCGCTTGCCAGGCAGGCGCTTTTGCCGCTGAGCTAAATCCCCAGCCCCGAGAAATTAATTTTATTATTTTATTTTATAGAATGGAAAAATTGAATTATTAAATGTGCATGCATATGTGTAAGTATTATTTCTTTTTTTCCTCTGTTACAGCACAGATGTGTTTCAAAGACTGAACTCAGATTCGGCTCTGACTGCTTCAAAAATAGCATCATTTGAAGAAGCATTTATGTATCTTCAAAAGTTAATGGCAGCTGTGAAAGATATTCTTGAAGGAATCCAGAGGTGAACACTAAATGTCAAAGCTTCATTTTTTTGTTACTTTCCCCTTTTCTCTAGGTTTATCCACTTTTTTTTAAGAGTTGCTGGCAGTGTTCCAGCAAGTTTTATAAACTTCTCCCTCCCCTGCAACAAATCCTTATCCTCTATCTAGCTTGGATCACAAGAATGTTTTTACTTTTTCTTTCTGGAACATAAGTGTGTTAAAATAATTATCATTGTCCCTTTAAAGCAAATATATATTAGTATTTTTAAATATTTGAGTTTATGTGATACAGTTTCACAGTGCTACAAACTGAAATATAGTATGAAAAGCAACATACCCTTAATGATGCTCTGAGAGTTACATGTGTTTAAGTATTTGTCTTTATTTTCAGTATAGTTCCAGGAAGCTATAGAATGGGTTATAGCACCTTCATAACCTTAAAGCAAATGCTTCCTTTAAGAATTCTAAAAGAGCCCAAACTTTGCAGTTGGAGTGGTATGTACTAGAATTGCTTTACCTGAATTGGGTATGCAACTTGCTAACAGAAAAGTAGTTTTTTATAAACTAAAAAAGAAACAACAAAAAATGGACTACTATGCCCATGTTTAAGAAACTTGGAATTTCCAGATGTCTCTTTTTTCTTCCTTGTCTCTTCAGTGGTTTTTAGGAACTTAATCTCCTGTTAACATGAAAGGCATTTTTATTTCTTTGGCTCATATTTGGTCTAAATGATTTTTAGAATGAAAAATAGTTCAAGTCTTTTATCTAAGTTGTTAATGAACTAAAACATGGCAGATTCTAATATAAGTATTACCTGTAAGTACTAAAAGTCACTGTATTTATTTATTTATTTGTTTATTTATTTGTCTTTTTGAGACAGGTCTCACTATGCAGTTCAGGCTGGCCTTAAGCTCACTTTGTAGCCCAGGCTGGTCTCGAACTCGCAACGATCCTTCTGCCTCAGCTGGAGGGCTGGGATTACAGGCATGCGCCACCACTTTATAACTTACTATTAGATAAGAGTGCCTTGCTTATAGTTATTATTAAAACTGTTGTTCAATGTAGATTGCATTAAAAGTCATGCATGACAATACCTTTTCTAGTCTTTTTGAGACAGGGTCTTGCTATGGAGTTCAGGGTGGCCTTGAGCTCACTTTGTAGCCCAGGCTGGTCTCGAACTTGCAACAATCTGCCTCAGCCTCCCGAGTGCTGGGACTACAGGTGTGTGCCACCACGCCCAGCAGCAGTAACTTTTCTAAAGAAAGTAAGGACATAAACTTGTCTTTAATCATTCCACAAACACCTATGGGGCACCAGCTATGTGTCTTTTGACCGCACACAGCTTATAAAGCAATGCATTCATTGTCTGCAATCCCAGCACTCAGGAGGCTGAGGCAGGAGAATTGCTGCAAGTTTGAGGCTAGCGTGGGTTACAAAGTGAGCTCAAGGCCCGCCTAAACTACATAGCAAGGCCCTGTCAACAAGACCAAAAAATTAATTAATTAATTAATTTTAAAAATGCAGTCATGTTAAAATGGATGTAGTAGTCCCTTTTTTCTGCTAGGCATGTACTTCAAGATCCCCAGTGGCTGCCTGAAACCAAAGACAGTACCGAACCTTATGTATGCTATGCTTTTTTCCTCTACATATATACTTACAACAAAGTTTAATTTATAAATTAGGCACAGTAAGAGATTAGCAGTGCTAACAAGTAGTAATACACAATTATAACAATACACTGGTAGGGCAGTTATGTCAATGCAGTCTCTCAATATCTTGTATTGACTGTATTTTCCGACTGTAATTGTCTTGGGTAACTGAAACTCTGGAAAGTGAAACCCCAGATAAAGGGGCTGCTGTAATTGCAGTGAAGAACCATTAGTATTTTGATATGGTGTATGCAGTGGATGGAGAGTTTGGCTAATGATGTCTGGATTAGAGACTGGAGGAGAATGTCTCACAGGCTATACAAAGCAGTTTCCACTTACCCTGTGGGCGAATATTCCTCACACATAGAAGGCTATAAATTACGAGTCACAACACATGTTTCTAGTCCAGAAGCATTGGATATATTGCATACTGTACTACTTTTTAGAGAAAATATATGGACATATTAATGGTGTTAAAAACTTACATTGTAGAAAGACTTTTTTTTTTGGTTTTTCTCCAGTACTGGGAATTGAACTCATGACCTTGCACTTGCCAGGCAGGTGCTGTGCCACTGAGCTAAATCCCCAACCCCTGTAGAAAGACTTACTTAATTTTAAAAACTTTAAAACATATTGATGCCTGGATCTTCCACCCAAAGAGACGGATATAATTGGTCTTGGCATGTTTGGCTACCAAGAAGTTAATTGAATTAGTGAGTGATAGGTTTTTCTGAGATAGGGTCTTGCTATGTAGTTCAGGCTGGCCTTGAACTCACTGTGTGGTTCAGGCTGGACTCAGCCCTGTAGCAGTTCTTCTACCTCAGCCTCCCAAGTTCTGGGAATACAAGTGTGAGCTACCATCCCTGGCTCAAAATTTTAAAAACTTTTTCAGAAAATTCTAAGAATATTTTGGCAAGGTTGAGAACCACTGTCCAGTATACTTACCGAGTGGTTCTCAAAGTGTGGGGTGCCTGGAACTTGTTAAATGTACAGAGTCTCAGGCCTTCCCAGACATACTGAACCTGTACATACAGAAACTGCACATGGTGCCCAGTGCCTTGTGTCCTCCAGGTAATTCCGTAGACAGTAAAGTTGAGCATCACTGGGCTAGGTGATTTTCAGTCCTGGTGACAGATACAGTCACCTAGAGTGGACTTGAGCATAGGCATTTTTACCAGCTCCCCAAGTGGTGATTGTGGAGCCAGGGTCAAAAAGATACAGGCTGTATACTGCTTAGATAAGCTATTTAAAATAAATTATTATATGAATTTTAAGGCTGATAAAATTTTGTTATCCTTTCCTTGTAAGGATCCGTAACCCCAGGAATAAGAAAATGTTGGTGACTCTTACCATGTGACCCAGGATAAATTATTAAAGCTATTTTGAGCCTCGGTTTTCATCCATAAAACAGACATGGTAATAACCTTCCCATAATGCAGTGCTTTGATAAGGTGTTGGTATTAATAGTCAAACTTGCAGTCTGGGAGATGAGTACTGCTACTCCGCTATGTGAGCAGCTTACTGGGATAGTAAACTTAGTACCAGTAATGAATTGAAGATGCAAAGTTTAGAAAGGAGGAAACTTTATTGGAAAGGGTTAGAAATGAGCAGATAGATAGCTATCCTGATAAGGACCAGGGTACCGTAGCTCCAGAAAGGTGGAGGACCTGTGGGTCCCCTGTTCCTGGCACCTCTATAGGGGTCAGAAACCCTTCCCCCACATGAAACTTGCCATAGCTCGGTTGGCTTCTGGGCACCCCCTGCCTTCATCATTTTCTTCTGGTGGTGTCTGTGTAACTTCTTTCTGCTTGTTTGTCCTTGACAAAAGCGTATCTTTAGAGTGGACAGCGGTTTGGCAAGGGGTGGCCTTATTCATGGTTAGCTTAGAGTTGTGTATACATGCGATACATGTTAGTCTGTTAGTGCGTGTATACACTAAATAAGAGCTTTCCCCAGTGTTGGTCAGCCCCCTCCGCACCTTAGTTTCTCCTTATCTTGGCTTTGTGCATTTGCCTCTCTGTGCCTGCCTGTCAGCTTTTTCCTCTGGTCTTTTGGTATAAGTCTGAGGGCCGTTTGGTGTCTTTCAGTTTTTCTCTTTATTTACCCTGTCCTTGAAATTGTACCCAGGGAATTACTCTAATTAGGTGTTAATTCCTTCTAGTCAAGATGAGGTAGAAAACTGATGAGGTGCTTATTTTATTCATTATGTGCCTATACAAAACCAGTAATTTTCAGCTTGTTTTTAGGGGAACTAGTTAAAAATGCAGAATTCTAGGTCTTAGCCTAGACTTACTGAACTAAAAAGATAAAAGTATTTTGTACAGCAGTGAACTTATATTTTGAACAAGTTTTCTGGGGGATTTGTAGAAGTTTCTGGGGGGATTTGTATGCATATGGTGAGAGACCAGATTTAAAGAAACAAACTATCTAAAATTTTATGTTGTAGGGAATCTAAATGTTACATTATAGAGAATAGAAGGAAAAAAATGCAAAGCTTAGTAAATGAGGGAAAGGGGTTGAAAGGAGGGGAGGGGGCTGGGATAAAAAGCAAGGTACATCATGTACAACTACAGATTCCCTATGATGGATATTACCATTATGTATATCTAAAATGTACCAATAAATTTAAAAATAAAAGGAAGAAGGAGGTGAAAAAAGATCATACCACCTGCCTCACCTTCCCTGGCAGCCTCCATGGAACTCAAAATACTGGGGGCAAAAGAAAGTCACAGTACCACCTGTTTTCTCCTCTGTTACCACTAGAGGGCACTGCCAATAAAATTCACATGTGCCAACATTCATTAATCAAAATATTAAAAATTATAATTTTTAAACTTTTTTTGTCTTTTTGAGACAGGGTTTTGTTATACTGTTCAGGCTGGCCTTGAACTCACTCTGTAGCCCAAGCTGGCCTTGGATTCCTGCCTCAGCCTCCTGAATGCTGGGATTACAGGCATGCATCACCATGCCTGGCCTATTTTTTAATTCTTAAGACACTTAAAATATTTTAGGAAATGGAATCATATTAAAATAAGCATATTAAAATAATATACTTTTTTCTTTTGCTTATGGGTGAATTAAAACATTTTTAAACACTGAAAAATACATTCGTTTGTAATGGCTGAAAATTCATTACCATCTTCTGATGCATATTACCGTAGCATCATTTCATTTGATTTTAAGATATACTGTGTGCCCAGTGTATATGTCTGCTCTAATTCCCTGCATCTTAAAAATAGAAGATGTATGATGTTACATTGGCAGTTAGGAATAAGGTAAAGTGTAACCAGGTCCTTCAGTTAAAGTGAGTGAAAATGCAGTTGGTAAACTAAGAACTTGAGAATCTATCCCTTTGTAGCTTAACTTGGGCATATCATCTATCCTATGTAAGCTGCAGCTTCATTCATTCATTGAGAATTCTAGTGTCTTCTTCAGAAACATATATAAGATGATATATGTAAACATTTTTAAGCTATATTTATAAGTGTTTGTCTTTTTTTCCTTAAATTTGAAATGTTTAAAGTATGTATTTCAGTTGTAAGAAAACTGTAAACATGAATGTGGTCATGCTGTGTAATCGGGAGCAGAGTACCTAATTTTGGAGTTTAAAAAGGGGTTGGGATATTGTGGATGCCTAAACTTTATAAACGTTTTCTTTTGGATAGGAGAGTAAATTTAAGTAGCTTAATTGATACTGCTTTAGCAATTGCTTGGTTTATAAGGTTTCATTTGGAGCAGTAAAATTAATTGGACAGTTGAATTGCAAATTGTGAAAAATAAAGAATGTTCTACTTGTCCATGGATGAAAGATGTTCTTTAATGTTTATATGTGCTTAAACTGACTTCTTACAAAACTCAGTGAAATAGGTCTTATGATCCACTTCTGAGACACTATAAATGTGAACAGCTTTAAGTTGAAAGCTAATAGAGAGCAATGAAAGTATTTCAGGTATGTTTTTATAGCTGTGAAATAAATGATAATAAAACTTCCTGGTTCAGAGATTAAGGAAAAAAGGAAAGGGTTATAGATTATAAACTGCATAGGTTTTTGTAATATACTTGTTTTGTCTTTATAAAAATAACAGCATTTTTGAAGTGCAGTATGGGAAAGAAGGCGAGTGAGCTACCATTCCTCAGAAATAGTGTGGCACATATTGAAGAGAATATTTTATATGTTAGGATGTCTTCTAAACTTAGATAACTTTTTTTCCTGTCCTTCTTTGGGTTGTATTTCAATGTAGCAATAAATAAGTACGACTGGTATACTTAGACATGATCATATGTTGCATGGGCCTGATGATAGAATATTATTTTGGAAAATGAAGCCTTTGTTGTGGTTTTAGAAGAAGGAGATTTTTATTGAATTATTTTATCTTCAAATCTTTATTTATTTATTGGTACCAGGAATCAAACTCACGACCTCTTGCTTGCCAGGCAATAAATCTTTATTTTTTATTTTTATTAAATTGAATTAATTAATTAATTTGGTTTTCTGAGACAGGGTCTCGCTATGTAGTACAGGATGGCCTTGAACTGACTTATGTATCCCAGGCTGGCCTCCAACTCATGGTGATCCTTCTGCCTCAGTCTGCCAAGTACTAGGGTTACAGCCATGCACTACCACATCTGGCCTCAAATCTTTATTTTTTTATATTAATTTAGTTTTATTAGTATAAGTTTGTAGGACATAATGTTGATATTAACCTTAGGGAGTATGTACATGTAATTAACATATCTAAATTTTTTTTTATTCTCCCTTCTTTCCTTTTACTCCTTGCTCCCTCTGTATTTGGATCCCATTTCTATTTGCAAAAGATCTCTCTCTCTGTTTCCTATTATCTTTCATTTTGTTTTTTAAAAATATTTATACTTGGGTTTCTCATATAAGAAAAGTTCTGTGGTATTTAAACTTGTGTATATGATTTATTTTGCTCAACATTAGTTTTAAGTGCATCCATTTTTCCTACAAATGACTCAAATTTATCCTTCTTTATGATAGAGTAGTACTCCATTATATATAAATACCACGGTTTCTTTATGCATTCATCTGTTGATGTATATATAAGCTACTTCCAAGATTTAGCTATTATGAATTGTGTTACTATAAACATGGGTGTGCATGTATAATTATGGTGTAATGTCTTTAACACTTTGGGGAAGATACCTAGAAGGGGAATAATGGCTAGATCAAATGGAATTTCTATTTGTAGTTTTTTGAGGAATCTCTGCACATAGTGATACTACTATAGTTTACATTCCTACCAGCAATGTAGCAGAGTTCATTTTTCCTCACATCTTTACTAGCATTTGTTATAAGATTTTTTCACGATAACCGTTCTTTCTGGAGCAAGATGAAATCTCAGTGATTATAATTTGCGTTTCTCTAATGACTAGAGAGGTTGAGCATTTTTTCGTATGTTTATTGGCCATTTCTATTTCTTCTGAGAATTGCATGTTCATTTCAGCTGCCTGTTCATTCCAGTTATTGGGGTTCTGGGTTTTTGGGTTTTTTTTAGTTGTTTGTATATTCTAGATATTGGTCCTGTCAGGAGTAGGTAGCAAAATTTTTTTCGCCATTTTATAGGTTGTTTCTTCACTCTGTTTTTTTCTTTGCAATGCAGAAACTTTTTAATTTGATAAAATTTAATTTGTTGACTCGATGTTATTTCTTGTACAATTGAGGTTCTGTTTCAGAAGTCCTTTTCTGTACCTGTCTTTCCAAGAATTTTCTGTTTTATCTTCCAGCATATTGTGTTTCCATTTTAATACTTGTATTTAGATCTTTGATACATCCTGATTTTAGTTTACTCCATGGTGATAGAAATGAATCTAGATTCAGTTTTTTTCATATGTGTAATAAATTTTCCTTGTACCATGTGTTAAGGAGTCTTACCTTTCTTTGAGTGTATGCTTTCACTTCTTTGTCAAAGGTCAGATGTCTCTTTGTGCCACTACCATACTGTTTTTAACACTGGACCAGTGAGCAGAGAGTGATATTTATAGCTTGAAATCCAGGTTTGTGATGCTTCCTAGTTTGCTTTTTTGTTGTCTGGCATTGTTTTTGCTATTCTGGGTCTCTTCTGGCTCTGTATGAGTTTTAGGATTATTTTCTCTAGTTCTGTGAGGAATGCTATTGTCATTTTGATTGGGATTGCATTAAATCTATAAAACATAACACTCTCTGCTCACGTTGGTTACTTCTGCTGTTGATATATTCAATAGAATTCTTTTATCTCCAGGATTTCTATTTGGCACTTTTTCAGGGACTATATTTGGTAAATTTGTTATTTATGTTTTGAATGATCTTGGTTAACTCTTCTAAATTTTTGTTTGAGTCATCTTTAACCATATTGGTCACTTTGTTAATTTCAGTATCTGGTGGTGTTTTGTTTTTTTTTCCCCCCGGTACCAGGAATCGAACTCACACTTTCCAGGCAGGCGCTGTGTCGCTGAGCTAAATCCCCAGCCCCTCAGTATCTGTTTGGTTATATCAGATTTGAGCTCGCCTCAGTTTGCTTTCTCTTTGATCTTTTTGTATACTTCCAACTGTTTGGCATTTGATTTCCTCTTCCTCAGTGCCCCTTGGATCTGCTTTGAAGCGTTTGGGATTCTTGGATACATCTTAGTGCCTTGTTTTTTCATATTGAATGTGTGCGGTGGTTTGAGGTCAAATAGAGTGAAGAGTATTTGTGGTAAGATCATCTCCCGAGTTAGATTCTGTTTTTCTGTAATGTGATCTTTATTTGTCAAGAGGTATTTTCTACCACTAAAGCCTGTTCAGCTTAATTGGGTTGGACCCAGACACTGTATTGTAAATAAATAATTCCTACTGGTTATATTAACATCCACAGATCCAACCATACATCAGTCGTGAACATGAAAATTGTTTCGACAACTTTGTCTTTTTATTACTGTCCCTTACAGACTACACTGCTAATAACAACAGTCTGGGATGTAGAGGGAGGGAGGGAGGAGGGAAAGAGGAAGGAGATACGTTAGTAAGAAGAGAGATAAATGAGGGAAGACAAAAAATAGGATGTCAGACTCTGTTGGTGGTATTTTTGTAACTGAAGTTAGGGACTAGTATTGAATGAGGGTCTGGAGGAGGGACACAGACGGAGGGAGGTATAATTAGAGATTGAGAATGGCTGTGAGGTTGTTGGAACCTGTGAGTGCATTTGCAGTTAGTTTTGTTTGGATCCTCCGAGCACAGTTCTGTTAAGGGTCACCCCAACACGGCCATGAATGGTATAGTCCAAGTTAAAGCACCGGTCAGTTCTTACTCTCTTTTTTACATTCACAGGTACCTGCTCTATATTTGTTGCATGAAATGTGTAAAAGAAGAAGGTAGTAAAGGATAGGATAAATGAAGAACAACAACTAAAGAAGAATAGGAAGGAAAAGGAGTTAAAATGAGAAAAGAGAAGGACCAAGAAAAAGTCCAAGAAAAAGACCAAGAAAAAGGAAAAACAAATAAAGTAAAATGAAAAATACTAATAAAGAAATAAGAGCTTAAGTGGGGGGCAACCACCCAGAACACACAAAACAAGCAAGGAAACAGACAGAAACCCATGCACTGCTATACCACAGAGCTGGCATGCCCACACGTTTCCTTCACTCTGTAGTTACAGTCTGATTGCAGACAGCTAAGCTGGTTTCCTCCCTGTGGACTGCTTAACTGCCTGCTTAGCAGTGGTAAAGGCTCTTAATCTGTCTGAACTGGCCTCCTGGCTGCAAGCTGTGCTTTGGGGGTGGCCAATTGCAGACTTTTGTCTCTGTCCCAAAATCTGACTACAATTAATTTAAGAAGAAAATGCGTTGTAGTTTGCCCAGCACCTAGTTCTCCATCACCTTCTGCCAGTGGCCTCCCACTCGCTCTCCCCTCACTGCAGGGTGAATTCTGTCATCATTTGTGTGCTTTTCCTCCAGGTCTTTCTTACCAGTATATCACAGAAGCGCTCTGATGTAAGTGACACTTTCTGTTCCTTCACTCTCAGACTTGTACGTGCCCCGGGTTCCTCTCTCAGGAGCTCATTTTCCAACCTGTAGCTCTTGGTTCAGTGCCCAGGCTCGGCAGAGGCCCTCCTGTCCTACCCCTGTGGTGGGCAGGGAGCAGGATTTCACTCTTCTCAGATCTTTCTGGTGTTTAGGGGAAACAATAGAAAGGCACCCACTTGGGTCTGGGTCAGCAGAATCTCTCTCTCCCCCATGTTTCCAAGAATCAGTTCCTAACTCCTTGCCAGGAAGCTCTGGCTCCTCACAGTTCATGGTGTTCAGCCTCTCCCTGCCTGGGCCTTTCTGTGTCAACCATTTATCTAAATTAGAGGACCGATGAGATTGAATGGAGATTTAGATTCAGAGGATATAAGCAGACAATTTTTTTGTAAGATGTTACAGAACTGTATAATATGTCATTGTTTATATACATATGTGGACAATTATTTACGAAAGCATTTGTGATATGTTATTGGAGTGTGATAAATACTTTTTAAACTTAATGTTTATATTAAGTTTTATATATAATAATTTACATTGGCTGACAAAATATGTGGCGTGTACATATCACTCTATGTTTTTTTTGTTGTTGTTTTTTCCGGTACCAGGAATCAAACTCACGACCTTGCGCTTGCCAGGCAGGCACTGTGCCGCTGAGCTAAATCCCCAGTCCTGAGTGTGCATATCACTCTAAATTGTCTAGTAAGCAGCTGGTATATATTTTTAATAGGGTTCTTCAGTATTACCAAAGATAATATATCACTTACTGCTTAATTTTTAAAGTAACTTGATTTTCATTTTACATATCTGATGTTCTTGTTCACACTTCCTAGTATTTATGATTTAAGAATAGGAAACAAAGACTGTTTTTATCCTAAATGTTAGTATAGAAATGTGACAGTTACTTCTGCTACCCATAGAACATACCTGTTTCCTTGTTTTAGTCAATAAAATGAATTTTTCTATGACAGAGTTAAATATTTCCCATCATAAATTCCTAGAAAATCACACCAGAATTAAGTAATAAAATATAATATGAAGCTGGTGTGGTGGTGGATAACTGTAATCCTGGAACTCAGGAAACTGAGGCAGGAGGGTTGCAAGTTTGGGGCCAGCCTGGGCTACATAGCAAGATCATGTCTTAAAAAATAAAAATAATATAGATATAATATAGATATATAGATAAATACAGAAGATTATTAAATATAGCAAGTACCTTTGTTAAGTTGATTTTATTTATAATCAGTATTGTTTTATTCAAATTCATCTTTTTTGTAGTTGGTTAATTTTATCTAGTGATTTATTGACCTGGTATTTAGGTAAGTTTCCCTGATGTTAAATCTTACTTTAGGAAATGGTTTTAGCATTTTTTTAAAGATGAAACATTTTTTTAAAAAGTGAAGCAGAGAATAAGTGACTTAAGTCAGTGAGGCCAAATACTGGTAAAATAATTGAATATAGGCAATCAATTAAAGGTTCTTAGTAAGGGTTGGCATAACTAAATGTGTACAGTGAATATATGGGGAAAAAACACATGATCAGTTCTAATTCTTTGTTACAGAGTACTTACATGGCATTGTCTGTAATGCAGTATTGCTTGCATTGTTCTTATGCTATTTTGTAAATGGATGTCTGTTAATATATTTTCCTTTTATTTTTAAAATAAATTTTAAAAATAATAGTTATACAACAGGTTTAGAGTATACCCTATACTCTAGGATTAGTTTAATTTATTTTCAGAAATACTGTATCTTCTTGTGACTCTTAAGGAACATTTAACACTGCAGTGGGTCAACCAGCTTCCATAGTGAGAATTGAGGCAGTCATTGTCAGGGGTTTCTAATAATTTGGCTCATGGATGTATCTTACACATAGACACGCAATAAATACTTTTTGACATCAAAAACCCCTGGAATTATCAAACATTTTTATGTGCCACACCCTAAAAACAAAGCAAAATTAATTTTCCATATACCTTACCCTTGATAAGAGTGTAACTTAAACTATATGTTTAAATTTTGTATCTTCATTTTGCTACCGTTAAACTAGTTTATTAATTTTTTTAAAATATGGAATGCTTCACAGAGTTGAAGTATTCCATATGTCATCCCTGCATAAGGGCCATGCTAATCTTCTCTGTATTGTTCCTTTTTTTTAGTATATGTGTTGCCAAAGCAAGCACTTTTATAATTGTTGACAGCTATATGTTTTCCTCAACTTAATTATTGAACTTAAGACAAATAAGCAAAAATAACCGAAATTATATTTTAATAACAATGATTTATAGAAATTTTATTTTTGTCTTTTTAATAGTGTTGATTAAAAAGTGTTCACACTTTTGAACACTATATGAGGTGTACATAAAGTGTGTTGGGTAGCTTCCAGAGGGACTCACATCTGTGTATTATGGTGCTGATATGTTAGAGAAGTGAAATGCTCAGACCTCTTAGATTACTAGATACTAGATCTGAGTGAATGCTGATACCTATAGAGCTAAATTGCCACTGTAGTTGGAGAAATGGCCAGAGGGAATTTACGTATTTTAATTACATTCATCTTTTGGGGGTTATTTTTGGAAAGATTTTTCTAAGATAATTTTTCTTTACCTTCTGGTGTAACTCATAAAAGCTCAAACTAAAAATAGTGGCATGAGCTTTGCATTTCTTGTTGATTACATATGATTACATTATTGCTACTACCTTTGGTCTTTAAATTCCTAGAAGTCATTGACCACATATAATATGTAAACTAGAATTCCTTAAGGCCACTTCTCTTGACCCCCTCCCTAATGTGGAACTCCCACCCCATCCTGTGGATATTTTAGTAGATGACTTGGGGCTAACATGAACCAGTGGAAAGGTGTAAGTTTAAAAGGGATGAAAAATTCAGTTTGACATAATAGAGCCAAATAGGTTGGGTGTGTAACTGGGCAGGTTGATACTGTTAGACTTCCTCTAAACCTGCTCGTACTCCCCCCCCCCCCCCGCACTGAAGGTTTTTTTTCCACTAAAAGTATTTCTTTAATTTCTCAGTGAGGTTTGTATTCATTATGAAAATGAAACCACCTCAATTACAGGGGAAGGGTTGCTTTACTGAAACTTGGTACATAGAAATTTTCAGTCTGTGTTCTATAGAATTGTTTCTGGGTTCTTAGGATGTTACAGGGGAAGGCATAAAGAAGTGCATTCAACTCCAGCCTTCCTCCTTGCTTTCTTTAGTTTGTCTGTTTTAGAGATATATGAGAATTCTGGATAACCTTTGTGAGTTATGTGTTTTGGCAGTAGTGGGCATGAGTCCAGGACTTTTGCCCTCAGCTAGCTCTGCAGCTTCTTTTATTTTAAGACACAGTCTAAGTTGCTAAATTGTCCAGGCTGGGCTCAAACTTGTGATACTTGTGCTAGGATTACAGGCATACACCACTACATATGGCTTACGTAGGCTTTCATTTGAATTAAGAGAGGTTAAACGTGGAATATTTTAGTCATAGAATAAAATTTTGTTTTAGAATTAAATTTTAAATCACTTGCTTCCAAAAGTTTTCTCTGCCAGCCCCCCCCCCCCCAATGTGAAATAGGTTGTTTATTTGCTACAGTAATACAGGTAGGTGACAGTTCTTTGCTTTAGGTCTTCTCTTCTTTGCCTAAATCAGTACTTGTTCAGACTCCTTTTGCATCAGTTTAAGAGCAGGACTGGAAGCAACATTTCTTAGTGTAAGGGTTCCCTTTGATTCATAGGAATGTAATATGTGATTACTGTGGTTATTTTTAAAAAAGTCAACAGTTCCTTCAGATTGCTTGGAAACAATCGTGAAAAAATAAAGAGAAATAGACGTGACCTTATAAACTATTTCACATCTAAAAGTAGAAGGACTTGTTAGTCCAGTGTTGTCAGTGAAATTCAGCTGTCTTTACTGCTGTTTGTTTTTAAGCATTTAGGTTAGGGCCTAGTGCACAAGAAACCATATTCTCAAACAAAACAAACAACTTAGTTCAACTTCTATAACATTAATTAACAATTGTCATAAATACAATTTTTTTTGATTTTTTTTTTTGAGATAGGGTCTTGCTTTGTAGTGCAGTCTGGCCTTGAACTTGCTTATGTAGCCCAGGTGGGCTTTGAACTAACTGTGATCCTCCTGCCTCAGCCTTCCAAATGCGGGAATTATAGGTGTGTGCCATTATGCCCAGCAATGCATGAATTTTCAAAGTTCAGACATAATGATTTTATTATACCTGGTTCTACATATTTTTAATATTATGCATTTCAACTTTATGTGTTGTTTTAAATAGAATTCCATGTATAGAAATTTGTTGCAACTTCAGTTTAAAATACGTCTGTGATGTAATGACTTTTGGGAAGGAGCCATTGTTTATACATCTATCCATATAGATTTCTGCACTTATTCTCAGGTCTGTGTCTTCCTTAGGTTGTGTGGTGATTAGTTCCTGCTTTAACTATCATATCTGCTACGATAGAGCTACTGGTCTCTGATCTTGTTTCTAAAATCTGAAAAATTTTCTCTTTGAATTGAACAAGAGACCTTTACTAAGAATCTCACGAATGTATTAGCTAAGGGAAAAAAGAGACATCCTTGTAATCTGAGCTACTTGGGAGGCTGGTGCAGGCGTACCATAAGCTTGAACCCAATCTGAGCAATTTAGCGAGACTCTGTCTCAGAATAAAAAATAAGAAGGGCTAGGGATTTGGATCAGTGGCAGAACATCTGCATTGGATCCCCAGTAACACACACACACACACACACACACACACACACACACACACAGAGGCAACTCAGTGTTCTTTGTGCTGAACCAGTGAAAAGATTAGCTTCAAAGGAAGTGGTACTGTTTATCTAGCCTATGGTCATCTTCGCTTTCCTCTGCCTTACTGATGTGTTACTGGTGAATCTATTGCTACAAACCACTGGCTCATGTGAACATTCTCTCTGGAGTGCTGTTGTGTACATGCAGTCAGATAGTGTCTGGCAGTATCTCCAAATACTGGCTGATGCTTGCTGTTGGGCAGAATATCAGCATATGCCCATGTAGGCTGTGCTTCCTTCTTCCTCATAGGTTAAAGGCTGGTTTCTAAAAGAGTCTCACACTGTTAATCTGGAAGCTGTAGTACCTTTTATGGCATTTTGTTGGAAATCCTACAGTATCATTTACCCTGTAGCAACAGACCTGCTTAGGTTCAGGATCTGGTTGGGCAAGCATTTCTACTGCCTTGGAATTACCCACTGCTGCTCTTGACTGTTCCTTGGAGCTTTGGTTTTAGCCTCTGAACTTTGTCAAGAAAAGTAAGCTAACTAGGCATGGTGGCACATGCTTGTAATCCTAGCACTCTGGGATGCTGAGGAAGTAGGGTCTCAAATTCAAGCCCACCTGGGCAATTTATAGGAGCCCTGTCTGAAAATAAAGGGCGGGGAGTATAGCTCATTGTGAGGTTCCTAGTGGGAGAAAAAAGGAATAATTTAGGACTGAGGATGCTTCTCAACTCTTAGGACTTACAAAGCGTAGTTGAATTGGATACTGTATGTCGTATACTGTATATATTTTTTCTTCTGTAGAATTGTGTTTATAATCAAGGTTCAAATATAGTTATTTAAAATTACCTACAGGGCTGGGAATTTAGCTCAGCGGCATAGCGCCTGCCTGGCAAGTGCAAGGTCGTGAGTTTGATTCCCGGTACCAGAAAAAAATCCAAAGCAAAAAAACAAAGAGTGGTATAAAATTACCTACAAACTGTACTTTCAGTGCCAGTTTTAAAAATGATATTCAGTATTCTGAAGAGATCAAATTTTAGTCGTGAATTTTGTCTAAATTACTCAAAAGTTCCTGTGTTCGATATCTACATGTAATTACTATAGTCAGCTTGCAAATTTCTATCAAGAAAACAAGAATATAAAATGATTTTTTTTTAAATTGTTTCTCTTGACCATTTTTAATTCTATACCATTTTTATAAAATCTGAGGCTGATGGAACTTTCCATTTGCGTAACTGATTTCGCCAAGTGAACTACTGGAAACATGTAATTTTAACTTGTAATAAATAACTAAAAAAGGGCTGTAAGATTTGAGGCGTTTTTCCCATTGTTCATTGTTGATTTGATAAATTTTCACACTTGGGCAAGTGTGTTAAATCTCTGACACTTGGTTTCTACAGCTGAAAACTAGTTACCATACTAGCTCATACTTACTGAATATGTATTGTGTTGTGGGCATTGTGCTAAGCACATTAATGCATTATTTAATTTATACAGTAATCTTATGAGGTAAATACTACTTTATCTCCATTTCACAGTTGAGTAACCAAAGTGCAGAAAAGTAGGTAACTTGACCCAGATCAAATTAAAAAGACCCAAGGTATGAAAAGGATCAAGGATGATACATATAAAGCACATAGTCAGATTTTGAGTAAGTAATCAGTAAGTCTATATATTATTATTGGTGATGTTATAAAAGGAATCTAAGTACATTCAGGTCCAGCTTGGTTTGTTAATGATCTGTGAGCTACAAATTAAACACTGCTTCAGACATCTGTTCCTCCAAACTCATTCTAGAATGAAATTTCAAGATTATAAACAACTTGAAGATAGGGAACCATGTTTATAATTTTTTTTTTACACTCTGTAGCTCTCACTACAGTATACACTTGAGCAAATAGTATGAATTTAATATGTACTTATTATGAATTTGTCTTGAAAGGATGAATGTGGATATATTCATAAATAGAAATTGCCATTTTCTGAAAAGTATTTCATCTCCCCACGGGGTAATTCTTTTAAGATTTTTTAAGTTGCTTATTAAAGGGTAATTTTAGGCTTTCATTCTAAGAGTCTTTTGTTTTCCCATAGAAGAAGAAAAAAGTAAAAACTTTAGAGAAGGCTGACTTCTCAAGAATTTTTGTGTGGGAGAATTACTGAGACTCAAAAGTCCATAAACTATTTTTCTCCTTTTTATTTTTTGTATATTTTCAACAAGCTGTATGTAGTGAGTAAAAGCCTGCAGTTTTATTCCAGACCAAACTAAGAAAGACAATAAATAATTTTTCTCCATTTTATTTTTCTATGTATTCTCAACGAACTGTTCTTCTAGTGAGTACAAATTTGCAATGTTTTATATCAGGACAAATTCCATTTTATTAAACCTCGAGTTAATAGGATATAATGAAGTCTAAGTTTGGTCCCTAATTGAATACATTTTAATAAAATTGTCTACTTCATTTTGGACTTAGATTACCAGTCTTTCAAAATAACATTTTAAATAAATAATTGTTTTAAAAGATAACACATAGTTTCATTCTGATTTTAAAAGCATAGCTATAAATTATACTCATATACCAATAAAACTTTTTTCATTACAGTGTAATTTTGTGCTATTTTGTCAAATAATCAAGTATTTACATTGGAAACATGACTTCTTTATGAAAAATTTATAATTCCTCTTTCCTATTTTGTTTATAAGTACCAATTAAAAATGAGGAGAAACTGCCCTATGGATGAGAATGAGATATTTTAAATGATGAATTATTTTCTTTCTTGCTTTGAATGTCACTTGTTGCTATAGGCAAACAATTAATTTGCTTAGAACCACTTTTTATACAAAATATTTCAGAACAGTGTTATTTTATTCTACAGTAAAATACATGCTTTGTGATATTGGCTTGGAGTTTACAAGGCTCTTCATATAAAATACCTTGTTTCATCAAATTTCCTTATGGACTATTTAGGTTTTTTTCTAAAGCTGTAAAGGATAGGTATAAACTAGTTGACATTGCTGATTGTTTTCATTGAGTTACACAGCTAAAAAGTACTAGTTTCTCATTTCCTTTCTGAAAGGTTAGTTTAACTTTACCTAGTTAGCTTTTTAATTTTAAATTTTTGACGGACTAATGTGGAAACATTGAAATGGTACCCATTCATGGAGTGCAGTGCAGTGTTTTGATGGATATATACAGTGTGTAACATTTAAATCAAGTTAAACATCTGTCTTCTCAAACATTACTTCTTTTTGGTGAAAACGTTAAAAATCCTTCCTTCTGGTGTTTTGAAGTATGTTATCCATCTCGTAGAATTTGAGGAAAGAATGATGGTCACCTGAGTCTGGTAAGAGTAGTTGGGGAGGAAGAATGGAGAAAAATTAATGAACGGGTACTCAGCTGTAGTTAGGGTAAGTCGTGCTGTGCTGCTGCACAGTAGAGTGACTATAGGCGATGATAATGTACTGTTTATTTTTTAAAGAGAATTACGGAGCTTCCTTCCTTCAATGTATTCTCTTCGGTCTTTTTTTGTGGTAGGAGAGAGTATTTGTATTTTAAAATTGCTTATTGGAAGAAAAGTACATTCTCATATATTTAAAGATATTTCATAATGTGCTCCTTCTAAGAACATAGCCTTTTAAAAATTTGACTTCATCCTGAAAAGTTACTTATAAAAGCTTCCCCTAAGTATAATAAAGACCAAATAGTCGACAGATGAAATTATTGAGATCAGGTCTGACAGTATCAAACATTGGCAAGGACATGAGGACCTAGAGATGTAATTAAAAATCACTTGGAATGTAAAAATCAGCTGAGGTCGTGTGATTTCTTATTATTTATATCATCATTCACTTAATTTGTATCTTGAAACTACTTAGATGGTGTTGAGGTAGTTAATGTTACACTTGAAATATATTGTATTTGCCAAATACTAGACACTCTTATAAAGTCTTAGGAGTTTCCTTACAGTAACTCACTTGATTCTCACACTAGCCCTATGAAGTAGGGCTATTGTTATCCTTATTTAATGTATAAAAAAAGAAATTACATAAATTTAAATTATTCATTCAAAGTAACACAGTCAAACTGGGATGGACAGTACTCAGAACCACTGTACCAAATGATAGGATTGGTTTCCTTTCCTTTTCTTTTTCTTACAAAAAAGAAAAACCTGTTCATGATGGATTAAAATACGTTTAGTATAAGGAAAGATAATACTGCTGAAAGGAAAAATGTCTTCTTTATTTTTATTTCTTATATCCTTTCTTCTTTTTAAGTACTGGGGATTCAAACCAATTCATTTGCGCTGAGCTGCACTCTAAGCTCCTTTGTATTTTCTCTTTTGACACAGAGTCTTGTTAAATCACTAAGTTGCCTAAGACCAAGCATCAGCTTGTGATCCTCCTGCCTCAGTCTCCTAGAGCACTGGGATTATAGCATCTGCCATCAGACCTGTCTCTGCCATTTGTTGTTTTTATTAATCATTGTTACTTCTGTCAATTCACATAATGTGCTAGTCATTTTTCATAGTTAAGTTGATAGTTCAAACATTGTTACTTGGATTTAGTTACACTCTTTCATTAGGATTTCTTTTATGTGTTTGGTAGTGTTTCATCATTTGTCTGTGTGGACTGATTGAACCTTTCTGTGGGAAGTCTTGAAGCTTTGTTTGCAGTTTAGAAGGGTACAGAGGGTAAATGTACTTCACATTTCTGTTTTTGAGAATTGATATATCAATTTAAATAAGCCAAAATATTTTTACAACTTGATCTCTATTGAATTAAATTCAAGGTTTTCTATATTTTAATTCATAAAAAGCAAAAAGGATTACCAGTCTTTGAATACACTTACCAAACAATAAGTTTTCTCTAATGTATAGTTGTGTTTTGGGGCGAAAGTTTAAGGTATTGTTTTGTTAGTAAATCATTCATTTCCCCTGTTTTTATTCTATTTTTTTAGGATTTTGGCCCCTAACAGTAATTATCAAGATATTGAGACCCTCTATAACTTCCTAATCAAGTATCAGGTATGAGAATATTTTAAAATGTCTGTTACATGTCGGCCATAAATAAGTTTTAATATACATGTAGTTGGAGTTCTAAAACATAATGAATGCTTTTTAATTGATATTTACTTTAAATTCTTGAATGCCATAGAAGTTTGCCAGTGACATACTTGCTTTTTCCCCTTTTAAAAAAACAAATTGTATGTATTTAGGGTGTACAACATTTTATATATATATATATATATAAACACTCAAAGTAAATTAACCTGTCATTTTACACGGTACCTTTTTTTTGATGTAGCAAGAGCACCTAAAATCTCCTCTTTTGGCAAAAATCCTAAGTACAACAGTATTGTTAATTGTGGTCTCCATGTTATGCATTAGCTCACTAGACTCGCTTATCTGAAGTTTTCTATCCTTTGACTTCATCTCTCCATTTTTTCCCTGCTCCCTGGCAGTGGCATATTCAGTTTTTTCCCTTGTTCTTTAAGTAAAGAAATAATAAGAGTTCTGAAATGACACACTTCTACTATACAGAGAATTGTTCTGTGAACATCTATTGGCATTTTGGATAGGTCATGTCTTCCTTCTGTAGGGTAATGCAGGATGTTTAACACCTGTGCTTCTTGGGTATTAAACGCCTGTGGCTGTATCAGTCATTGGAGAACAAAAATACTCTACCACCCTACTCAACTCACATACCCAGAATGGCCCCCAGAGAGGAAGAGCCACCTCTGGTTGAGAACCACTGATTCCTGGAAAGGCAGGCTGTAATTTAGTTTCCTCTCTAGCAGCAACATTGGCACTGGAGTTAGAGCTGGTGTGAAGCTACAGCATGTTTTGTAAATTAATGTGTATGCCTTCCCAGTCATTGCTGACCTAAGGAAAACACTCTGTTTTTCGCTTCCTGTTGGCCTAAAAGTCTTCGCCTGTTTTCTGTATTTTTCTCCACAGTTTTGTGTGTGTTTAAAACACTCTAAATGAAGGTGTGTGACACATACTCAATCTCACTTTATCTGTTTTTTTTTTGAGATAGGGTCTCACTTTGTAGTTTAGGCTGGCCTTAAACTCATTATATTGCCCAGGCTGATGATGCTTCTGCCTCAGCCTCCAGAGTGTTGGGATTACAGGCATGTGTGCTACCATGCCCAGCTTAGTCTTAACATTTTATGCAGTCAAACTTCAAATATACTCCTTTTATTCCTAGTTAGCTCTTCATTTTTCTGATGTGTCATATCTTCAGTCAAGAACCCAGTGATTAAGAATCCAGAAACTGAGGTCAAACCACCTGTGTCCCAATCTTTGTTCTTCTGCTTATTAACTGTATGTTTTAGGAAGACTGAAGACTCCTTGTCTCAGATTTTTCCTCCGTGAAAAAGGAAAAACAACAATAGATAAATTATAGATATTCTGTGAAGACTAAGCAATGTATGTAAAGTTTCCAACAGAGCCAAGCATATAGTAACTCTTCAATAATGGTTACCTGTTTCTATTTAAGCAAAGTTTTTATTTAAGCAAAATGGTATTCACATGTACTTTTTAAAAAATCAGGTTTAACACTTTCTGACCATATTATGTGATTCTTGAGAGTATGTCCTTTTTTGAGATGATATATATTTCATACTTCCTGAATTTTGAGACACTAAACCTAACAATAAAGATATATTTTTGGAAATAAATTTATTTATTTATTTATAGTTTTAAGATCACATATTCTGGAAAATTTCTAAGGATAAGTTGATTTTTTTGAGTTTAGTATTTCCTGTTGCTAAGCATATTGGGAGAAAATACCTAATTCAGTCAGTATTTATAAGAATATGTAGATGTGATTCTCAGATTTTAAAAATCATTTATTTCCCCTAGCAGAATGTCTTTCCTTGTACAATTACTACCGAGATATTTGTCACATAAAAAGTGATAAAACCATCTACATCTTTTAAGAAGTTTGAATATTTTTATACTTTGCCTTTTGTTCTTGAATTTTTATTATAAGTAATTTAACTATTTCTAATATATGGCTTTCATTGTAAATACCACAACTAAAAAAGATAGTAATACCAGTTCCACAATCCATTTTATAGTCACAAGTCTATTGTTTACTGACAAAAGAAACTTTCAGCAACACTTGTTTCTTGGAAATTAAAATTGTACATTTAAGCAGGGAGATAGATGATATTTAGCAGTAGAATTTAAAAGGACCTGATACGAGTAAGAAAAGCTGTCTTAATAGTCAAAATTAATGACTCTGATGAAACTAAATATTTCAGGCTAATCTGTCATGAATTTTTGTGCCTCGCTTCTTTATTAGTAAATTAACCATTAACCGTCTGCTTTGTAAATCATCTTCTATAACTTGGAGCCATATCACCTTTATATGCCAGCTGTGTTCAGGGATAAATATCTTAAGTAAATGTAAATGATTGCTTTTAAAACTAAAGATAAAGCTAAATACT
Source organism: Chinchilla lanigera (assembly GCF_000276665.1). Classification (NCBI taxonomy): domain Eukaryota; kingdom Metazoa; phylum Chordata; class Mammalia; order Rodentia; family Chinchillidae; genus Chinchilla; species Chinchilla lanigera. The sequence goes on from NW_004955406.1 coordinate 23,848,642, forward strand.
TTTAAAGAAAAAATCTATTAAAAACTTGAAATATTTTGTATTCCTAATCAGGATCAAATTCAATTATTCAGCTGCCTTTTGCCAGTGGCTCGCGGAGAACAGACTGTTCTCAGTTACCTTTGAGCAGATATCCATGTTGTCTTGACATTTAATAGCCTGAGTTTGGGTACATTGAGGGCCTGGCATGTAGGGCAATGATAAAAATATCAAAAACTCTTAGGATAAGGGCAGAACATGTAAAAAAGTAGAGGTTAGACTTGGTACTTTAACGTTAAATGTATATTTTTAAACTAAAATATTAATAAAATTCTAAACTACATAAAATTGATACCTTATATCAATTTCATAAATCATTGAATAAATATTAAATATGATTTATATTATTAAATAACTGTAACATATAATATACACTTTAAGAAAATATTAGGATTATGTTCATTTAAAACATTTTTTGTGTGTATATATGAGCGTACATACCCACCTATATGTATATGTACACACGCACTTCTTTTGTATGGTACTGAAAATTGAACTCAGGGCCTCATGAATGCTAGACACGCTGAGCCATTCCCCCTTCCTAAAATATACTTAAAAACTATGGACGCTTAACTTTCAGTAAATGAAACATTTTCTTCACATACATGGTATACTTCATGTGAAAACATTGAAGAAGGTCATGGAATTTTTGCAAATAAGCAGTATTCTGAACTCTCCAGAAGACTTGCATTTTTAGAGTTAATTAAATCAGAATAGGTATTTTCTTCACCAAAATGTCAGGCCATCTAGTAATATTTCAACCAATTAAAAAAGTAAATCAAATAGAAAATAGTCTTTGAGTTTCCTTCCACTAGTTGAAAATTTCAAAAAATTTAGGCAGTGCTATGCTATTTGTTATCTAATTAAAAAGAATTTTTCTTCTCTTAATTTCTTCTCTAATTTCGTTGGACATAAATAGAATATAGTCTACATCAGTAGTATGATGAAGGACTTTTATATTCATGATTTTATTAATTATGTCTCTGAATTATACTTATTAATTTAAACATTAAGTATGCAGACCTTAATAATTAGAAAAAAATTTTTAGGAAATGTCTGCTAGTCACCTTTTTTTTCTAAATTAGATAGACCTTTACAGTATAGTCGCATTATGCTTTTTTTCTGTCAATTTGATCTCCAAAGTGATTATCTGCTTTGTTCAGATTCTTACAAATCCAGACCATCTCACTTCTACTTTGAAATGATGAGACCAATATTTTTACACTTAGCTCAGTGTTAGCATTATGGTCAGTGAATGTTTTAGTCCTTTTTATGGTAATACCTGAAACTTAAGATTCTGCTCCTTCAGAATAGGGGCTATTTTAATATAACTCACGCTTATTACTCACTAGATTTAAAATATCTTAATATCTATATTTTGGTTCTTTTCAGGTAAATAAACATGTTGAATTTACTGCCCAGGAACTCTATGATTGTGTTTCTCAGACTGAGTATCGGTGAGTCATACCTGCATGCAGATACATCACTGTAATGAGCTTTTACCACAGTCAGCACCACTTGGTGGTGGTAAAGAGTTCTTTTTGTTTTTTTATTACATTGTGATTTTTTTAAAACCTTTGTTAGTATGAAATATTTAATATATGCAAAAAAGACTGTGTATCAGCTATAAGGTTTAAAGTGGTTTTTAAACTTTTGACCTTAAGACTTCAAAGAAAATCATATATATAATAAAATACTAAACTACTTAAAATTATGATTGATATATATATATATTTTTTTGTTTTGATACTGAAAGTTGATCCCAGGGCCTTTGTTCTGAGCCATATATCCCTAGCCTTTACCCTGCCCACACCACTTGTTTGGAGACAGGGTCTCACTAAATTGCCCAGGCTGTTTGAACTTGTGATCCTCCTGCCTGTCGGTCTCCCAGAGTAATGGTATTATAGGTGTGTACCACCATGTTTCGTTTCATTATATTTTAAAAGTTATTACAGACCCCAAAGAGCTTTTCTTTTTGTGGGTTATAGTTATGTTTACTGTATTAAAACTTAGAATTGAGAACTTAATAATGTTTGGTTTATTTAAATGTAACAATGCTACCTGTTAAATAGCATTATTATGGAAATAATTTTATATGAAATATACTGTAAAAGTGGCATTTTATAATTTTATAAATGTCTTAATGTCTAAATAAAAGACAGCTGAATTCTCCTTTATATTAGTGTGTTACAGTAATCAAATGTCATTTTGCTAGAAAAGTATTCCTCACTTTTTGGAGAACAAAAGACAAAAAATACCTTAGTTTTAAACTAGCCGTGATCTTTTCGAAGTTACAGACCCATAGTTTTACTAAATAATTAGGTACAACAAAAATGATACATTTTGCCTGTTTTTGAACTTAATGACATACTGTATACTTTCTTTAAAATAATTTATTTATAGCATTCATATATAACAAAAATACTGTAAATCTGGTTTTTATATACACATGGTATAGTGTGAAGTCCTTCCTTTGGTCTGAATGTTTGTGTTTTCCCAAAATTCATACACTGAAACTTAATCCCTAATGTGACAGTGTTAGAACATGGGGCTTTGGAGAATGGGCTTTAGTATCTTTATGAAATAGATCTCAGAGTGTTACCTAGCCTGTCTGCCATGTGAGAACACATACATTGTACTATATTTGAGGAAGAGGGCCCTCATCCGACACTGGATTTATCAGCACATTCGTCTAGAATTTCCCAGCTCTAGAACTGTGAGAAATAAATATCTGTGGTTTATAAGCTACTCAATCTATTTTATTAAAACTCCCTGAAAAAATGAGAGTCTTTCAATTCTAGGCCCAGGTCTTGAGAAAAAAATTACTTTGTACCAAAAACCTGTTTAACTCGTTAGTGTTCCTCTCCAGCCCCTCCCTCTCATGTTTTGTTCTAATTCGGCATTGAAATTCATCCATGCATCTAGTACTAGTTGGCTTACAATCAATTTTTTGTCACAAGGCATAATGCATCCCTAAACCTGACCACACTACATTTTATGCAGTCATGCAGTAAAAGCCACAGAGCTATGGGAAAAATGGGGTTAGGGGGACAACACAAAAAATTTTATCAGGGACATGTTTCTTTGACAGAAACACTAATAAAAGTAGTATAGTTTTATACATGTTAAATTGCTAAGAAATACATAAATGCTATAATTAATCTTGCATTTTACCTGCTGCATAATACGCCATTGTATCACTAATCCATAATACATTTACTTCTTACAACTGTGTGGCAACATAATTTTATAAGCAAGCCTAGTGACAAAGTTAATTATCAAAATGCTTATATTGTTAAAACTCCAGACGGATCAGTGCATTTGATAATATTGAAGAAACTAGGATTGATAAGCATATATAAATATTATAAAACATTTTATTTGAAGTAAAATCTGAAGTCAGTGGGCTGTTCCAATCTATTATAATTGGGGGAAAAATGATTTCTAACACAGTATTCAGGCTATCAGTGAATAAATTTTATTTTTATTTGTAGATCTTTACTGATAACATGGAGGCCATAGCCTCTGACTAGGTTTAGGCAGATACCTAGAATTATTTTGACTTCAGCTTACTTTTTGAATAGTTGAAAGTTTCTTTGTTTGGTTTGGTATTTTGAGGAGGGGTCAAGTTGAGTGTTCAAAGTTAAAATACGATTTGAACTATAACACCAATTAATAAACTCTCACTTACATCCAAATGGATGATACTGAAGATAAAGCAAATATATTTAATGTATTGAAACACATTTCAATGTATTGAAAGATGGAAGTTGCTACTCAGTAAGCTTTTGGTTAATAGTATTTGGATTTGCTACTCCTTTTAAAAAACTTTGTCAATTTTTAAAGTGAACAATACCTTCTATATTAAACTGTGGTACCTTCAAATAGGCTGCCAAAAGCGAGATAAATTTTGGGGGCTCATTGATTCATGTAAGACACAAGGCCACGTGTAGTAGAAGAAAGGTGGTGCCCTTTCCTTTTGACCTAGATGAAAACACAAGAAGGTCTTAACATATGTGTAGAAGGATCCCTGTGGGAATGTTAAGGAAAACAAGTATGTAAGTTACATGAAATGGCTAATCGTTGTTTTTGAGTTTTTGAAGTGTTAGTTGTGACAGAGGTGGTTGTGTACCACAACACAGTTTTGCAGTGGGGAGGTGTGAGAAATATATCTGTGCCTCTCCTGGTTCCTGAGACAGAGCTCCAAAAACCCTTGTAGACAGGGTTTGTAGGAGAATCTCTTGTTCTGAGGTTTGGTCTTTGTTGCAGTTTGTGTCTGGATGATCCCCCATAGCCTCATGCAGTCATGGGGCGGGCTTCTAGAGTTTATGATTGCTTCTTGACCCAATGTTGGAATTATGGATGTGAGTGGTACACCTGCCCTGGGGTGGGTAGTTTGCATACAGTGGAACGGAGGGAAAAAGGCTGCTTGCTGCCACTCCTCCCTTTTTGCTCTTGCTGCTTTTGCGGTTTTCCGCCACCATGAACTAACTGTTGCCCTCTGCCATGTGCCACTCTGCCTTGGAACCTGCAGGTGATGGATGAAACCGCTACAAACTGTGAGCTAAATAAACCCTTCCTTTCCTTATTCTGGCTGTTGGGTATTTTGTCTCAGCAATGAGAGAAAAGTAACTGAGACAGTCTTTAACCTTCATTTGCTTTCTGATTGCTCATTGCTAATGTATAGAAATAGAACTCTGTGTGTGTTGATCTGTTTCTTCAAAGAACTCAACATTACTTCAATGTCCTTGGACTATCCTGGGTTTTTAGAAGCATCTTTTGTTTAATGAAGTAACTCATTGGTGGGCTCCTGGAGAAAGACTGGTGATTGAGTTAATAATTGATCGTGTGTGTGTGTTATTGAGGTCTGTCTAAAAATCCTGAAACTTTCAGGTTTAGAGAGCTTCTGAGTTGCTGAATACATGGAGGTATCCTGAGGTCCCTGGAGGGTAGCTCACCCTGAAAGGATGTAAGTTTTATGCCCCTTCTCACATACTTTGCTGTAGGTAGCTCTTCATTTGGCTGTTTACCTGTGTACTTGGTCATCTCATTTATAATAAATGAGTAAACATAAGTAAAGTGTTTCCTTGGGTTCTTTGCGTTGTCCTAGCAAATTAATGAAATGCAAGAAAAGCGGTCATTAGGAACCCTGATTTGTAGGTGTCAAACTGGTACTTGGAACTAGTGTATGAAGTAAAAAAAAAAAAAAAAAAGTCTTGTGGAATTGAGCTCTCACTTTATGGGAGTGGATTATAATCAGAATTGGATTGAATTATAAGGACCCTCAGTTGATGTCCACTGGAGAACTGCTTGGTGTGTGGGCATTCTCCCTGTTCCTTGTCAGTCTGATATCCGAGGTGAGGGATTATGTCTGGGCTTTGAATTCTATTCCATTGGTCTGACTGATTTATGCTAATATCAGCTTGGATAAAGTTGCTTTGTAGTAAGTTTTGAAATTGGGAAATGGAGTTCCAGTAACATTGCTTTTCTTCTTCAAAATGTGGGATGTCCTGCAATTCTATATGAATTTTAGGATTAGTTTTTCTATTTCTGTGGGAATAGCTTATTGAGATTTTTTTTTTTTTTTGGTTTTTCTCCGGTACCGGGAACCGAACTCACGA
>NW_004955406.1:23854398-24023570 GCF_000276665.1 Chinchilla lanigera
TTTTTTTTGGTTTTTCTCCGGTACCGGGAACCGAACTCACGACCTTGCACTTGCCAGGCAGGCGCTTTTTGCCGCTGAGCTAAATCCCCAGCCCCGCTTATTGAGATTTTTATAGGAATTGTGTTGACTCCACACATTTTGGGGAGTATTACCATTTTATTAATATTACAGTTTATTAATAGTATCCTTTTATGCTTATATTTGTCTTCAATTTTTTCAGCCTTTTGTTGTTTTTATAGTATATACACAGCTGTGTTTCTTTGGATTAAAATATTCCTAAGTACTGTACATGTGCATGTAAGTGAAACGTTTTTTTCCATTTCCTTTTTAGATTGTTCATTGCCATTATTTAGAATTGGAACTGTTTTCTTAATGTGTTGATCTTTTACTTTGCAGTTTTGCTAAATTAGTTCATTAGAGCTAACAATTCGCATTGTGAATTCTTCAGGATCTACAAATAAAGATAATTGTATTTCTTTAGTTCCAATATGGTGGATGCCATTTTTTTCATGCTGAATTGCTCTGACTATAACTTTGAGTACACTGTTGAATGGGAGTGGTGAATGAAGGCATCCTTATGTTGTTCTTTACCTTACTGTAAGCTTTCAGTCTTCTATGGTTGAATGTGGTATTAACTACTATATACTATTTTTATATTAGCATTACATGTATTCCATTTTTCATCTGAGATGCACATGTTAAATGTGTAGAAAAGTTCAGAGATTTGTAAAAAAATGTTCATGACTTTCTTCTTGTACTTAGGAAGGATTTTGGAAAAACTGCCTCAAATAGCGGAATTAGGTTAATTCACTGCTACTGTGACAAACTTGGTTAAAGCAAATTTCATGCCTATAACAGGAAAATTTAGAAAGATAGTGGCTGTTGTTATGCAGAAATCTCATGAACCAGCATATAAATAGAACTAGAATCAGCCTCTAGTTTTATGATCCATTTGGAAAAGATCAGAAACTGGGATCGTTTTGTTTGAAATATATAAGTACGAATACATTAAGAGGGACATAAAACATTTGTATTATCAGAGAAAAAAGGTGTTTTTGGAGTACTTTAATTTAGGCAGACTCAGTTTTTATAGGCCAGTATAAAGGAAGAACTTCCTTACAGTTAGATATCCAGAAGTGTAATAAAGTGTCTCACAGTTGTGAGTGTGCCATCACCAACGGGAAAGCCAGGGTGAGATGACTCAACTGGAGATAATGCCAAGTAGCAAGCAAGTTTGTTAAGTGCCTGTACATCTAATATTTTGTCATCTTCCATGTAGGCTATGGGGGAAAGAAGTCAAGAATTTCAACCATCACAATCTAATAACCAGCCATTACTTTTCTCAGTCAGCAGTGAAAACTTGCTGCAGGAAACAAATCTGTGATGATAATCCACTGTCAGAGTACTGGCTCATGAATAAAGAAACCAAATGCTACTGCGATGAAAAGAAGAGATAAGAGTTTACTTCTTAATGCAAGTGATTGGGGAGGGAGAGAAAGCGAAAGACACAGAAATAGATTCAAAAGTATAGTTACTGGAGGATTTTTTTTAAGATGTGGAATAAATAACCAGGACAGGAATAGGGGCTGGCCCTTGCCCTTTTTGTTTTGTTTTTAAATTTATAAGAAAACATTTTTACCTCTGCCAGTTCGAATGTCTTGAGTGTGTTCCAAAAATCATTTTTTGAGTAGTTGTGAAGAATTGGTAGCAACATAACAATGATTTTAATTTTTAAATATTGTAATAAGACTGGGGTAACTCAAAGCTAAAAATCGGATTTTAGTCAGTCTCAGAGAAACCACATATCCTCAGGAAATGAGGTTGCTCAAAATACTCTGCTTCCTTCCTCTCATTCTGTTCTGAGTTCTGACTTCTTCCTTTGTCCTACCTAAAGGGAAGGGGTCCATCACATGGAAGGGAAAGTGGGAGTAGCTATTGGTTCTCCCTGACACCATGGAGATGGTTTGGAGCTACTCTAAAAGCCAAGGAAATGATAAGAGTCCACATGTAATAGTAAAAATGATTAGATTTATAGATTCAAATAGGTTAAAAATGGATTGGTGTCCCATAATACATAGGCCCCTATTATCTTTTGAGAATCTGTTGGCTTAGGTAAAGAGAACTGCGATGGAGACATGGAATATATCGGTCATTACTTCCTGTTTCTGCTCCTGTGGTTTAGGGTTACTAATACTCATTTGTTAACTGCTAGGCAACTTAGGCCAACAATCTTTTTTTTTTTTTTTTTTTTTTTTAAATTAGCAACTGTCAACTTGTTACCACTTTTCAAGTGTCTGTTCCTGACGTGTCCTTTAGTCCATCAATTCCCTAACTCTCAAATCAAATAAGACAAAATGAAGCCTTCTATTTCATAGTATTGCTTACCCCTTGATAACATCTTAACCTAATTCCTCCTGTGTTAAGAGAGGAAAGTAGAACTAGATTGTTCAGTGACTCCCACCACCATACAAAGGACTATGCTTGAGCAACCTATCTTTGCTTATTGGCAGCAGTCTGCCGTGGGAACTGTTATTTCTGAATTTTAAGAATCATGTGAAGGTCTTCATACTGGCTAAGAATCTGTACAATTAAGTGCTTATCCTCTCACGTTGTTCTGTCTGTGCTAAGAAACCATAATTATTGGTATTTCCTCAAATGTCAAAAAAATCAAATCAGTATTATCACATTAAATTTAGAATTTTAATATATCCAAAGAAATGTGTCAGTATGTTGAAATGACAACTGCATGCTCGTGTTCATTATAGCCTTAGTCACAATAGCTAAGATACGGAATCACCTAAGTGCTCATCAGCTAAGGAGTGGATAAAGAAAATGTGTTGTATGTACATCTTCGAATACTACTTAGCTTTAAACAACAGCAACAAAACAAACAAATACAAAAAGAAATCATTTGAAACGTGAACGAACTGGAGGGCATTATGTTAAGTGAAATAAGCAGGCACAGAGAACTACATACACTAAAAACACTGCGTTCACAGAAGTAGAGAGTAGATAGGGATTGGGGATAGTGACAGAGGAGGTACTGGGATGTTGATCAAAGGACACAAAGTTTCAGTAGGAGGAATAAGTTCAAGAGAGCTTTAGTTAGTAACAGTGTGTTGTACTTTTACCGGGTGTGGGGGCACACACCTGTAATCCCAGCACCCTGTAGGCTAAGGCTGGAGGCTAGTGAGTTTGACGCCAGGTTGGGTTACATAGAAAGACTCTGTCTCACAAACTAGAATTGTATTTTGAGAGTTAAGAGAGTAGATTTTGAGTTCTGTATATGTTTTCGATAGTAATCCTTTGAGGAACAGCTGGCAAACATATTCCCCTATATTGTGGTCATCTCTTTACTCTGTTGGTGGTTTCCCTTGCTGTGCAAAAAGCTTTTTAATAAGATGAGGTCTCAGTTTTTGATTCTTTGTGATAGATCATTCGTGATCGGAGTTTTTCTTTTCTTAAGGTCTGTGCCTGCACAGATGTCTTCAAGAGTTTTACCTATTCTGTCTTTCAGCAGATTTAATGTTTCTGTCTTAATGTTTAGATCTTTGATCCATTTTGAATTTAGTTTAGTGCATCATGAAAGATACAGGTCCAGTTTTAATCTGCAGCATGTTTTTTTTCCAACACCATTTATTAAAGAGGCTATCTTTCTTCTAGTGAATGTGTTTGGCATCTTTGTCAAAGATAAGGTAGCTGAGTATGTCGAGAGTTGTTTCTGTATCTTCTAATCTGTTCCATTGATCTTTGGGTCTTTTTTTTTTCTATCAGTCCCATGTTGTTTTTATCACAGTAGATTTGTAGTGTAATTTCAAGTCAGGGACTGTGATGTCCCAACAATGCCCCTGCCTTGCCTTTGTTGCCCAGAATTGGCTTTGCTATTCTAGGTCCCTTCTAGATCCAAATGAACTTTATGTGGGAATTTTGATCAGAATTGCATTAATTCTTTATAACAGTTTTGGAAGTATGGCCATTTTCACTATATTGGTTCTTTCTACCCAAGAGCAAGGGATATCTTTCCATTTTCTGATATCCTCTTAAATTTCCTTTGTCAGAGTACTGCAGTTTTCAATGTAGAGGTCTTTTATATCCTTCGTTAGATTGATTCCTAGGTACTTCTTTTTTGGGGGATGCTATTATGATAGGTGTTGTTTCCCTAATTTCTCTCTCAGTGAGTTTATTATTCATGTACAGGAAGGCTATTGATTTTTGAATGTTGACTTTGTATACAGCTGCACTACTGAATTTGCTTATTAAATCTAGCAGTTTTTTAGTGGTTTTGGGGGGGGGCTTCTGTGTAGAGTATCATGTCATCTGCAAATAATTTAATTTCTTCCTTTCCTGTCCTATTCCTTATTTCTTTTTCTTATCTTATTGCTCTTGCTAAAGTTTCCAGGATTATGTTGAATAAGAGTGGAAACAGTGGACATCCTTGTCTTGTTCCTGATTTTAGAGAGGACTCAGACCTCCCAAACTTAAAGACCCAATCCAGAAATGAACAGCTGAGGTGAACACACACTTCTCAGATGAAGAAATACAAACAGCAAATACATACATGAAAAAATGATCAACATCACTGGTCATTTGAGAGATACAAATTAAAACAACACTTGAGATTCCATCTTACCCTGGAAAGAATGTCTATTATCCAGAAATCAACCATTAACAAATGCTGGGAGGGCTGTGGGGAAAAGGAACCTTTTTCCACTTTTGAGAGTGTATATTGGTGCAAGCACTGTGGGAATCAGTGTGAAGATTTCTCAAAAAACTAGGATTGGAGGTCCCATTTGACCCAGCTATTCTCCTTTAATTCCCAGAATTAAAAATATTGTACCACAGTGATACATGTGCACACCTGTTTATAGCAGCACAATTATCATAGCTAGATCAGAAACAACCCCAGTGCCCATCAACCAAGGAATGGATAAAAAAGATGTGATATTTTTAATACAGTGGAATACTACTCAGCCATAAATAAGGATAAACTGGAGACTTTTATAGGTAAATGGGTACAACTAGATGCTTATAAGTGATTTTTTTTTTTTTTTTTTTTTGGTACCGGGAATCAAACTCAGGACCTTACACTTGCCAGGCAGGTGCTTGTGCCACTGAGCTATATCCCCGGCAACTCATAAGTGAAATAAACCATTTGCACACATAAACATCATATTGTCTCCCTAGTGTGCAAAGCTGAAAGAGTAAATGAGATCCAAAATGTATAGCAGATATTGTAAAACGGAAAGAAACTTCAAAAGGAATGAGAAACTGTGGTAGGGGAATGGAGAAAAGAAGGAAGGTAAAAGCAAAAAAAAAAAAAAAATATATATATATATATATACACACACACACACGTATATATACATATACACATATACAAGTATGTATATATGCATGTCTATACGTACGTATATATATACATGTATATATGTATATACGTATATGTATGTATACATAATAGTTAATAAGATAATTATACTCCTAATTGCTTAGTTTATTGAAAAGAAAGGTTTCTGCTAATATTGTTTGCACAATTAAAACGCTGATACCCTGTCCTCAGAGTAACAACTTTAAAGATAAAAATACACAGTGAATTAATCTTTGTTGACTGCCTATTATCTTGTTTTAAAATTTTGTTCTAGTTTTTTCTCTTTAAAATAAGAAACTTTAAAAAAGTAGATTTTAAGTGTTCTCATCACAGAAGTGTGTGAAGCTTTGCATAATTAATTTGAGGCATTCCACAGTATCATAAACATCAGAACATCATGTTGTACACAATAAAAATATAATTCTTATTTTTCAATTAAAAAAAAAATCTGACTAGCAGTGATTTAACATCTATTTTTCTCCTAGGGAAAAGTTAACCATCGGATGCCGCCAGCTGGTTGAGATGCAATACACCATGCAGCAGTGCAACGCATCTGTCTGCATGGGGGCCAGAAACAGGGAGTGGATGGCGTGATGACACGTTCAACTGTGGGACCCAAGTGGTGTGTAACTTCAGAGGAATCACATTCATCTTCGCAACTTCAGAGGCATTTGTCTTCATAAGCAGCAGAGTAACTTTTGACCTGGTCACTTTTTTAAGCCAAACCCAAGAGAAGTTTAAGAAATACTTCCTAGGTACAAAAAAGTGATTGTGGTACTGACAATCTCATTGAAGCTCTAAAACACCTAATGTATGTCTTGTGGAATAAACTGTGCACCCAGTTTTCCTGGGGTTAATAGTACCTGTGTACCTTTCTACCTTTATCCTGGTTCCAAGCCGGTATGTTCAAGGAAAAGAGAGCCATCTCCCTCGTCCTCGTAGGCAGGAGCCACGGTGGCACGCGAGGAAGGCGCAGGGTATGGTATTAGCGTCTTACCCAGTCCCAAATATGGGCATGTGACCTGACACTGACAGACCCTAAGAATTGGGACCTGGCCACGTGTTCACCACATTCCACAAATGAAATCTTGTCTGAGTTGATTTTTATGCTGTTACCTAATGTAGACCTGGTAGAAAAAACCACCATCCCACTTCCCACAGAGTAATGAAAGTAGAGTTTTGACTTCAGCTCCAACTTCCTATAGAGCCTCTCCTCTAAGCTTGTAACTTTTCAGTACTTTCTAGTGGGGAAGAGCAGGTGATCCGTGTGCCGAGTTGCCCTTAAATGTGAAGGAGCCTGGGTTTTTGGAATTAGGTGGCAGTGATTGATGTTTGCACCTAATGAAAGACAAGTGTTTAATTGACTTTGTAGTTGTACAGGAGGAAATTCTTGTTTACTGAAATGTATTAGGCTTTTGTTAACATCTAGATAAAATCAAACTTGGCTTTGTTATGAATGTTAATTTATTTTTTAAAAGCTCAATAAATAATTTATTTTCAATAAGATACTACTTTTCATTTTTCTTCCAAATAGTGTTCTGAAATGTATATAAGGTATGGTTATAAAAGTGACCTCCAATAAAGTGAACTGATTCAGGATGTTCTTTAGTAGTTGGTGTCAGATCTGCTAAGCTTTGTGTTTGTCAGGTGAGAAAACCGTACTAGCAAGTGTGGGGCTCGGAGTGCTGCCAGGGACGTGGGCCACTGAGCTCAGGAGAGCATCTGTGCTCTTCCCTTGTCTTCCCTGAGGACCCAAAATTACACATGCCCAGCTTCTTCCAGTTGTTTTACTGAGTTTTTTTTGCTCTGCCCTTTTTATTTCCATCTCCTTTTTCTTGTCTTTCATGAAATTCCCTTTTATTCCTGTCACTTTCATATTTTCACATACTTAACTCCTATGTGTATGGGCTTTAATCTGTTGTGTATGGTTCTTAACTTTATCTTAGTCTGTATGTCTTATTTTCCACTTTGCCATGTCATTTTATTTCAGCTCATTGAGATGTGCTTTACTTTTTTAGCTTTCTAGTCTTCAATTTGCTTTAAAAATGTTTTTTCAAAATTTATTTCATTCAGGGCTTCTTCCCTCTTTTGTTGTCTTCTTAGCTGATCTTAAATTTCATTAGTTTTATACTTTTCTCCAACACAGGGACTGAGGGGTCCTTTTTCTCCCACCCTGCACTGTCTCTACTTCCCAGTCAGGGTTGGAGTAACTCATTTGACTCAAGTAAGACCCACCTTAACATGTGATTTTTATTTATTTATTTATTTTTTAACGGAAGAAGGATCATATCCTTCAGAAAGGAACTTCAAACTTTTAAGATTTCCATTATTCAATATGTATAGCTAATGTGATTGGGCAGAAGCTGTAAGAGACATGGAGAGCCAGTTCCTCCCGAGGAGAAACTTTGAACACAATACCCTTGACATTGTTCTAGTGGATAACTATGAGAGCCATCCATGATGTTATTCCAGCAGCATTCCATGCATAGGTATTTGGTCCCATAGGTATTTACTAGCCCAAATTGCTGTGGAGGCTCCCATGGGCTACCCAGCTCTTGCTATATTCAGGGCCAAGGAAAAGTGACTTAAGTCTCTTGTACTTCACTAAGTTCTCTTGATAGGACTTGCATTAGGCTATTGTGACCGCATAGGATAATTTCAAATTCAGTGTGGGTCTTTTCCTGTCCGCGAAAGACCAGGTAAGAAGATAGGTTTAAAGTTCTGTTTCCTTGATATTTTGAACATTGTCTTAAGAACAGAAGTCCTTTCTGGGTAAATCCAGCTTTATTTAAATGTTGTCTTGCTTAGCTTTCAGAAGCTACATACTGTTCGTATTCCTGGCTTGTAACAACTCCCTAACTCACCTGTTGGAACCCTTTCCCTCACCATTGAGTTGAGATGATTTTTTTTTTTTTTTTTTAGGTAGGGTCTTGCTATGTAGTTCAGGCTGGCCTTGAGCTCACTGTGTAGCCCAGGTGATCCTCCTGCTTCTGTCTCCCAAATACTGGGATTACAGGTGTGCACCACCACACACAGCAGATTTACCTCTTGAAGGGAATATTCCTCACTAGTTTTGGTCAGTGTTTTTGACAAACTGACACAAAGATGACATTCTGTACCAACCAAGGTTTGACTTGAAGGCCCAAATTTGTGACATAGCTTGGACGAAAAGCCACTCAGTAAACTCAAAGCAGTACATCTCTACTAGCATTATGGGTTGTGCCTAACAGTCACCTTCTGGAGTCATGGTACCTCAAAGTGCTGGCTTTCCTGGTGTTCTAAATATTTCTATTTTACAAATATCCATCTCTATATTCATGAAGTAGTATATTTCTATCTGGCTGTTAGTGACAAGGATTGGCCAACCATGTGGTGGCATGCACCTGTAATCCCAGCACTCGGGAGGCTGAGGCAGGAGGATTGTTGCGATTTCGAGACCAGCCTGAACTGCATAGTGAGACCCTGTCTCAAAAAGACCAAAAGAATAAAAAAAGGCCACCCTAAGGATTTATATTTTGGTGGGGGCCATTAGATAGGTGTGGTTAATCTTTGTCATCTTGATTGGATTAGTAAGCCACACCTCTGGGTGTGTCGGGGTGTTTCCAGAGAACAGTTGCGAGTGGGACAGCAAACCAAGGGAAGAGACCCACTCAGAATGTGGGTGGCACATCCAGGAGGTCGAGGGCCCAGATGGAAAAGCCAGGGGAAACTCAGTCTCTGTTCCTGCTTCCATGAGATGAGATTCTGCCTCGCCACAGGTTTAAAAGCACTGAAGCCAGCTAACCATGGATTTAAACCGCAAGTCATAATCCAAGTATTTCCTTTCTCTTTTAAAGTTTTCTCAGCTGTCTTGTCAGTTTTAGAAAGCTAACACAATAGGAATCCTAAATTCTGACCTAGTTTGGGAGGTGGGTGGGGAGGGCAAGATAAAACAATCAACATGTGTTATATACATGTACCTACTCGCGAAGCTGATTGTAAACTTCATGCATTGCAAACATGTATTAGTAAAATTTTAAAATTCTGATCTAGTTTTGTTTGTAAAGTGAGTTTTTGTCTTCAGTTTAGTTCTCGTGTGGAAACACTGAGGACAGATTCTTGACAATTACCAGTCAGAAACCTGGAAGGTGGACACTCAGCTCTCAGCTACTAGCTTGGTTCAGTGTTCCTGACTGCAAAGCAAGTTCAGTAGACATTTTTTTCCCACTTGCAGTCCTTTCTCATAGCCTTTGCTACTCTCTTATAGGCTAATGGTTATGGCCTACAGGGTCAGTGAGAGTGACTCCTCACTGTGACTACTAATTAAAAAAAGGGGGTGGGGAAGGACGTCTTTTCCTTAAGCCTGCTTCTCTAATGCTTTAGCACTTTTGGTTGTAAGTGGAGAAAATCCTTTCCTTCAGCTCTGTAGGGTTTGTCAGACACAACTACATAGTATATCCAAGTTTTAGCTGCACGTGGTGGTGCACACCTGTAGCATCAGTTACTTGGTAGACTGAGGCAGGACTGCAAGTTGGAGGCCTGCCTGGGTAACTCAGATCCATCTCAGTTATTAAAGGAGTTGGGTTGGGAATATAGTTAAGCACCCCCTCCCTGGCCTCCATCTCCAGTACTGTAAAATAAAGCCCCCCTTGCCTATACCCATTAGACCACTGATACATTTGCAGCTCCCGCAGTTTTCCTTTTTGTAGAATGCTACAAACCTGAAGCCTTTTCACTTCACAGGTTTCTGATCCATTCATACTGTCCATCACATAGTCTGTAACAGTTAATTCATGCTTTTGTGGAGTGGTCGTCTGTTGCATCGTGTACCAATTTCGTAATCCTCCAGCTGGAAGGCTACTTTGATTTCCTTTAGTGATTATGAATAAACTGCTAATATTCACATACAGATTTCTGTCAGTATATGCTCCATTTCACTTTGGTACATGCCCACCGGTGTCATAGGGTGTTAGAAATCATGAAACCTTCTTTCACAATGCCTACAGTACTTCTGCAATACCACCAGTGCATCAGAGTTCCAACTGCCTTTATACCAACAATAATATGGTATTACTCATTTTGGTTTTAATTTACATTTCCACAATGGCACTGGCCATCCATTTTTGTTTGGCAGACTCCTGTTAAAATATTTACCCATTTTAAGCCTCGGTTGTTAGGGCTGGGAATGCAGCTCAGAGGTAGGGTGCCTAGCATACGGTAGGCCAAACTTTGATGACCAGTGCTGTGAAGCAAAAAGAGCCTGTTTTATGGTTTTTGCAGTACCGAGGTTTAAACCCAGGCCTTATGCATGCTAGACAAAGTACCCTACCACTGAACTACATCTCTTCACCCTTTTAGTTTTTAGATTTCAAGGCAAGGTCTGCTAAGTTGCCCAGCTTGGCCTTGAACTTCTGATTCTTTGCTTCAGTCTTCTAATAGCTGGGCATAGAGGAATACACACACCATCATGCCTGGTTTTGAGTTTTCCAAAATAAACATATAAATCCTCCCTCTGATGCTTTTTCAAGCATATACATCTAAAGCTTAGTACTTTTTTTTTGGTACAAGGAATCGAACTCACAACCTTGCACTTGCCAGGCAGGTGCTGTGCCACTGAGCTATATCCCTGGCCTTTTTTTTTTTTTTTTTTTTTTTTAAAAAAAAGACAGGCTTTATGTACTTAAAGCTGGCCTCCAACTCCTAACCCTGCCTCAGCCTCCTGATAGCTGGGATTATAGGCATGTTCCACCACACCTAGCAAGATTTAGTTTTTGTTAAACAGAATACTTGCTTTAATACACAAGATAGATTTCTGAGGATTTGGGAGCAATTTTAGTGGACAACTGGCTTTTTAAGTTATTGGTTGACTAGGTTGCATTTGATAGACGTTAAATTTTAACTAAGAACTCATTCTTTTAAAAGTATCACTGCTCAATGTATTGTGTGCCTTGATTTTCCAGGCTAAAATTTTATTACAGTACTGTTTGCTCAGTGATTCCTCTACTTCCACAAGCTACCAGCTTTTAAATACATAGCTTAATGACTGAACTTGTTTCTTACTTATTGTCTATCGTTTTAAGACTCAAGAAACTTCTGGTTTTATTATGAAGGATTATTTTGTTTTATAGCAGTTACTCTTTTAATCTACAGGCACTGAACTCAATGAAACATATATACAGGACAAAATTTGTGGTTTAGTTTTCCCAAGGATTTAACAGTGTTTCCTTTTTTTTCGAGTTCGGGAGCTCTGGAATGACAAAAAATGTTCTGCTGGGACTCTTCTCTGCCTACTTTAAGAATTCTGATGTCTGAACAGATTATAGGTTAATACCTGGTTTGTTAATTAGGCAAGGATTCCAGCATTTATCTTGTATCCCTAAGTCCAGGAATCCTCCCACCAACCATGACTGTTATATAGGGAACTCAAACATTTTGAGTAATGGCAAATGCCAACATGCACACACACACACACGACATAAAATCAGAACAGCATAATGAAAGTCATAATAAAATAAAATTCAGAAAATATAAAACTCATGCCTGAATATAGCCAATGTTGGGTTAATTAAAAGGTGTTTATGTAAGTTTTGCTAACATTTTAGAAAAATCTAGCATGTCTAATTTACTATTCCAAGTGATCCAATGTGGTGTTACTAACAGATCATTAAACTACTCTGAAACTCATCTTAAAAAACAAAACCAAATAAACCAATTTTTAAAAGTTATGCGCAAACTATACCGTTTTCTCCTTCCCTGAGGAAAAGGTAACTTCTAGATATGGGCAAACACTCTTTGGCCAGTTTTTATTTCACCTGCATGGAAAATTTATGTTCATGAAGCTTTGTTAAAACATACTTTTACCCACCAAACCCTACTTGCCACTGGTGTCGGCACAAAGTATTCCCACACGTTCTTTGCCTGGTGCATGTGTCACTTATGCTGAGAAGAAAGTTCAAGGGTTTTAGCATCCTCAACTAAAACTTTATTTCCTTGAATAGAACATACACAGATCCATGTAAAGAACAGTCATCACACTGGGCAAATTCAAGTCTGCTAACCTGCTAGTTTGAGTCCGGAGTCAAACCAGATTTTGATGATTAGTCACCAGGTTAAGAGATTTCTTGTCTTGGTGGTCCTCTGTGAAACATGAGACAAATAAGGTGGCAAGGTACCTGAGTACCGAAGTATTTGAAGAAAATATCTAATCTTTTTCCTAACCCGAGTTAACCACTGCATGGGCATCTCGTCCCAAGTGACTCATTCGGTTCCTATGTGCTTCATCTGTGGAAAAATACCTTTCTTCATCCCTTATTTCAGATGCAAGGCATTGGGTGAGTATCTCCACAAACACCTTATGGTAATTCTTACCTAGAAAGTACGTTCTCCAAAATTTGAGTAGTGAATGAATACACAGACATTTAAATACAAATTGCATGGTGCAAGGATTTCCTGCAAAGTACCTTTAATGTGTTTGCGTTCGCAGCAAGCATTAGGATGTGCTAATTTTGGCACCATAGTTAGGTGTGTAGCTACACATGAGACATCAAGTCATCCCAACCAGTATTTACCCCTATGAATAGAAAAACTGAACAAAAACATAATTCTGATACAGGCTGCATTCAACCAACATAATTTAAAGTAATTTTTTCAACAGAGGGCTTCCATTTAGAATTGTTTTATAGTGATAAATAAAAACAAATTATTTAGAAAATAGAGTACTTTACTTTTATTGGTATATATTAAATGTTTTGCTAAATAAACTATACCCTCAAGTCAAAATGTTTTCAAACCAGTGTTTCAAATGCCAAAAATCATTGCTATGTTATTGTTCAGCAACTCCATTCAAATAAAACATCGGTACTGGATTAAAGAAAATAATAAATAAAAATGCAGCTGAGGCAAATGCTAACAAGTTTGCATTCTGAACTTTTAAAGAAACACCCCACTCTGTATCTTTTAAGACTGCCACTCTGCTTCAGTAACTTGAATCTGCCGTACTTTACTTCAACAGGTAAGCACTCTGCTGAGAATATAAAAAGTTATAAAAAGGCAATCATAAAAGATTAAATATTGGTAGGCATGTCAGCTTTCTTTTAATAAAAACAAAAATAGTCATTGTCATCTATTTAAATAAGTATCTTTTGTTATTGAGTGTTCCAGTTATTGAAAAAGGGCCCTTAAAAAACCCAACTGCCTATATCTTTAAACCCTACCCTCTTGCCCCATAACAGACATTTGAGGGAAGAGCTATTTAATGTGCAAATTGGCAAAACAAATGCAGGAAAGGGGACTTCTTGAAATGATATGCCCAATCAATTCTCTGTTTATTCTTTTACAATATCAACTTCCAAAAAGTAAAATAACCAAAGAAATCTTAAAAATACACAAAACAAACCTTCATCTTTGCATTCCTTTCCAAACACAAAATGTATGTACAGCATGTTTAATAATATGCAATATGCAAAAGCTCCGTGTTGCTGTTAGCAACGTCTATACCCCCACCCACCCTCCTTATTCACAAGTGTACCTCTACTAAACACAATTACATCACTAAGCCTGTTAGTTAGAGAGGGTCTTAAATTTGTTAAAACTGGAAAATCTTTGTGTAGGGGCTCCACTCATTTGACTCTAGGTTATAGACTTCCACGGTATTCAGAAATTCATTGCCATCAAATCCGCCCACTGCATAAATGGTGTTCCCCACAGTTGCAATTCCAGCATTGCTCCTTGGTGAAGTCATATTTCCCATCATCTTCCATTCATTTTTATTTGGATCGTACATCTCCACACAACTGATAGCATGAGAGCCATCAAAGCCACCACCTACAAACAGTTTTCCTAAAAAAAGAAATGAGACAAGGTAAATTTAGAGAGGCTCAACAAACCCTTTGGCCTGTCTTTCTAAAAACAAACAAATGAAAAAACAAAAAGGGTGTTTTTAAAGCAGAAATGCCACATTGGCCAGGTGTGGTGTATGCCTGTAATCCCAGCATTTGGGAGCCTGAGGCAGGATTGCTGTGAGTTCGAGGCCAGCCTGGGCTAAAAAGTGAGTTGAAGACCAGCCTGAACTACATAGGGGGAGACTGTCTCAAAAACACCAAAGAAAAAAAAAAAAAAAGAAAAAAAAAAGGTAGAAATGCCTGTTTATTCTGTCAGAAAGTATTTATTGCCTATCTAATGTGATGAGGACTCTATAACTTAAAAACATAAAAATGAGTGAAATGGAGAAAAATCCATTTCCATGTGGAATTTAGGCAGGGTGGGGGGAAGGTGGCCACAGCGGCAAAAATTTCTTAACAATTCTTGAAGAAGTTATGACTTACACTTTCTTAATGAAACAAAAGGCACAAGAAGTTGGGTAACTAACCTGAAGATAAAGCTACTCAAGTGGAAACCTGGAATACATGTTTGCATTGGAACTTTTACATTAATCCAGTACACAGAATTAATACTTACCTGATCTCAGCCAAGTGAAATCCTAGAGCTTTCCACTGGCTTAAAAATGTTGGTATAACAATTTCCTTGGAAAGTTCTGACGACTTTCAAAGTTTGAAAAGTTATACTACTTTCAAACAAAAACCGTTAAATACTCTGACTTGGAAATTTATTTTTCTTTTTATTTTTTTTTACTGAGGATGGAACCCAGGGCCTTATACATGTTAAACAAGTGTTCTACCACTGAGCTATAACCTCTGGTCCTTTTTATTTTGACACAAGTTTTTATTAGATTGCCTGGGATGAGCTTAAACTTGTGATCCTCCTGTCACTACCTCGTTAGTAGCTGCGATTACAGGTGTGTGCCACCATGTCCAGCGAGCTTACAAAAAATTTTTATGACCTATTCTCAAATTCTTTACTTTCTCATCACTTAAACTACATTGATATGTAAAACATCCTCACAAGGTTCACAGCCAGTAGGTTACTTAAGCTTTTACCAACTGATAAACCTACTGATAAGTAAGATTCATCTTTGTTCTAACAAATGGTTAACTAAATTACTACAATTACATAATTGCACAGTAAATAAATCAATAAAATACATGTGAAAAGGCTGTGTGGACATAAAACAAAACTTAGTATTTTGGAAACATTTATATATCACACACTGAGTGAGTCTGATTTAAACACTTCTAAAAGATAAACACCTAATGCCCACTACATCGAAAGGCACATCTGCTTCTGAATTCTTAATCACAGAAGGGCCTTTACGATCATTCACATTTTGCTGGGATTTTAGAACCCTTGCCACTATTTGCCTTCACCTCTCCACAGCCCAGCACTCACCATCAAGAACAGCTACTCCAGCTCCTCGCCGAGCCACATTCATGGGTGCGATTAAACTCCAGGTGTTATTTTCAGGATTGTAACGTTCTACTGTGTTCAGACAATTCCAAGACTCTGCACCTCCGATTATGTACAAATAACCACCAAGCTCACAAACTGCAGACTGATGTCTACCTACAAAATTAAGTTAAACCAAGATTATTACTACAGCTAACAAAAACTGCGTGCTACACGTAACATTGACTCACAGGTTAAAAAATAAATAAAACTTACGAATGTTAAGAGGAGCACAGCTTGTCCATGACTTTGTTATAGGATCAAATACATCACAATTTTTTAGTCCTTTCTGGCCATATGGATCAGAGCCACCAACAATGTATAATTTACCATTGAGAGCACACACTCCTATGTGAGTATAAAATACGGTTACATATTGATAGCTGAGTGATCATTTAAACACTGGCTATCTTAGAAGTTAGGATTACCTGCATTACAACGGTTAGTTCTCAACTCTGGTACAGGGATCCAGTCATCTATGTTTGGATCATACATCTCTCCACAACTCAAGTCATCTGAGTGGCCGTTTGATCCACCCACCACATACAGCTGGCCCTAAGTCCAAGTGAGATGAGAATTTTTACCATTCTGAAGTTATGAGGAAAAGCCTAAACACGGCGCTGTGGCTTGTAACTAGATCTCCCCCTTATGAGCTTCAGAGGCTCAGATGGGGCTCTTGGGAAGTGATGACTGGATCACAGGGGCGCTATACTTATCAGTGGATGAAGCCACTGATGAAGTTAGAGCAAAATGTAATGTTGGGAGGCAGAACCTAGTTGGAGGAGGCGGGGCACTCGGCGTGGCCTGGAGGATGTTATCTCCGCCTTCCTCCTCTCTGCTTCCCAGCCACCAGGGCTCAAGCAGTTTCTCCTCTGCCACGTGGCTCTACAGTGAGTATGGACTGAAACCTCTAGGAACTTGTGAGCAAAAATAAGCCTCTTCTCCTTAAATTTGTTTTTATCCAAGAGACGAGGAAAGTAAGACATACAGGCTGTACCTGCAACACAATGTGCTTACCATGAGTACAGCCATTTGAAATCGGGCCCTTGGTGTTCTCATGGGAGCAAGAAAGGACCAATGGTCCGTATGTGGATCATAGCATTCAACAGTTCGAAGACATTCTTCTCGGTTATAGCCACCTGGCAAAAAACCAAAAATTGATTTAAAATATTAAACTGGCCCAGGGTTTCTGGTCCAGAATGGCTCTAGTCATGTACACAATAAGGAAAAGTACCGAAACTCTTGAGGACCTGTTAACTGATGTTTTAAGAAAAAGCTGGTAAAGGTGAAAAATAACATCAGTAAGAATGAACTTACTTGTAGCTTGAAAATTACGAGAAAAAAATTTACTCAGTATAGTTTTTAAAAATTAGAAACATCCTGCTGGGGGTATTGCTCAGTAGTACAGTATTTGCCTAGCATGTTGTGAGACCCTGGGATTGATTCCCAGTAATCCAAAAAAGAAAAAAAGTCAGAAATTTGGGGCAAATTGATCTTATCAACATTCAATGATATTTATCTTTTATTTGTCTTTTTGGAACGTCATATAAGAAAGCTTATTAAGTCTTGTTCCCGGAATATGCATGCCACAGGCAAGCATTAGGAATCATTTATGGCTTTAAGCAGTTAAATACTTCTGTTCTTACCTGCAGCTATGAGCTTGCCATTCATCTCTGCTGTCCCCAGACCAGATCGTGCATACTGCATAGGAGACATGGGCTTTTCTATCAGCTCATCTGGTTGCATCTCAAAGCTTAAACTCTTGGTTAGTTTAGGAGTGCTTGTTGGTGAGCTCTGTGGGCTGTTTCGCCCATGAAGGAATATTACACAGAATATACCATCCAGCACAGCCAGGCATAGGTAAGTGTTATCTGTAAGCACAAAAGTTTCATGTTTAAGATGCAAAATTACTAACACTTTGTTTGCTGTTATGACCCTGAGTTGGGCTCCACAGTCTCCGGATCCCAGACTGGGAACAGTCTGCTACCGTTTTCCAAATTTAACTGCTTTTTTTCCTTAGTCAATTTAAAGTATTAAATTGACAGTAGTCCTTAAGCACAGACAAAAACTTGGCTAGTGTCATATACTTACTTGAAGTTTTTTCTGAAGCAACGATTTTCCACTCATGCTTAGGGCTTTGCACTGTAGCATTTGGAGAAGAGAGACATCCAGTGGAACTGCTACTTATTTGCTTATGGCCATTCTCACGTGGTGGCTTTTTCTGCAAAATCAAAAGGCAGCTACAGAAACCTAGCCAAAGACCATAGCTGGTGTACCTTTGTCCCTGAGCTATTCCACAACAGTGCCAAAAACTGAGTATCCTCCACCTATATGTGACACAGCACACTACGTTTAATACAAACCAACATCTTTCCAATGGACACAAAATAGCACACTTCCATCTGCACTCCATAATGCAACAACTATACCTACACAATTAGCCTGGTCAGAAAAAGCACACTTTAAATGATTCAAAGCACCTGTTTTAGATCAAGTATCAGAATGATACCTTAGTAAGGAGGTGGGGAGAAGGAAAACCGACCTATAGTCCACATAAACTCATATGATATCAAGTACAGAATTTCCCCAAAAGATGTTATCAATTTAAAATGGCATGAGTTAACTGACGAAGACATTTAACTCACTGTGCCCATGTAACTGTCAAAGCTACCAACTTTATGTATCCGAACCTCCATACGATGCTGGCAAAACGGGAGCAGACACAGACTTGTTGGCTCTGACTGCTCTCTCTTAAAGTTATTTTACAGGAAGGAAGTGGCAGTCACAAGAAACACCAAATGTCATTTCTTTTGGGTTGTTTTATAGGTATTAGATTGGTTTTCTAGACAAAACTACATCAAAACACAAAATGAAATAGAGCAACACAAAATGAAATACAGCAATCAGAAATGAAACCATACTAAAAGAACCAAATATTCACAAAAGAATATAAAAGAACAGAAACAAGTGGGTAAAGACACCAATTTCCAAATGATTCTAAGAAAACTACATACCATGTTCTCATGTCTGAGTTTTCTTTCATAGCTTTTTTCCAATTACATCAGCCTTTGCCACTTCTAAGGGATATGATCACAGGGAACTGGGAGAGCAGCTGGATTACCCTGACAGAAGTGCTGAACAGGTACTGTACCATCTCCAGTACTGGCCAACTCTGCTCACCTATTTATTCTGGTCCCCAAGGCCAGACCATACAGAGAAGTAAGATTTCTAATGGAAATTTTGGTGCTAGTGGAAACAAAAAGCCATGTAACAAGTAATACAGAAAAGGCTTTTGATAGTTCCTTGAAATTATTAAGGAAATAATCACTGAATTTAGGTCTGGGACACTCAGCATATATGGGAAAAGGCAGGGAACACACCCTATTGGTGGTTATCACTAAATTCCATTTAAATATTATCTAAGTATTATTGGGCATTTTATTTACATCATTTCTTTCAATCCAGTAAGAGTATGACAGACTGGGTCACAGTATGAAAGTATCAGGAGTAAAAATAAGATTAGTGCTACTTAACCTCATCTAGTATTAGGAATTACAGGATACATAGAACCTTATCCTATCCCATGGGAAAGGATTCCAAGTATCATAAATAGTGTTTACATTAGATTTTATGGCAGAACTGCTTTAATGTAGACTATTACTGACAGAAAATGAACAGAAAAGAGAAAGGTACTAACACTAAACACATCAGTGTACATATGATAGGGCTAATAGAGAAATGCCGCGTAACTCCTTTGTACATATAACCTCTACCCCCCTACATGACCTCTCAGAGGAACTGACAATTTATTCTACCTTCAAACTTTCTATTCCTACTGTAAGTAGTTTTTATTTACAACACAATTAAACTGAAATTGTGCTCCTACCTATCTAATGGCTTCTTCTCAACCTTTTTTTTTGGCGGGGTGGGGGTGGTTTCGGGAATCGAGCTCAGGACCATGTGTTTGCCAGGCAGGCAACTTGTGCCGCTGAGCTATATTGCTGGCCCTCAACCTTTTGTTCTATTCTGAAGCCTAATACACAGCTCTCATCCTTCCTACTCCATGATCCCTACTCATGACAGAGACTGGACTCATGGTAAGAGAGAATGGGATTACTACTAAATCCCATTCACTCTCGAAGGTCCCCCCCGTCTCCCCTGAACAATCAATAAGCCTACTAACTTGACGTTTGAGTCTATTTATAAAAATAGGTAAGGAATCCATCCTTTCTCCTATATGCCTTTAAATCAAGCCCTCATAGTTTACTGAAGCCCAAACTACTTGCAAGTCTGCAAATTGGTCTCACAAACTTTAATCTACCCTCCATGCCAGGTAATAAAAACAGGAAAAATCCAAGGCAATGATTTTGCAAAGTTCAGTTGAGATTCAAGTCCAGAGACTACCACCTAATAGTTAACCATTTGTTTATAATATGACCAATGAATTTACAAACCTTTGGTAAACAGCAGTAACATAATCTTTTCATTGCTTGGCTGTTGCCCAATTTTTCAAAATTATTAGTTTGTGAAATATGCCTGTTATCATCTAAATTATTCTTGGTGTCTGCAGGATAAAGTACAAGCCCCACTCGGGTAGCATTTAGCTATTCCCCCAGATTCACGACGCCTCCGCCAAGAGCAGCATCTGCGCACAAGTACTCTCCGCTACCCAATATATCTACCTGTAACTGCTACGTAAACTCCTCTAAAACTAAGACTCTCATCTGCTGCCTCTGTCAAGTTTCCCCAGCTTCTTGCCTCTTGTCTGTAACATGCCTTCCCTTTTAGGCCTTTTTAGATAACTCTTATAAGTCTGTACTGTTTTGTTCTGCAAGCAGAAACTATCTCTTGCACATCCATGTTCCCATGCTGAACACTGAGGCCTGCTGCTTATTGGGCATTCAATCTTTGATGTTGAAAAGTAATTTTAAAAAAAAATTAACTTCAAATGTTTACAGTTAAGAAAAACTCTAAATAATCAAATATAACCAAAGTTATGTTTGATTCAACTACTTCAAACCCAGAAATTTCTTAGAAAGTATTTAGCCACCAGTGCCACAGGACACCAAGGAGCTACTACCATTTATCTTCTAATTTTTAAAGGAAAATATTCCTTAACCTGGGTTAACTGAAATCACTTTATAAATATGAGGTTGAGCTAAAGGAAAAATAGAAATAGGCAGTATGACCCCATTTATATAAATTTTAAACATAGGCAAACTAAGCTATTGTGTCAGAAGTGAGGACAATGGTTTCTTCTGGGCAGTGATTAAGGAAGGGTAAGAAGGCTTCCAGGAGGCCAGAACTTTCTTCTTCATTTAGGCAGTATTTATACTGACTGGCTCACTAGATGACATTTAAAATATGTGGGACTTGGGATGTGGTTCAGCAGTAAGTATATGTCTAGCATGTGTAAGACCCTGGATTTGATCCCAGTACTGAAAAATAACAAAGATTTATATACTTTTCTGTATGCTATGTGTCCATATAGTTTATAGCTGAGATATCTGCTCTCTATTATTTGCTGAAAATGTGTCTCAACATGTATGTCTTCACTCAGTAAATGCAGAGGAAAAATCAAACTGAATTTTATAAAAGGCAAAGTAACTCAATCAACACACTGGAACTGTTTTAATTCATTTTGTTCAAGAAACATCTAGATCAAGTTGTAACATGGTTGACCACTAAGTTTACAACGTATAGTCCATATTAACTCCACCATTTCTAATTTCAAATAACGAGAGCTCAGTATTAAATCCAAAATTTCTTTCGTAGCCATCAACAATTTAAAAGAGTCCTGTATCTTTTTTCTAAATTGGGTCTTTCAGTCATGCCTGTCGCAAATACCTACTTTTCACATCCAACCAAAGCAACAATTTCTGTATTTCATCATACTGTTCTTCTCTCACTACTTGTAAATTCTAAATTATGAGGAAAAAAAAAAATCTACATGGAGTTTTCTAACTTGCTGAGTTAACTTGTTTTCATGTGGCAAAATACTAGCAGTAACTCTAAGATCTGCTTGTTTTCTCCCAAAAATGTTTCTGTCCAGTCATACCAATGAAATTCATCCACTTTCCTTTATTAAAGGAAAATTTAAGTATGCTGTAAAATTTTCCAGTCAAATTTTAACCTGAGGTTACCTCCGACTGCAATGTGTACCTGCACAAACTGAATGTGGTCATCATCACTGCCAAACACCTCAGCCTGTCCATCTAGTAGGTTCCCATCAAGCAGCTTGTGATCAGCTGAGTAGTACAAGGTTTGAACCTGCAAAACAGCAACAGAACACCCATGTGGCTACTGTCACCATGGCTACTCCACTAGTATGCAGATCACACAAAGGCCTCAAGGTAACCTCCAGTGTGCTTCTTGAGCTTCTGGACATCTTACTGTGGCAGGATCACAAAGTAAAGAAAAATATGTCATGGTGGTAAAAATTTAAAAAGCAAAACCAAAAAAGCCCAAAGTCAACTGCAAAATCTTCTAATACTGGCTGAAGAATCCTTGGCTTGACTGGCTTGAAAGAAATCTTCATCTTTTCATAGCTTCTATTATGTAACATTAAGAAAAAAAAGCACTAGTACAAATATATACACTTAAAAAATATATTTACAATGAAATACTGAATAGTTTACACCCTTTGAAGATAAACGGTCTGATTTGCATTAACATACTTCTCTCCTATAGACAATGTCAAGAAAAACAAATGCAAAAACTCAAGCAAGCTGTAGAGTTATCTTCCTTCACAGATGCAAACACATGGCTAATGCATCTGATTTTCAAGTGGGAAATCATCGACTATAAAGATCTGTTATAAAGATCTATTAGTCCTTTTAGGACATAATGATGACAGTGTTTTTATATGCCTAACAGACTTGGAAAGCCTTAAGGGATTCTGAAAGGCATAGTATAGAGTAATAAGACTATGCCACTGCTGCACCTGCATGATTTTAATTCCCACCATTTGGCCATCAATACTTTTTCATGTATATTTTCTAAAAGGAGCCCAAGTTAATCGAGTGACTGTATGAACAACACCATTGAAAAACACAAAGCTTTTAAGAGAAGAATCCTGTAAGGAGTAAACACCATTAAATCATCATCGTTCTCTGCCCACAGCGGATTTTTCTTAGGAGAACTGGGGCAGGACTGCTGCTTCTTTACGTGTCAATACACTTGAGGTTTCTTCTTGTTTCTTCAGTCTTGGGTATCCTAGTTTTGTTAATAAACCTATGGGGAGATAAACCAATGGGGAGGAACAACCATTAGAAGCTTTACCTACTTGTCAAATTTAAAGCAAAAACCTGTGAAGAAAAATTAAGAATCTACAGAAAATTTCAGTACCACCTCCCATTTCTAAAGCAAATTACATGCTACTTTAAAGAAAGTTAACAGCACATTATAAGCAAAGAAATAAAAAAAAGAAAAGCAGAAGACCAAACTGAACAGTTCATTCAGCTCACCTGGACACCCCCCCTGTTTCTCAGCTTAGGGGTACCTATAGCAAAATTTAAATTCTTTAGGGTCATGGTTATAAAATAAAAATGAAAGGGAATCCTTCATGTTAACAGCAAAATAATATTTAAGAATTGTTGAGTCCCATTTACTTTAAAACTAACCTCTTCCATCAGCTCTTCCAGACTGTCTCCATTCTCCCAGATGCTACGCTGTACCCAGTTGATTACCTTTGTATACAATTTGCCATTGCTGGGCAAGCAAACATTATCTTCGAGCATTACCTCCAACTAGGGTTAGGAAAAACAGTGAGACATTAATCAGTACTGAAATTCAAGTTCTTAGCTTATTCTCAATTTCAAAATAAAGCGGTCACAGATGCCAAATTGTATTCCATACGTTTACCTTAATTTTCAAAGCCAGTAATCAAAAACAAAAAAGTAAACAAACTGGTAGGCACCCATCACACTGCTATTAACAATAATATATTATTTTTGTGAACCTTACTCACTTGTTTAATCCATGGACAGAGTCTGTGCTTGGAACTAGGAAGTATAAAATCCATTTATATGTTGTACTCCTTACCTTTAGTCGTGGAAGCTTGAGAAATTCTTCCTCTTCTGAAATTTGTAACAAATGTTCCTGAATATAGGCATCAACCTTGTTCAACAAACGGGCGTCTCCCATACAACTTGCAAAATTTCGGTAAGAGATGCAGCTGGTAACATCCATTCTAGATAGTAAATAATCACCACAAACCTTGGAAAGAAACATATAAGTGCCAATAATCACATATATTTTATCCAAAAAGATTAATTAAAAAATCATTGTCTTAACACAACCAATTTAACAGTGGAAACAACACATATACAAATGACAAACATCACAGAATGCCATCCAAATAAGTTGTTACAGGAGCTCTGTGACACAGTGACATACTGCATATGTTTGGATAAGTATTTTCAACTAGAATATTAGGTTAAGTTTCATGAAAGGTAGTACCTAAACTGGGCTCTATGGAAAAGATGACACTGATGTTGAGTACAGACCAGAAGGAAGAAGAATGTTGCCAATCCAGTTTGGCTGCGCAAAAGGTAAAACTAGTGAAGCGCCAGACTGTCACAACTATTCTGTCACTGCAGCTGGAAAGCAGCCACAGATTGTATATAAATGAATGCATATGGCTGTATTTCAATAAAACTTTATTAAACAGGCAACTGGCCTATGGCCTGTACTGACTGACTTCTTGCATTAGAAAAATTAAATGCCTTTTCTCATATGAATTATTAAGCACTTCTCACTGGCATTAAATTCTAGACAGAATACTCTGAAATAAGAACCAAGATGTATAGGAGAAGAGACACCTGAGAAGCTGAATATTTTAATTCACACTATCAGAACAGGCACCATGCTACAGAAGTCTTTCAAAAAAGCAAGACATTATTATCTGACAAGAAGTATGATTTTACTTATTATAGCCAAACATTTAAAACAACACATGCAGTTCTCTGGCAGGGAAGAGGGGAACATTTTTAAGTCCTTAGGACTAAAAAATACTTTGGGAGAATTTCTGCATTCTTTAAATTTCCTCAGAAACAAAAGCCCTTTTATATTATTTTTGATACCATACCTGCTTGACTCGGTCCATCTTCAGCTTTTTGGCTGCAGAATAAACATCTTTCACTAATTCCTTATCAGCTTTCAACCTATAAAAAAAGTTTTTATTTTTATACCAAGACCTTAAAATACAGATACCTAAATGTAAGGGAGATCTGCAACTTCATGATATTCCCTAACTATATGATTTACTTTACAGTACTTACTGAGCAGTATAGGCATAATTCAGCAAGACTTCAACAGCTTCTGGATTGAGATCATCAAATTTAACATGAGAAACTCCATGAGGATCACTATCACTATTAAAGATTTCAAATAAATAGGGACTGCAGCAAGCCAGCACTGCTCTGTGTGCTAACATCTCATGGCCACAGACCTGAAATTATACAAAAATAAAATCAGAAGTATTGTTGGCTATGTAGTTCTGGACCACAACAGCCTTTTTTACTTTAGATTTCTAGATAAAGGATTCTCTTAAAAAGCCATTTCAAAATGGGCGCAGTGAGGCACATCTATAATTCCAGCACTCGCGATGCTGAGGCAGAAAGAATGTTTTGAGTTCAAGACAAGCCTGGGCTACAAAGTGAGTTTAAGGCCAGTCTGAACTGCAGAGTGAGACCCTGTCTCAAACCAAACCAAACCAAACCAAACCAAACCAAACCAAACCAAACCACCAGGGAAAAAAAAGCCATTTCATTTAATGGCTGTGGTGGTGGTGGTAGGAAAGGGAATCCAAGAACTTGTAACTTTTAGTAACTGATTTTCTTAGTAATGAAAGATCAAATTCTGTAAATTTCCAATTAAAATCTAAATACCTGAAGTCGAACATCACAGAACTGGCCACTTTTCCTCAGGGCATTTAATTTGGCAACAGAAGACTCAATAAAATTTTCATCTTCAAACATCAAATATCCATTGGGAATCATTTTTCCTTATAAATCTGGCTAAACAGCAGAAAGAGAGCTGAGTTTATTTTACTTGTAAATAGTGGTTTTTACAATTACAAGCGGTAACATATTTTCACATTTTATCCTATCAGTAACACAAAAATTTTATCAAATAAAAACTTGGTGGAAGGTGCTCCATGCCCACGTCTCTGAAGTCTCTAAGGATTCATATAATGGTGGGTCCTTCAATAACATCTCTCACTAGCTCCTTATTAGATTTCAACCTATAAAAAACCAGGAACCATGTTTCCATGCCTATTACACACTCACTCTGAAGGGAAGGAAATAAAACTCCATCCTGCCCAGACCCATGTAATGAGCAACCTAAAAAACCTACAAGGAATGAGGCAGCCATCATGCATACATTTATTTCCTTAGATTTGGGCTAGTGTCATTCCTTTAACTCACAGGTGAGAAAACTGTAAGATATTCTAAATGTGTACTTCTTTAAGTTTCCTTAAAGGGCCCTTCATCTGACTCTATTCCTCAAGTAAAATCAAAATTTAAACATGGAAAATTATTTAAATTCTTCCTCCCTTGCCTAAAGCACACACTTAGAAATCTAAGTCTTGGCACTGTATCTATCCAATGACTTTTACAAATATTTTTAAGTAGATAAGGCAAGATTTAAAGATGAAATTAGCTGGGTGCGGTGGAGTATGCCTGTAAATTCAGCTACTTGGGAGACCAAGACAGATGCATTTCAAGTTCAAAGCCAGCCTGGGCAACTTAGGAAGACCCTGTCTCAAAATAAAGAGCTAGGGATATAGCTCAGTGTGAAGGCCCTGGGTTCAAGGCCCAGAAAGGGGTAGGGGGAACGGAACAAAACCAAACCAAACTACAGCAACAGGAGATACCAGTTAAATACTTTTCAAATGGTTACTGACTTTCCCGCCTTTTTTAAACCGGAAAGACTGCTACTGTTTCCAGCAGTCTTCAGAAAAACAATGTCTCAACGGTGGACAGGGACCTGAATATTCACTTACCTTACTATAACTGGTGAGAAATGTATTACTGGGGATTCAAATAATCCAAAAACAAAGGAGTGTTGAAATGAAGCGCTTGGTCAAGGTATGAAGACAGCTGGCTGAAGTGAAGGTAGATGTATCTTAAGCTCTAATGTTGGTACCAAAACTCAGGCTTGAAAATGATGTAATCAAGTCCTTAAAAGCTATAGACATGAATTTCTTCTGTGATAATGATGCACTATAATCTGCAATGATCAAAAATTTAGGTTAGATTTAGAATGATCACAGTTTGTCACTGGCCTTAAGTAGAGCAGATCAAGCAAAAAGAGTCCTGATCTTTAAAGAGATTCTGAAATAAATAGCAAAAATATTCACATTACATAAAAAATTAACAAAAATATAATTATACATACACACTTTTCACTGAACTACCAACTACTTAGATGACCCTAAAAATCCCCACCGGGCAATAGCTAATTACTTATTAAAGAATTAAAGAATATAAATACCAATTGACTCTAATATTCTCTTAGATCCCAAGTAATATAAAAACATGACACGCCTGTTTTTAGGCACAGCAAACACCTTTGGGCATGATTCTCAAACATGTATACACTATTTCCCAAAATTTGCTGTGTGTTGCAGCCTCCGTACTTTTATGTAAGTTGCTCTACCTAAAACAGCCTTAATCCAACCTCTACCAGATGAAACCTTACAGCCGTAGCATGCAACGTCCCTACATCTGAAAGTAATTTTACACCATTTCTCATATACAGAAACTGTCTCTAAAAGGTAGGTATAATTTTCTTGCTTGTCTATTCTATGTGCTGTTTACTTCTGTTTACCTGCTCCCCCTCCTGAACTCTAAGTCCATGAAGACAAAGATTCTCTTGTTCATATTTTATATTCTTCATCCCATCTTTCCCAACACAACTAGCTTAAAACTTGAATACAGAGATTAGTAATTTGTTTAACTAAACAAATGAGAAAGGTAATCATGCTTATGATCTGCATGATCTTTTTTTGCATATGCAAAATATCAATGAAATAATTCTAGTTCAAAATAAATCTCCAAGGAACACAGTCCCTCTCTCTATCCCCCCATTTGCATATATATCAATTATTACTGTCAAATTTACATGGCACTTTAAAAAAAAAATCACCTGAACTGATACTAAATCACTGTCTAATTTGGGGAATTAGAACTAATAAATTATGTGAAATACATGCATAGGTATGGACATCTTAAAATAACCTTGATTGCTTTATATAACTATCAAACCTACAAGTCTATCAATTATGCCAAGGCGATTAATCACTTGCCCCAAGACTCCACTGAAGGCCAGTCCAATTCTCACTCAACAAAGTACAGTGAAGGTTTAACATGTGTACAATCTGTAAGGCAGCTGTATCCCATATGCCCTAACTGGTTTCTCCATAACTGAGGCTTCATTTCAAGGAAACTCCAGTATTCCAACTCAGGATTCTTTATGATGCTATCATGTAATTTTCATTTCCTCTGCTTTATACTTTCATTGAGGTTGATCAATCCTGCTTTTTCTTAAGAAACTAGCTTTAACAAACAAATACTTTCCAAATACATGGGCCAGGAACACAGCTCAGCAGCACTGCACCTACCTGGCAAGTACAAGGTCCTGAGTTCGATTTCCAGCACACACATCCCCCTTAACCAAATACATACTATATACACAGTATACTATTCTACAGAAACCTATAAACATTTTCAGGCAAGACCTGGCTCAAACTAAGAAAGTCTTTTATGTATCATACGCACTGGACTGGCCAACCCACAGGCGTACTACTGGGCAACTCTTCTTCAGTTTTATAAAATATACTTAAAGCATGGGTGAGGGGAACCCCCATGCAAACTACTTTTATATGATTAAAATGCATCATCTGGGCCACTATGTTCTCTCTTGCATGGTGGCCCACCCTCATGCTGTAGGGTGTATGTCTTTTCCTATTTTTACTTGGCCCAAACTTGCTCTGAAGAGCCTGCTTCATTTCTTATCATTAATAAAATTTTGCTACCAACAAATAAATAAATTTTAAAAATGCATTATCTAAAAAAGTAAAACACTATAATGTGAAAGTTTACAAATATTTTAAAAGTTGACCAATTTTATTCAGTATTTATCGCAAATCTGTCTTGATCTAACCAAGAATAAAATACCACCTATTTATTATTTGACAAGTAGATGTTCTACCTTAAATTTATTTTGAAAAGAAAACATTATTTAAAATTACTGTAGTAACTTATATCTTATGAAGAATTTTTGGAGCTGAGTGTGGTGGTGCACATCTGTAATCCCAGCACTGGAGAGGGTGAGGCAGTTCAAGACCAGCCTGGGCTACAAAGTGAGTTCATGGCCAGCCTGAATTGCATGGAGAAACCTTGTCTCCAAAAGACAAAAAAAAAAAAAAAAAAAAATTTTTTTTTAGGGGGAAGTAACTCTTGGGATATGAAGGTGTACAATACTGTTATGAGTTCTACAATAGTCTTGTTATATTTAGTACTTGACTTTCTGCATATCACTCTTAACACAAACCTTATCTCTTTAATATCTACTGATCAGTACAGCCTTAGTTGGTTTTAAAAGCTAGTCCACAGGTGGATGACATTTAAGTTAATGCAAACTTGTTTTTGGAAGTTCATACTAATTTTCATTATTGCAAGGTTAGGCAAATCAAGAGCTTTAAACCACTCCCAAAATTCACAAATCTTACTTAGTCTATGAAGCTCAAGCAAGATTATTAGAGGAATTAAAAACAGGGAGAAGTGTTTTTCTTTGAAAAGCCAAGCCAGATGCCCAAGCATCCCAGAGTCATGTAAGAGTATGAAACTTGTTTGGTAAAGTATACTTTCAGTTAATCTACTTAAAATTAAAACTGAGGTGAAATATGATATATGATAAATATTTCAATTCTCTAGCACGTCAATGTAAGAAAAAGACAATTTTGTAAGTAATTAAAGTACGTTAGTAATATTCTGAAATTTACAACTTACCATAGCCCACAGAGATTACTGTAAGTGAAAAATGCAATTCAACAAGTCTTAAAAGAGTTGTGAAAAGGTACACATCCTATGTCCCATTCCCCAAATTCTTCGCTGGCCTTAACAGTAAGAAAAAACATCAAATACTCAAGGCTGGGGGTGTAGTTCTCAGTGGCAGAGAATTTCAATTTAGTACACGAAAGGCCCTATGTTTGATCCAAGCAACAACAAAAATAAGTAAATAAAAATTCAAAGCATTCTTAAAACTCAAGACAAATTAAAAATATTTAAACTTGGTGATTTTTTGAGAGTAACCACAGACAAAGTAAATGGACTGATCTTTTTCCTTTGCAGTGCACTGAGGATGAGATCCAGGGCCTTATGCATGCTGAGAATGCTCCAAGTTCACTTTTTAGAATCCGAAGTTACGACTCGCCAACGTCACCTTTACAAACCACTATCAATCATCAATCCAAATCAAAACTCACCCGAACTCACTTGTTCCACTTTTAATCTCATAGTTTTGTGATTTTTTCATTACAACATGAACATTTGTGGCACCAAACATATGGCAGGCACAACTGGGACGGAATGCTTATAACAATGGAGTTAAGTCAATTTCCCAGCCTTGAACACTTCACACACCAGACAAGGTGAGAGAAACTGTACAGTGAAAATGGCTCACACAAAAGACAAAAGAAGGTATGACAGTGCATATATTTCAGAAACTGTAGCTATTTCGATAAATTGTAGACTACAGGAGGTACATAATAGTGAAAGCAGAAGCAAGAAATTAAGCCTAATATTTAAACAGTGCTATGTATGAGACCAGGTAAAGGATTTAAGCTGGGAAGAGCATACTGCAGCAGAAAACGGTTGGAGGGGGGAGTTGGTCCAGGGGAATGAGTAAAAACACGGACACAGGTTAATTCTTTAAAGATCCTGTATGCCCAGGATTAGTCCTTAATAACTTAGGCAGTGGGGACCTAAGATAGTTTAGTTAGGATACTGCAGTATCATTACCAAAATCAACTTTAAAAAAAACCCCAAAGAAATCCAGGAATGAAAGAGGAAAAGAACTGGTTTGGAGAGTTTGATGCTGAGGTACCTTTTGCACACTCAGTTTGAAAATACTGACCTCAGTATAGATTTAAAAACATTTACAAGCGGTAACTGGCGTGTACAACTACACATTTTCTGTGGTTCTAACAAATCCCAGAAATCGTTTCTCACTCATAATACATGACTTTACATCCTCTAGCACAACATAAGGTGGATCCCCAACCTTGAAGATTTCCTATATGGCGGATTTAACAGTACACTCAATACTGCTAACAAGCTCATGACTTTTCAGAGTTACCTCACCTGAATATCAATGATTAAAATATTTCTCTAATAGGAAATTTTTGTTTTGTTTTGTTTTTCTCCGGTACCGGGAACCGAACTCACGACCTTGCGCTTGCCAGGCAGGCGCTTTGCCGCTGAGCTAAATCCCCAGCCCATAATAGGAAAATTTTAAATTTAAAGACTTACCACAAAACCACACTGAATTGCCATCTAAAGTACCCAAGCAAAAAAAACCCAACTCCACTTTCAAAAAGTAGCTAAAAAGACACTAATTTAAAACTAAGACTAAAACCTAAAATGCTTTCTTGGGGGATGAGAATAAAAAGAACTACAAATTAAGACAAAAGTTAAAGAAATTAATATCTATGAAAACACTTTCACCAATTAAGAAACTACAGATAAAAACCATTCCAGGTCTCTCTGGTCAGTCAAATCCAGTTCACCCTTAGCTACCAAAGTATAAAGCCTGTGACAAGCAACTTGCTAGGCGGAAATAAGTAACACTACTCTGAATCCAATTCTAAAGCCCGCGTTTACACCACGTCCAGGTTTTACAAACTCCCTCAGCATCCTTAAGGCAGAAGTTTCAGTAGGACTCAGGCTAAAACCATTCAGTAGCTTTCTTAAATCAACCATTGGTGCTATTATTTCAAAAAACCGCTGCGACAGTCCATGCTACACTTGTTTAAATGTTAGGCGTAATACTAGGCTTCCAGGGTTAACATTTACTATTAAACAGGAGACCATCTGCCCAAGAACTCAAAGAACAAGTTGATGCCGGAGTATTCTGACCTCCATCGCTGACAACAGACATCAGGCAACAAAAACGCCACCTTTAGGACATCCGAAATGTCACCTGTCTAAAACCACTTCTCTAGTACGTCTCTGGGAAAGAACAATTGTACTTCTAAAGCATTCGGGTTCAAACTTCCCTAAGTTCAACCTTCGGTCTGATGCTGCCTGATATCGTCCTAGCAAGAGCTTAGGTCCACAGACCTTTTGCAAAAAGCGTGAAAGGACAAAAAATATAAAAGAGCAAACCTTTCCACCTATTTCTTTCGTAAAACAGAGAGTGGTCAGCGCCCCGGAGTGCCAGGCTGACCCCCAGGCCTTCCTCCCCGCGCCGCGCGGCCGCGAGCCCGGCGCCGCACACCCCCGCCCGGGATTGGCCGGGCCCGCAGTCACTCAGCGCCGATACGTCAGGGCAGCCACTCCCAAGCTCCGCCCGCCCCCTTCTCCCCGCGCTTGGCAAGAAGAGCGGGCAACGTGGAGCGGGAACAAAGGACCCCGCGGCCCATGGCGGTGGGGGACTCGGTGCCAGCCCCCTCCGCGCCGGCGTGACCGAGGCGCCGCGGGCCGGGCTCGGCGTCCACACGAGCAGGGCCTCAGGGGGCTCCGCCGCGGAGCGCTCAGACCCCACGCCAGGCGTCCGCGCCTGACAGGAGGACGGCGCTGCCCGCGCCCCCCTTCCGGTCGGTCCACCCGCCGCGCGCCCTGCCCCAGGGCCCACGGAGCCCGCGAGCGAAGGCGCGCTCCTCCCGCCCGCCACGCCGCCCCGGCTCAGATCAGGGTCTCGGGCCTCCACGCCGGCCCTCGGCTGCCATCGCGACCCGGCAACCATGGCAGCGCCCGGCGCGCCAGCGTCAGCGCTCCCACCTCCTACCATCTTCCCGGCCGCCCGCCCGCGCCATCCCCTCGGCTCGGGTCCCAGCCGCGGTCTCGCCCTCCGCCGTCCATTACCTGGTTCATCTCTGAAGAGATGGAAAACCTCATCTCTAGAGCTTCGATGGGGAGCAGCAGGAAGCGGGCGGGAATCAGCCCAAAGAAAAGCGCCTCGAGGCGGCGGAGGGGGGCAGCGACGCAGCAGGGAGGACGAGCGGCCCGTCCGCGGAGGCTGCGGCGCCGCCGAGCACTGGCGCGAGCTCTCCCTCGATCGCACAGGCGCGCCGAAGCAGCCGGCCGATAAAGGCGCCCGCCACCCGCCGACCGACCGACCTCCGCGCGCGTCCCGGAGACACTGCCGCCTCCCGCGCTCCCGCACCGCCGCGCACGTCACCACGTGCGGCGCCGCCGCCAACGCCTCCCGGCCGCTTCCGGCCCTGATCCCTCCGCGAATCACGGGCGAGCTCCAGAAAGATCCAGCGCGAGGCCCCGCCCCCGCAGGCCCCGCGCCCGCCCGCCCGCCCTTCTCGTTCGCGGGCTGGAGCTCCTTCCTTCACAGCTCAACTAGGTCAGCGCAAGGTGATCCCGGGAGGGAGGCGTCGCTGCGGCTGCGCGCGCCTCCTCGTATCTGTCGCGCGGTCGTTCCTTCTGTCCCTTCCTCGCCCCGCACCCTCACTTCGCCCTTTCAGACTTGCCGGGAACTGGTTACCTCCTGCAGCCGTCACCTGTTCGGTGTTTCTTTCCGGGCGCTATAGTCCAGGAGGTCAGACTTGGGCGATTAGATTTCTCGGCGTCAGGCTGACTTCTAGACAACCGCCCTGGACCGGAGCTGCCCGCAGTGAACCTGAGTAGTCGTGGCTGCAGCCCTTACCTTTGGGGTGGAGGGGAGTGGAGCCAGTGAGGAAGCAGAGGCACTTGGAGAGGTGTTGAGCAAACCCCTCGTTTGGCCTGGTGTAGGTGAGCAGATTCAGTAACTTGGAAGAAACAATTGGAGAAGCATCATCAGACCCACGTTGCCATAAAAGCCAATTTATTTCTACTTTATGTCCTCAGGATTTTTCCTTCCAAAAACGCTGGGGCGGTTCTTTACTGGTTCAGTTCTCTTTCAGAGAAAAAACAAAGTCGCTGTGAGAATTTATAGTTTCTGGCCTAACACCCTGAGGCCTTTTAGACAAGGAACCAATCTTAAATCTACACTCCACCACCTTGTCCCCAGGAGCACATCTGTTGAGGTCAAACGTGGTTTAAACTGGGCTCTGGCAGCAATTGCTAGTGACTCTGAAAGGCAGTTCGGAAAGTTTCCTTCGTTGAAGGTGAGGGGATTTGGTGAGATTCTATCCAATACATAGAAGTTACATCCAAATTCGAATTTGGTGGTCTCTGAGATTAATGGCCTGTTAATTTCTGGAGACTTGTGGAAGGCAGTCTGGACCTAATCTTGTTTGTATCTGATCAGTCAGCTTAATTTGTAGACATTTCTAGTTTTGCCAGTGGTTCCTACCATTCTTGATTACTAGCTACCTAATTATGCTTATGAGGGTAGGAAAAAATAATTTATGGCGCCTTCAGCTGCAATAGAACTTTACAACTTTTTATTATAAAACCTTGGAGCAAGGAGACTTCCTTTTTTTGTTGTTTTCAGTTAAAAGATGAAACAGGAACTAAAATGTCAGTATGATTTTTGTATCTTTCTTAAGGAGAAAAGACCGACCTTAATCATTAGGCTTTTGTCTTGTTCTTAGTAATAGACATCGGTGTTCACTTTTATTGCAAATAAAACTATTGAGTTTTATGCTTTTTTAATACTTTAGACTTCATCCTTGCACTGAGAGGATATGAACTGCCCACTTGGGGTGGACACATGACTGTGTGGCCTGTTGGACACATGATCCCACTTGCTGTACTCTAAATAGTGCCTTTGTGACCTGAAACAGTCAACACTTTTCTTAAAGCTACAGTATAATCAGACTCAAAGAATTTTTTTGCCTTTGCATGTTTCCTTCTGTATGAATGATGGCATAGTGGATGCACTGTTTTTATCTTTGAGGCAACTCAGTCTACCCACTTACTGTGTAATATCTACTAAACTTGAAAATGGAACACAAGGAATAATTTCAGTCTTGGGAAGTAACAAAGTATAAGGCATTACACTGGGATTAGGGTTATAGTTCAGTGGTAGAGTTGTTGCTTACCCCAGGCCCCCAAAAGAAAAAGATTTTGCTTTAAATACTTAAATTAGGATATCTTTGGAGAGTGCTTAATAAAAATGAAAAATATTACTTTCTTGAGTACCTATTTTGTAGCAGTCCCTAGGAAAGAGAAATTAGGAATTGGCTCCCATCTGAGATTGTTTCATTATTCTCACTGACCCTGCTTCATGTATTTTCCCAATACACACTGACTCTGGTTTTGTTTATGCTCCAGTATTTATTTCCTAGGGCTGCTGTTTCGAAGTATCACAAACTAACTGTCTTAAACTACAGCAATTTGTTATCTCACAGTTGTGGAGGCCAAAAGTCTGAGATCAAAATGTCTCTCAGGGCCATGCTCTCCCTGCAGCACAAAGGAAGGCCTATTCAGGCATTTCTCCTACATTGGGGACTTCCTTGGCTCATGGCAGCATGATTCCAATCTATGTGGTGTTTTCCCTGAGTGCTTGTCTGTTTGATATTTTCCCTTTTTTCCCATCAGTCATACTGGAGCAGGGACCCACTCTTCTCCACTATGACTTCATTTTAACTAAATCTCCAGCTATTCTTTTTTCCAAATGAGGTCACATTTTGTGGCACTGGGAATTAATGGGTTCAACATGTGAGTCTATGATGTACAATTTAACCCATAACACGTGTATCTGTCAAATATGGTTACTGACTACATTTGTCAGAATCACCTGGATATTTGTGTTAGACTCTAGACAAGTAATTTTCAAAGAAAGGAAGTTATTTTCCCCAAAGGAATGTTTGTCAGTGCCTGGAAACAGCTAGGGGAGAGGTGCTATGCCTATCTAGTGGGCCCGAAGTGCTTCTAAACGTGCTGCACACTTCGATGTACAGGAGTGTCTTACAATGAAAAATGATCCCATGTAAAATATCAGCAGTGCCAAACATGCCCTTAGGCTAGGTCAGAATCTCCTGGAAAGGAGGCTAGAAATCTACATTTTGACAAGGACGCTAGCGACTTGCACCTGCACTTAAGTTTGAGAAATCAGATATAAAAGCTCTGGACAGAGGGACATGTTCCATTTCTCCCCAGATATTAGTCACCTGTCTTATTTACTAGCTGTGCTAATGATAATTAATGGATTTAATTAAATATGACTACTTAGCAATTTAGGAACTTTATGTCATAGTCTTAACATTAATATTAAGTTGGAATCTTGTTTACATTTTGAAACGTCTGTGCCACTTTACAGTATTTTTGGTCAGTTGTCTACATTTTCTGCATGTGCTTGGTCTAATGAAAACTGTTGCCATCCCTTGTCTCCTCTAATGCTGCCTGTTTCTCCAACACTGAGTGACAGCCTTGTCTGTTTCACATATTTCTTTCATTCCTTGCAGTTAATGCTGAGGCAGTAGGAATTATGGGTGTCAACATATGACTCTGGGATATACAATTCAACTCAGTGTCTTTCTGTCTTTTGGCACTTGAAAGCATCTTTATGGTACATTAATAGTCTTAAGAGTAGAAGCTAGAAGATGGCGGTGTCATAAAAGGTACAAGATACCTACGGAAAAAAGTCTTGAAAGTTTCCAGACTCACTAAAGTAGATCACTAGAAATTGTTATGTATTTTGATGCATAATAAATTGAGAACTTGATATCTCTCTAGAAAAATTGTGATCTTTTAAGTAAATATTCCCCATTGAAGAAAATTGTGGTGGATTAACTAATGGTCAATTTGTAACACCCAGCTAGACTGAAGCACCCTGGTGCTGGATGTGGAAGACCCACCTCCTGATTGTTGCCAACATCATGAAAGGAGAACTGGAGGGGAGGGTGGTGTGCTGCTGTCCTCCTGGAGAAGCTTGCCACGCTGGTTTTCCTGATGGGAACTTAGCTAATTCTCATTGTCAGAGGAGCTTGGGTCCTCACTGCCCCTGAGGATGGCTGCCCTTCTTTCCAGGGGAGGTCTGGTCCTTACTTGGAGTGCTGCTTCCTGGTTCCAGCGCAGATCCCTCAGCCTGCTGGCACAGATACTTCATCCCGCTGGTACAGACTTTCTAGTTTCCACCCCTGACCTTTGGGCCTTTCCAGTGCAGATCCTTGATATAGACTTGCATGAGACATTGTCATGGGCTGTAGGCCAGTTGGATTTGAGGGTGTTGGCATGGACTGTAGGTCTTCAGCTGGACGCGTGCAGGATATTGCCGTGAAATCCAGGCCCTCAACTGGATTCTTTGGGTCTCTAGTGTATGGATCTTTCATCTGTACTCTTCTGCATTTGACTCTTTGGGTGAATATTATAAAATAATTCTGTAAAGTATGTGTCCTGTATTAAATCTATTCTTGTGTTAAACCCTGACAAAAGTCTTCCATCTTCCTGGTAGGACTTCAATAAACTTTTAATCCAAATAATGCAAACTGTTCAGTTTAGTTTGGTTTTTATTTATTTATGTTTTTAAAGACAGAGTCTCACTATGTATGGCAGGCTGACCTTGAACTCACTCTATAGCCCAGGCTGACGTTGAGCTCATGGCAGTCTTCTTCCCTCAGCCTCCCAAGTACTGGGGTTACAGGCGTGTGCCACCACACTTGGCTATACTTTATTTTTTTTAAATCTAAAGATTATAAAA
The DNA here is from genome assembly GCF_000276665.1 of Chinchilla lanigera. NCBI lineage: Eukaryota > Metazoa > Chordata > Mammalia > Rodentia > Chinchillidae > Chinchilla > Chinchilla lanigera. The sequence goes on from NW_004955406.1 coordinate 23,891,894, forward strand.
TTGTTCAAATACATACCTCAAAATACTTCAGTCCTGAATTATCTTTGTTGTCTATTTCATTGTTTAAGGAGATTAATGATTATCTTTCATCTGTTTTCTAAAATCATAACTGCTAAAGGTTTTGAGACCAACTCAAGCTTCCTCTTCGAGCAGTGAAGATTCTTTAATAGTGCTCATGTCATTCAGATATTCTTCCTGTGACATCGATAACCTTCAAGCCAGTTGTATATTTGACATGTGGCTACAACTGTTATCCATTCAAGTCTTCATCTTTAATGTGCAGCTGGGGTTTTTTGGATGCCTTTGTCCAAAAAACAAACAAACAGAACCTTTTTAAATAAACCTGATAGCTGAGAATAAGTAAAGGATGGAATAAACAGCCTTCATAATAGCCTAGTCTTAATGTAATCATCAAAATCAAGGATAGAGACAGAAGTGTGGTAATATACTAGTATTATATATACAGTTTAATCCAGAAATAGATCTTTTGTTGTGATCACATCTAAAACATGATACCTGAAAAGTGAAAGTTACATGATATAGTTCAACTGGACCAGCTAGCCAACTGTTGCTAGTGTAAATTGATCGCTAGCTAGCCAAGTTTCTAGTGAAGTCAAGAGACTGCCCCAAAGAATAAATCAGAAAGAACAGAAAGGAATTGGGTTATAGCATTAGTTCTCCCTTGTGTGTTTCTGAAAACAACCAGAGTGAAATATGAGATATGGTGAAATTTTACAAGATTATAGTAAACTTAGCATTCTAACAACCAAAGATGGAAAGTTACAAAGTTGTTATCTAAAGGTCTCTGTTTCTTGGAGTCATGCCTCTCTGTGCATCTCCAAAGTCAGTGCCCTTAGGGACAAAATTGTCAAAAGAAATGTTTTTTTTTTCCCATCATCTCTGATGGCTTTTACAAGAGACAGAAATGTAAAAGAAAAATTATTTTGGAACATTCCCTATGAACAGGTCTTATAGATACCCTTCTCCCACTTCAGTACTTTTCTCAATATCTTGCATATGTGTGTCTCTTAGGATCCAGTTAGGACCTTGCCACTTCCAAAAAGCAGGAAGTATAGTGGAAAGAATAGTAGACTTGAAGGCCTAGTTCCAAAACCTGGCTCTGTTATTCCTCCAAGGCAAATAACTTTTATTCTCTGTGACACTGCTTTCTGATCTTTCAAATGGAAACAATAATGCTTACATCACAGAATTAAATACTTGGCACATAGTGGGAGATGAGTATGTGTTTATGTAAAGCCTCTCCCAGTTACTCCAGTATATATGACTTTTCTTCCATCTTTCTGAATACTGACATACTACTTCTAAAACTCACTGGATACTGAATCCACCATGGGTACTTTTATACTTACAGAAAACCTGAATGATCTGAATCTTTGAGTACATAACAGCAATCTAGGCTCTTAAGGGTGTTGTTCCTCTGCCCTCAGACATTTAGAGTGAATGAATGAATGTTACAATTACACGTTCAAATTGATGTTTTTGAATAGTGAGGATAAGCAATAGAGAAGGCTGGAGTGATAGAAGAATACAAAAATGAAAAAGGACACTAATATTCAGGCAAGTCATATGCCAGGAGAAATAAAGCTAACTCAGAAGAAGTTTGATTGTCTTGGCCAATTTCCTACCTCTTTCTCAAAGAGGTCTGGAATATGCTGAAAGGAGGTATAGGAACCTCAGCTTAATTCTGCTTTCATCTATTGTCAAGGCTGTCCATATGGAACAAGTGTTCTGTTCCTTTAGTGAGTGGTAAGAACACAAAAACCCATACAGAAAGGGTGACTAGTCTGTTTCGTGCTGAACTCTATGGGGAGAAAGACTAGAATTCATTTTGCTTGTGATCTTGGCTCCTAGTCTAATTTTTATGGGCATGGTTGTTGTCCTCTAAAATACTGACTAATTGAACTTTTGGAAGTGGTTTTCTTTATGTCACCTAAATAAGAACACGAGGAGAATTTTCTTTTCTGCAAAGTGCTAACATTTTCTTTGTTATTAAAGCGATCTTGTCAAATTTTAAAATGCTTTCTTTGATAGCATGGTATCTTAATTTTTTTTTTTTTTCCTTTTGGAGACAGGGTTTCACTTTGTAGCTCAGGCAGGCCTGGAACTCACTTTGTAGCCCAGGTGGGCCTCGAACTCACAGTGATCCTGCTGCCTCAGCCTCCCAAATGCTGGGATTACAGGTGTGTGCCACCACGCCCAGCTAACATAGTATTCCAAATGATTGAAGATCTGAATCATAAAACATTTATTATTTTTACCCCATCTGAAAAAATTTTATCGCTGTCCACTTTGCATGTTAAATATAAATGAAAGAGAAAATTATTTTAATTTATATATACTTTTTAAAGTTACTAAATAGCCAGCTGAGAAATTAGGACATCATTAGTAGACCTAATTCATTAATTGACCACATTGTCACTGTACAGAATTTCTAGGTAATCTCTTAGTGTTACATCAGTTCTCACTGGTCTCACTAGGTTTAAAATATGTTGAGCCATCGGTGAGAGGGATAATTATATAGACCTATAGCTAACCTGGATTGCTTTGAGGGTCTATATAAAAAAAAAAAAGTTAGTTCAATAAAAGTTAAGAAGATCCTCAAAGGAGCAAGGTGATTTCTTTACCATATTATATTCTAAATGGCACAAAGAATGAAACCCAAGTTATTAAAAAGTTAGGGTACTATAATGAATTGTGCTTTTAGAATCTCTGTGTAAAAATGAAAGAGTACAGTGCTTCCTAAGTTTTTTCCGAATGAGCTGATGGGTTTAGAAAAGTTTCGCTGCTATAGTTTGGATCTAGAAAGTTCTGTAAAGGCCCATATATTAAAGGCTTCATCTTCAGTGTGGTGCTTTTAGGAAGTGATGCATCTTTTAAAAGGTGGAGCCTAGCTGGGTGTGGTGGCACATACCTGTAATCCAGGTACTCAGGAGGCTGAGGAAGGAGGATCACTGTGAGTTTGAGGCCAGTCTGGGCTACATAGTGAGTTCGAGGTCAGCCTACACTATAAAATAAGACCCTGTCTCAAAAACCCCCAAAATAAGTAAATAAGTAAGTAAAAAAGTGGGGCTGAATGGGAGACCTTAGATTATTAGGAGTATGCCCTTGAAAGGGGTAGTAGGAAACCAGTTCCTTCCTGTCCATTTTTTTGTTGTGGAGCTTTCCATCTGTTAGGAGATGAACTGCTTCTTCCACTGCTTGTTCTTCCTGTGATGCTCTGCCTCACCATAGGCCCCATAATGAGGAAAATGGACTGTGGACTAAAATCTCCAAAACTGTGAGCCAGAGTAAACCTTTTCTCTTTTTAAGTTGTCTCAGATATTTTGTTACAATAATTGAAAGCTGACTAATATAGTCATTAGGTAGCAGTGTGTGTGTGTGTGTGTGTGTGTGTGTGTGTGTGTTACTAGAAACTGAACCCATGGGCTTTGCACTAAGCTACATCCTTTAAATTTTTTAATTTTTGAGATGGAGTCTCACTACATCTTATGGTTTATATCTAGATGTCCCCCAATAGCCTCATGAGCTCACATGCAGGGTTTTGCTCCTTGACTAAATGATGAGGGTAATATAGCTGACTTGCCCTTAAGTGGGGCTTGGTTGGAACAGTTGACTTACTGGGGGTGTGACCTGAAAGAGTGTCTCCTTCCCACAGCTCCTCCCTGCTTTCTCTCCTTCCCGGATGCCATGTAGTGAACACCTTTCTTCTGCCAGACCCTTCTACTGTGCCTTCCTGCCTCACAGCTGGCCAGGTATGGATGAAAACTATGAGCCAAAATAAACTTTTCTTCCTTTAAATTGTGGATTTATGGTATTGTGTCCCAGCAGTGAGGAAAAGGACTAACATGCTAAGACATTAAATTGCCCGGATGGGGCTTGAACTTGTGATCCTCCTGCTGCCGTGGATACCCAGAGTGCTGGAATCACAGGCATGGACCATCATGCCTGACTCAGTTTCTCAGATTTTTATATAAATGTATTTCCCTGACAAAGTTAATCTCTAACAAAATGAATTCTAGAAAATCAGGAGAAACCTATAGCCTGAGTGACAGTGGGGAACAAGTTCCTGTCCTGTGTGTGTCTGTACGCTGGAGTAGTGCCTTGCCCTAGCAAGCCTCATCCTTCATGTTCCTCTTCAGGCACTTTGAATCCCTTCTGTTCCTTAATATACCACGACCTTTGGACGTATCATTTACACCTACTGAAGTATCTCTTATTAATTTTTCTTCCTCCAATCATCAATGTAGAACTCGTTTCCTCCACATAACTTTCCTTGACCCACCAAGCCTGGAGCTGCTGTGTCTCCCATAAACTCACATAGCATCCTGGGACATCTCCATTTTTCATAGCATCAGTGATACAATAATGAGAGTATCTGTCCACTTTTCTTTGTCCTTGCTGTATACTACACTTTGGAAAGACAGATACCATCCTGTTCTTCATAGCTCCAGTGCTTACTCTGGGTCAGGTATATCAAGATCCTCAACACCCACCTTTATTCTGAATGAAATAGGGAATGAATCCTACGCTATAATTGTTGCTTTACACTCTGAAGTTGCATGTGTACTACTTTTGCTTGAAGTTTTATAGTGTGGTTATCAATTTGTTTTAGCTTTCAGATTCTGGGTTAATATATATTCACAACTCAGTTGAAACATACCACATGGGTACTTCTCTGACACTTGACAGAAACCTCTTTCAGTGGGGACCCTGCAAACCTTTCACTTGCCCCTACTTATCCATCACATGGCAGCCCACATGTCAATATTTATCACAGAAAGATAGCAACAGACGCAAGAATTCTTAACAGACTGAGTCATTTCAATTTCCAGAAGATGACTCTCTTGGTTACTTTTCTCTTGTTGCTGGGACAAAATATCTGACATCCAAAATTAGGGAAGGAAGGGTTTATTTAGCTCACAGTCTGTGGAGGTTTCAGTACATACTCGGATGGCTCCAAGGCAGAGTGGCACAGGGCAGAAGGCAACAGTTCATGGTGGCAGCAAACAGCAAAAGCAACCAGAGCAAAAAGGTTGGAGGGAGGAGCAAGCCTCTTCCCCTCCCTTATACTGTATGCAGGCTACCTGCCCAGGGTGGGTGTAGCACACCCATAATCCCAGCACTGGACCTTGGATCAAACAAAAACTCTAGAAGCTTGCCCCACGACTGCATGAGGCATTGGGGGGACATCAGGACACAAACTGTAACAATGATGTTTCTACAGTTTTGATGTCAGAGGAGGGAGGCATCATTATTCTCAGGTTACATATAATAGAAAAATATTCCAACTTTGTAGGGCCCATTTTTCTTAACTCCTCCGTTGTATCACATGCTTCTTTCTTGTCTTAATAATCTTTTTTTTTTTTCTTTTTGAAACGGGGTTTCAGCCAGTTCAGGCTGGTCTTGAACTCACTTTGTAAACCAGGCTGGCCTTGAACGCAGTGATCCCCCTGGCTTAGCCTCCTGAGTGCTGGGATTACAGGCATGTACCACCATGCCCGATTTAATAATCTTTTCACTACTACAATGCCCAGTATGATGCTTGGCACATAACAGGTACTTCGGGAAAAGAAGAAATTATGGAACAGTGATTTTATCATACAGGCAGATGGCAGAGCCTCATGTTATCATATTTACCCTCTGAAGTCCCTCAAGAGGTATTTATTATATTTTTATCAGGTGACTCTGAACAGAAGCTTATCCTCTGTTCTATCACCACAGTGCATTCCTTTTAGTACATGTTTACTGAATCAGTTTATTAATAGTTTTCCATAGGAGGCAAATGAATCAGCACGGTACAATCTCCAGGGTGGAGGGGTGAAAGGGAAGGATATCGGTAGGTTATATAACCAAAAGTTTATGTTCAGAGCTAGTGGAATTAGGTATTAGGGATAACCAGAAGCATGGCACAGCTGGTAAAGAACTGTAAACACACCAGCTCAGTATGCAGAAATAAGAAATGGAGTGACTCTTCTTGCCAAACAGCATCACCCTGTCTCCAGCAGAAAAGAAGGTCAGGCCCAAAAGGCCAGTTGCTTGTGTCTTCCATTCATTCTCCTTTTCCCCTGTAGAAAGAAAAGACTTAGCTGAATGTGGGGTGCATGACAGTAATCATGAGTTTAAGGCTGGTCTGGACACTCCCTGCCAGAAAGAGGAGGGGAAAGGGCAGGAGGGACAGAGAGAGAGAGAGAGACTGAAGCGTTTGTTAAGCACTTAATAGAAGTGTCTTTCAGAATAAGTTTTTTTTTTTTTTTTTTCCTACTGGCTAGGATATAGATGTGTTGGGTCAAATTCACATCATTATTTTGTATCCACCAGCATTGATCAGAGCAGTGCCATAGGAAAAGTCTGTCTCTCAATGACTTTTGAACTGCTATACTTCCTTTGGATTGCCATGTTCTAGAACTTCCTCTACGAAGAAAGGAATAAACTTTCATCTTGTGGAAGCAAAAAATGGATCAGAATGTCCAATTTAGTGACTTTTTTTAAAAGAAGTATTTCTTCTGTGCATTACTGTGTTTCTGTTCCATTTATTTTATTTTGTAATACAGCAACTATTTATATTTCCTGGAATGCACACTCCACGTTTAAAACTAACAGCCAGTAAAAATTTCTATGCTATAAACTAGTTATTGATTCTGTTTAACAAGTTCACAGTAAGTTGTTTGTAGGTAAGTCTGTGTAAAGTCTGCAACATTAGATTTTGAATTATACAATTTAGAAAGTTTTTTGTTGTTTTTTTTTTTTTTTGGTACCAGGAATCAAACTTATGACCTCAGGCTTGCCAGGCAAGCACTTATGCCGCTGAGCTATATCCCTGACCCTAGAAAGTTAAATCCTATCTCAACTCTCTCTGTCTGACCATCGATCCGGTGCCACACCCCTTTTATTCTCTCAAGTGGCCTGTTAACCTACTTGATGGCTAATACCAAATACCTAGTGTGTATTACAGATAAAGCAGTTTGCTAATTTAATTAATTAATTAATTAATTTTGGTGCCAGGAATCGAACTCAGGACCTTGCACTTGCCAGGCAGGCGCTTGTGCCACTGAGCTAAATCCCTGGCCCTCAGTTTGCTAATTTAAATGTTTACAGATGAGTTATAAAGTCTTTGGTTCTCTTAGAAAGTAATTAGATTATTTAATGAGTTAAAATATGTGGGTAGAATAGGAAATTTTTTTCTCTAACTTTCCAGTATGTACTGTTAACTCCCTCATTCCTTCCTTATAGATAGCTTCTTAGAGAAATCCTAAAGCTTTGTGGTCCTTTGGAATATTAGGATCACTTTTGCTTGTATTAAGAGAAGTACGATTCAGTCTGACCCAAAACTTTAGTTTCACATCTAAATCAGAGTCTCTCTCTGCCTCCCCTACTTCCCAGCTCAGGAATAAACCAAGGCTCAGGGCCCCACAGTAGGTGTGGCGGTATGACTTTTCTCTCTCACTCCTACCGCTCCATTCTCTCCTCTTCATTTGTTTTGCTTTGCTTTGCTTTGTTTTCTTTTGTTTTTCTTTGTTTTGTGAGACAAGGTCTTGCTATGTAGCCCAGGCTGACCTTGAACATACAATGATCCTCCTGCCTCATCCTCCTGAGTGCAGGGATTACAGGCATGTGCCACCACACACAGCATCTCCCCTTAATACTTGCCACTTTTCCTCACTTCTTTCCAAGAGTGGAAGAAGGACCTCTCTTCCATCCCAGGATATATTATACTTATCTCACCAGGGATCTCTGGGTTGACTGTTCTTACGGGAGGCCGTAGATTCAACCCCACCATTGACAGCAAAACCAAAGCCCAATCCCTGTTCCCTCCCCAACAGCCAGCATGCACTGCTCCCTCGTGTCCATCTGTCAGCTCAGTTGTCCCCAGGAGGGCCTTGCTGATGACCAGTCTCCTGTTGCACATGCCCACACCCATCACTTCCTCACTCTGATTTTTAAAATTTTTTTCTCATCTCTTCGTTTAATAAATTATACTTGCCCTGGAGAGAGAGTTGTCTGTCTCACCTTCATGAAGAAACCCTTGATGAGAGAGTGTGGAAAGTAATCCATTTCTCTCCCCTACAGGGATGAGCAAGAAAAAGCAGAGCACTCTACTGCTTTCAATTTCTGTTCTTGTTGGCTTCCTTCAGTCACCTTTTGTCTAGTCATATGGAAGCTGGAAGTGATAGTTTCAAAGTTTCAGTCTGACTTTTTTTCTTGTTATTTTAAAACGAAGTCTGGCACAGATGACTCAGGTACTTCTTTTATTTTATATATTTTTTTGTCTTTTTAAGATACGGTCTCGTTGTGCAGTTCAGGCTGGCCTTGAACTCACTTTGTAGCCGAGGCTGGCCTCGAACTCACAGTGATCCTCCTGCCTCGGCCTCCTGAGTACTGGGATTACAGGTGTGTGCCACCACACCCAGCTGTCTCAGGTACTGCTGTTTAGAATGTGCAGGTAATTGTTTCTTATTATTCTTTGCTTTGGGACTTCAGTTAAAATTTGCAAAGAGCAAGTAAAACTTCACTCAACACACTGTTGAGTAACACTGCTGCAGTCCTGCATGGGCCTCCTGAGTAGCTGGGTTTACAGCTATGGTAACGTCCTCACAATCTAGCATGCTTTAATTGTCATGGAGAATACTTGAATTTGAATTATATATGACCCGATGGCTCCATGAGTTCGGGGTGGACAATTTTTAAGAAATAGGGACCTCGGTTTTTTTTGTTTGTTTTTTTTTTTTTTTTTAGCTCAAAAGCAGTGTAAAATTGGTGTTGCAGTGACTGTGGTAGAAATTTATTGTTTCTAGCCGTCCTGCATTCAGTTTTCCTCCCTAGCCTGGCACCTTTTAGTTATAATGCTAATGGATATGTGACCAAAACCAGTCCAGTTAGAATGAATCCTTGGACACTGACCAAACAAGAAGATACATGCGAGCTATCTGCCCAGCGCTGCAGGGGCTGTTGCCTGGAGCAGCATAAAGCCAGCGCAGAGGAAAGGGGTGGAGAGATAGGAAGAGGCCACCATGCAGTGACATTGCCTCTGGACACAGCCAGGACTGAAAGTCATGACTGGAATCGATGCCTGGACTTTTGCTTACATGAAGCTATTACATTTCTCATCTCCTAAGTCAGGCAGATTGCCTTTTTATCACTTGCGACCCAACAGTGCTCGTTGTTACTGTGCCTCTTGTCAGTTTAAACTGTTGCCAGTGCGCTGTCCTCAAAGCTGATACACTCCTGGCATATTTTCTTGAGATGGATCTTTCTTCCCTGGGAGTGCTTATAATTGAAAGGACGTAATGTCCCTGGGATTCTTCTGGTCTCTGGGCGCAGCATAAGAAATATTAATGTAATTATTTCTGGGTCGGGGATATAGCTTAGCGGTACAAGCGCCTGCCTGGCAAGCACAAGGTCCTGAGTTCAGTTCCCAGTATCAACCCCCCCCAAAAAAACAAACAAAAAAACACAAACATTGGGGCTGGGGATTTAGCTCAGCGGCACAGCACCTGCCTGCCATGTGCAAAGTCGTGAGTTCGATTCCAGGTACTGGAAAAAAACCAAAAAAAAAAAAAGCAAACCAGAAGCAAACATTTTCTGTTGCTCTACCACAGCCTGAGTAATTTATAAGGAGTAAACATTTATTTGGCTCGTAGTCTTGAAGGCAGGAAGATCTCAAGATGGAGTTGCCACATCTAGTAAGTTCCTTCTTGCTGCCAGAGACTCTTCAGGGTCGTGAGGGGTACAGGGCACCACCTGGCAAGACAGAATGCCCTAGCTCAGGTTTTTTACAAAGCCGCAGCCTCATTGGATCAAGGCCTTTGTTTCTCCCAAAGACCTCAACTCTAAATGCTGTATTCAAATTAAGTTTTCACCCTCTCAGTGGGGATTAAATGTCAATGTGAGTTTTGGTAAGGCTTTTTGAACCATAGCAGTGGTTGTGTTTGTGATTCTGAATTGCATAGCTCATGGGTGGCTGAAGAAATTTTATTATTAATTTGCCATAATCTTTAGTACTAGGTTAGTATTCTTTTAAATCACATTCATTAAGTTTTAGAAAGATATATGAATATGTTTGTTATTAATCTTATACTTAAATAATGACTTATGTACCTAACTCCAGAGGTACTTAAAGTATTTTATTTTTATGAACCTAAAATCTTTTGACATTCAAATAGAGGTGGTCTCCCTCATGCCTGAATCATTTCTGTAATAAAGAGACTTATAGAAGAATAAAGAGTGGTGCTACTACTAGCTGAGAGGATTAATTTTCTGGGAGAAATCACAGATTATCACTGAATAATCTTATTTATCAAGGCTCTGGGCTTTGAACCCAGGGCCTTTGCGCTGAGCTACATTTCCAGTCCTTTTAAATTTTTTATTTGTGACAAAATCTCCCTAAGTTGCCCAGGCTGGCCTTGACTTTGCAGTCCTCCTGCATTGGCCTCCTGAGTAGCTGGGTTTACAGGGATAAGCCATTGTGCCCAGCTAATATTCTAATTTTAATACATGTACCAAAGTTCTAACTTTATTTTTTGGACAGTTTTGAACTGTGCCATTATTCACCTTAGTTCATGAAAAAATGTACTTGTTTTAAAGATCCTACAAATAAAGTGATTACCCTTCCTAAGGAGATGTAGGTCACCTTTTAGAGTAATATTTGTGCTTTTTAAGGAATTATTAATTATAGGATTTTTTTTGTAGGAATCTTATGGATCACACAGTAGTTATAAGAATTTCAGACGTCATGACATACAATTTAACAAGGCAGGCAGATAAAAAAACTTACATAATGTAAAAATATACGTATCAAAAGTAGCCATATGAACAGACACATGTAATGGAGAGAGTAGGTAAGAGACTTACTTTATTTTTTTATTTTAAAGAGTAAAAACAATGGTACAAAATTTCAAAACAAGATAGTAGGAGAGTAACAATAATTAGTACATTGCTTATTATTATCTTCAAAGTAGTTGCTCAGATGAGAATTACTTTAAGGATCAGTTGAAGGCTCATGGGCAGCAATACTGGGTTTCTCTCTTCCTTTATAGTAAATTACTTTTCACAAACAGAAACAGATATCCCATGCACATTTAAATGCACAGGATAGACTGTGACCTCTACATACACAGTCTAAAGTGGGCATAATTATGATCTTTTTGTGATACTCCCAAGAAAATAACAAGTAGTGAATCACATGAAAATAGTAAGCATCGATAGTTTTTTTTATTTTAATTTGGAAAATACTCAACTCGACATTAATAAATGATGATAATTAAAATACTCAAACCATGAGAACTTTTAATAATATTTTAATCATGTACATAACATAAAGCATGGATCAGGTATAACTTTAAGCTAAAAGGTAGACCAAAGTGAATCTGAATTTCACTGCTTTTCTTTTTCATATTCTGTAGTCTCTACCACTGTCTAAAGAATGAAATGGATATGACTACTTGTTTTTTTACCAAAGCAGGCAGTAGTTTGAGCTCGTAGAGAAAATCCAAAACAAGAAATGCTACTCTTTTTTTTCTCTGGGGCCTTTCAAGAAACTAGACCAAAATAATAAATTATTCAAAGTTTCTATTGAGCAGTGATGATTTTCTGTGTATGTAACTGTTCAGTGAACAAATCAAATAAGAACTTTCTAAAGCTGTAAGAGCAGTGCCTTCTGATGTTTTTCTATTCAAAATCAGGAATCCTGAACAATACAGTTCAGTCAGCCTGTTTTATTATACACCCCGTTGACCCCGTTTTGTGCCACTATGCTGACATATATGTTTTAGGGGAATTGTGCTTGATACTTTTTGCTTCAAGATTTTCTCGTTGAATCTTGTTATAAAAAGCACGTTCTAGGAGCTCAAAATGACCCAAGTCTTTCCCGCCTCATGTATGTCTCCCTGAATACCTTTCTGTTATTGCTGAAAGTGAAGTACTTATTTGGGAAAAATGAGCATTGAAATAACTAAAAAATCTATTTCACTAGCAATACACTTATAGTAGAACTCAGAGTATTTTATGTTGTAAAATTTGAAAGCAGCCTGGCTTAAATAACATAGCTTTTAAATAACATAGATTAAACTGGATTAAATAGCATAGCTTTTCCAAACCTGAATGAGCTTATTTGGAACTCAGTTTTCCTGCGTGCAATACTTACAAAGACCATTCCCTAAAACTAAAGGGGACACTACAACTTTGATAATCTATGATTAGGTGAACTGATCAATCTTGGTTGATAACGTGCTTTTTACTCCCCCTAGCTAAAGGATTTAAGAAATTCTAGAATAGATGCATTTTTTTCTCTAGTCTTACATTCATAATTTCACATCCTCAGGGGCATATATTGTCATATACGGGAGCCTACATTTATCCACCTCATTTTCATATACAGAAATTGACATAGAAATGCTTACCAATGTAGGTTAGTTTCTAGCCCATACTACTATGGGGAAGTGGTAGAACATTTAAGCAGTACCTGTGTGAAGTCTTATGATCAGGTGGGTGTGTACCCATGAAGGGATGTTGGGACTCTGCCTCCTTCTCTCTCCCCTCCTCTCTCTGTTTCCCCACCACCACCAAGTGAGCAGCTTCTTTTGCCAGGTACTTTGGCCATGCCTCCTATCAGGCCCCAAAGCAACAACCAACCAACCATGGACCGAAACCTTCAAAACTGTAAGCCAAAAGAAGTATTTCTCCTTTAAAAGCTGTCACAAAAAAGTATTTTGTGACAGTAACAGAACATGGGGTAAAAGTAACTAACACATGGGGTTGAAGATGGGTATGAGTTTTCCTGGAGGTATGGAAGGAAGGTTTAGAAATCATAAAATAAAAGCAGTATATGCAGAATAAAAACAATGTGTCTAAGGATTCCCAAGTAGATTATAGTAGCAAGGGATTTCCTAGGCAAGAGAAACCATTTGATGTTCATCTTGTGTGTCTAATTTATTTCACTTAGCATGGTCTCAAAGTGCTTCCATTTTCCTACAAATGACTCAACTCTTTCTTTCTTTATGGCAGGGTAGTGCGCCAGTGTGTGTAAAAGTCACATTTTCTTTATCTATTCATCTACTGATGGATATATTGGCCACTTTCAAGATTTAGCTATTGTGAATTGTGCTGCTGTTTATTACTTTTAAAAAGCCTTTGTGCTAAAAAGAAAGCTTTTGTGGATAGTTGTAAGGAGAAAGTTGATGGATTTCCTGTGTCCAATAGAGAGATAAGAAGAGGGAAAAATTGCGATAAGGATTGAATAATTATAAGAAGGGGATTAAATGAAGAACTTGACCCTGTGGGTGATTAGACAAAGGCTGTGTAGGGAATGGGTAGAATCTTCAGCACAGAAATTGTTTTATAAAGAATGATAATCTTCTCTCACATTTTAATTATCTTCTTGGTTGAGGCATGATGTTAGAAAGGTCAAGATTTCCTGAACTATTTTTAGAATAGTTGTTATATTTATTAATATATAAAAACATTGTTCCAGAGCTCTCTGAACTGTGGCCTTAGAACACACTGACTAGTCTGTTTACCGCAGACCTATCTAACGTTTGACATGGCAGTGTACCCTGGGAATATATGAATGGGACATGGGATTCAAGATTTCAAACAAGTGATCACAGGATCTCTGATGCAAAAGCAACTTATGTAAAATGCTGAATCATATTCACTAGATTTTCATGAATTCTAAGATTCTTTCTTAGGTTCTGAAATCTGCTCAAATATTTAAGATTTAAGATAATTACTTTTCAAGGTACTTATCCATTACAAATGAATAATCTTAGAATTTACTCTGTCAATATTTAATAATAACTAGGAAATGATTACTTTTCAGAGTTCTTAAGGATAAAATATATCAGATAAAATATGAGCAAAATGTAAGGCCTTCCTTAAACTCAAAGCAAACTAAAATCCTAAGGGCCAACTTGAAAAATATTTGGGAAACCATGTTCTATTCATTTCAGAGAATAAAAAGAAAATAGAAAGAATATAAACTTTCCCTTACCCTCCCCCACTCGAAAGATATTTTCAGATACAAGTCAAAACTCATAAAAGGGGTTAGAATACTAATGTGTAGTATGAACAAAGGGAGATGGAATTTTGGAGTAATCTAAAGAATGTTACCACTGGAAATGTGATATTAACTGGTCAGGAATAAGATTTAAGATGCTCAAACAACTTCTCAAAAACTGGATTTTCTAGTGATTTTATCTAATATTAAAGTTACGAATAGATTTCACTGTAGACATTGATTCTGATGAGTTAGCAGTGTTGCTTAGGGTATTGTATTGAAAAGAGTGGCGACTAAGCCTCAATTTGGTGCAATAAATGTGACAATTGCTAAGCTGCATCTGCCTTCGGTGGGGAAGTGATGGTGAGGTTCCCCATCCTTGTAACTGTGATGCCCTTTCTGAGTTATACTCGGAGATGTATGAAGTCACAAAGGGTGCTGGGGAGCTGGATGGAGCCAGGAGCAAATAATAGTTTGAGAAATATAGATTATTACAAAAATAATTCATTAGGTGTGGTCAAATCACTTACATAAGCTTATAGATCTAGAAAAAAATGTGTACAGGGGAGCGATGGTGTGTGGATGAGCTTAGAAATGTGAACTCTGCAGAAACCTGAAACATTGCACCCCTAGAAAAGAGTTCTTGACTAGTCTACAACTGTCTTTGAGCATAAAAGTATAAGTCTTCAAATTTTGTAGTTTCTGTGTGATAAGTTGTGCTGGAGACTATAATTCACTTTTCCTGTGAGTACATTGAATTCATTTTATTTTATTTTATTTTATTTTTTTAATTCATTTTAATATCAGTACTGTGGCAAGCAGGACTGTAAATCACTAGTTCAATTTTTAATATAAACAGTTCAGAATTTTCTTTACCCATGGGTGCCTTTTGTTGCCCACTGGAATCCCCCCAAGTCCCTGAAACGGGCAGCATTTCCAAAAGGAAAGCTACTTCCCTGGAAGCAAAGTAGGAAAAATAGTAACATTGTGTCCTTCTTCACCACACGCATTCAGACAGACCTGCCCGCTCTCGCCTCACTGGACTGGTCCCGGCAGTAGACGAGCTGCCCAAGGGGAGCCGTGTGCCTGTGAGTCAGGAACAGTGACTTCACATTCAGCTGCTGCTCAAATCTGAGCCGATTCTGTCAGCCAAGCGACATCGAAAACAACTTGAGAAAAATATAAATGTCCTTCTGAGGCAGTCCACTTGCTGGAGTGTCTAGTCTGTGGCTCAAATTCTGGCCTTCTGTTAGGAGAGTGGAGCAGACACTGAAATGGAAAGGTCTGTGTTCCAGTCTCAGTTTCACCAGGCACTGCCTCAAAACCTCTGGCTATTCAGCTTTGCTGGGCCTCAGTTTCCTCATATATTTGACTGAGACGAGAAAGAACCTGGAAATGGAGAGGAGCAAGAAGGGGATTTCCTATTTCATGAGTTCCAGACGTCTTGTTTGTTTGTTTGTTTGAGACAGTGTCTTGCTATGTAGTTCAGGCTGGCGTTGAACTCATTATGTAACCCAGGCTGGCCTCAAACTTTTGGCAATCCTCCTGTCTCTGCCTCCCCAACACTGGGATTATAGATGTGCACACCCAATGACTTCTAGACATCTCAACTGAACAGTTACCTATATGTCCCCAGACAATGCCCACTGAGTTCACAAGAATAGCAAGAGATGCGGATCCTACAGGCTGGATAAGTAGAGTGAGCGGGAGGCCCTCTCAGCTCCTCCTAATGACTACCGGTAGTTCTTAAGGGTGTCCACATAGTGACTTGGAGTTTCTATGGTCTTTCTGGCTATTTTTCGATTTCAGACCGTTCTTTTGTTCCGTGGTTCTTGAGATCAATACCATAATGAAGGTGGTAGTAGCTCACTTCATTTCTTCCAGTCTGCCTTAAAACTGCTGGTTTGAGCTGCTTTGTACAGTTAAATAAAGGTTATAGGAGGCCATTGTTTTGGATCAAGCTCCTGCACTGGGCCCCAAAAGACCAAGTTAAAAATAAAAATAGAGTCCCTCAAATTCCATATCACCAAATTGAACCTCATCTGTTTACCTGACGCTGGAGAAAACAGGATTAGAGAGAGAAGAACAAGCCAGTTTCAGTGAGCATAAAAATGAAATTCCTTCATTAATCCTTACACGCAAAAAACAAAAGAAAAACAAGCCTGAGAATAACCTGACCTTAACTAATCAGTTATTTTCCTATTGTTGTGTCTCCGTGTCTCTCCCTTTCAAGGAAAGTAACCTTGAAATGATCACTTTGCTTCTGTTTTTTATTTCTGCCTTTTCCAAGCTCTCTCTGTTTATAAAACTAACCTCTTCTGCTTGGCTTATGGCTTGGAATACTTCCTCTATTTTATGGTGTGAAGTGTTGCTTGATGCTACAGTTTTTACAAATGCCAATTAGAGTCTTTAAAATGTCGCTTTGACACCACAAATATCTGGGTGATATGGATCTATCTTATCGCATAATTTTAGGTCTTTTTCCCCCAAAATGGACAAAAGATCCTGAGAATCAGGCTAGGAATAATCCAGTTGTACTCAGAATGTCCTTTTCCTTGGTAAGGGCCTGTTCATGTTTTCAATGAAACGGTCATATTGTTTGCTATCAAAAGCTTTAAAGACTTTTGTAAAACTTTTATCTGTTTGCACATTTTCAAGTCAACATTTGAACACGGTGCACAAAGAACCTATTTTATATCACCTTCATAATTTAAATAATTTCCCCTACAAACCACAGGGCTGTGGGTTTGCCTCGTTCAGGTCAGACATTGGACATAAGGAAAGTAAACAAAATATGTGGCCAAACTAGACTGACTTTTTCTGTCAAGAAAAGGCTGACTTTATTTTTTTATTTTTTACTGTGAATAAATGTGGTTACATTCACGTCTGTGAAACCTCACTTCTGAATGCGGGAGTCAGAGAGAGAAAGAAAAAGCGTAGAGCTTTGGCTCTGGCTTTCTGTGCTTTGCTTTCCTTCCTGAAATCTCCGGAAATCTGCATCATCCCCAGTCCCCTGGGCTAGGTGGCCCAGAGGTGTTTGCCCCTGGCACAAGCACCCAGGAAGGAGTCTTCGTGCCTTTGCTTTCTTTTGTAAGGTAGCTTCAGGGCCTTTAGCTGAGAAAGGGGATGTGGGAAAGGGAACCGCAGGCCACAGGCAGAGTTCTCTTCTGGGAAGCAGTGCTATGAGGGGACGTGGGAGTGGAGCACTTGAACACCGCTCTCTTCAGCTGCCCAGGCCTGTGAACTGCTGGGGACTCTTGGGTTATGGGCACCCCACTGCCTTATACCCTCCCACTTAGCCCTATTGACTCTGGGACATAGCCAGGAAGAGCTGGTTGTTCTCCTTAGCTCAGGCCTATGAGTTTATTGTATGTTTACAGTGCACCCGGCAACGTAGGTATACTGTATAAATTTATCTTCCTGAAAATCTTCCTTATAGATAATTAACTGTGTCATCCAGTCATGTAGCAGAGGATTCAAGAGCCAGATTAGAATTCTCACAGTACCCAAATCATCCCCCCTCAACAAAAAGGCTTTCTCGGTTGCATAAGACATTGTCAGCTGAGCACGTGCAAGATTTTAGAGGAAACTCCATTTCCTCCTTGTGGTTTCCAGTTTCCAGTGCCTTTTGTAGACCAAATTGGTGCTGCTGAGAGCTTTTCCTTGACCAGCTTTAGTCAAGTTCCTTTGAGCTCATCTACGTTCATTCTTGGGCACATCTTCCAGGAGTCCAACATTAGCAAGAATGGTGCTGACTCACTGTAGCCAGAACTCACCACCTCAGATCTAATCATCCTCAGGAATCTGATCAAAGTCCCCATCCTCGAGGTGATATCTAATCACCCTGAACTCGCCGTCAGCAAGAAGCCTGGTGAGAGTGGCTTAGCCAGAACACTCTCTTCCCTCTTGGCCCTCCTAGTGATTCTCTACCCATCCACGTCTACCCTGCCCCTTGGCTATCCATGCCCATTTTCCCTTACTGTGCATGGAGTTCGTCCTGATCCTTCCTCGCCTACAACAAACCCCTTCTCGAATAAAGTCTTCCTTACCATCACTAACAAATGTCAGGAGCTGGGCAGGATGGTGCATGCCTGTAATCTCAGCACTCGAGAGGCTGAGGCAGGAGGATCATCATGAGTTCGAAGCCAGCCTATAGTGAGTTCAAGGCCAGCCTGAACTACATAGCGAGACCCTGTCTTAAAAGACAAACAATGAAAAATGAAAAACAAAAAGCAACAAACCCCTGAAAAAACAACAAAAAAAGTGTCATGAATAATTTTTTTTTCTTTTACATTCAAGCAGGGCTTTAGATAACCTGTGGAACACTTCGATTTACTTAGAGATAGTTAAAATAATAATAATAATTATTATTATTATTTTGAGACAGGGTCTTGCTATGCAGCCCAGGCTGGCCTCAAATTCGTGGTAATCTTTCTGCCTCAGCCTCCTGAGTGCTGGAATTACAGGTGTGTACCACCACACCCAGCTATTGTATTATTTAGATGTGATAATTTGGAAATAATGACTGATAATTCATACAACAGTTTTCTAGGGCAGGTTTTTGAAATTTATTAGCAGATTTTAAAATAGGTTTCTGTTATGATTTATATCTGGATGTTGTCCCGAAGCCTCGTGTGCTCATAGGTGGAACTCCTGGGAGGTGATGAGGTCAGGGGAGCGGGACCCTCACCAGTGGCATGACCAGATGTGGTGTTTGGAGGTGAAGCCTGATTGGAGGAGATGGTCCCTGGGGGTGGGCCTGAAGGGTTCCTGTCTTCCCTGCTCCTCCCTTCAGCCCTCTGCCTCCTGCCTGCCCTGGCGGAGCGGTGCTCCTCTACCACGCAGTCCTGCTCATCGCCAGTTGGCGATGGAGTGAAAACCTCTATGAATTTAGCCAAAATAAACCTTTCCTTCTTTAAGTTGTGTCTGATTTTGTGTCTTGGTAATGAGAAAGTAAGTTTTATTTAAAATTTTTTCCCTTCAAATTACTTTTAGGCATTTGAAAAAGTATTTCCCTTTAAAATATGTGGTCAAACATCCAAAACACTTCCCATTTTAAAGAATCTCCTTCCTTTATGCTTGTCTGTCCCCTCCTCTGTCTTCCTCTCTCTGACTTTCTCCCTCTCTCTCTCTCTCTCTTTCTTCCTTTCTTTTTTTGAGACAGGGTCTCACGATGTAGTCTAGTTTGGCCTTGAACTCACTACATAGCCCAGACTGGCCTCAGGTTTGTGGCTATCCTCCTGCTTCAGCCTCCAGAGTGCTGGGATTACAGGTGTATGCCACCATGCGTGGCTTTTTCTGTTTTCCCTCTCTTTTTTTTTTTCTTTCATTTTTTTTTTGAGACAGAGTCTTGCCATGTAGTCTAGGCTGGTCTTGAATTCACTATGGAGCCCAGGCTGCTCTGGAACTTACAAAGATCCCCCTCTCAGCCTCCCGAGTGCTGGGATTAGAGGTCTTTGCCACCATGCCTGGCTTTTTTCTGTTCTCTTGGTGTCATTCATTTTGTTTTTATTCCTGGAGAGTAGCAAATAAGTTTTGATTTTGATATTAAGGCACTCATTGTCTGTCTTTAAGAATTTTTTTTTGTTAGTGCCTTTGGCTAATTTGGGAATTTCTAGTATTTTTATTAATTAAAATTATTACTTTTACTGCCTTTAGTCTTTTGACTCAAAAAAAAAAAATAGTACTTGGGGGCCTGGGCATTTAGCTCAGTGGCAAAGTGCCTGCCTGGCAAGCGCAAGGTCATGAGTTTGATTCCTGGTACCAGAAGAAAAACAAAACGGAAATAGTACTTGGGAGGGTGAAGTGAGAAGATCACTTGAGCTCACAAGTTTGGGACCAGCCTGGGCAACATAATGAGGTCAGATAAACAACTGAGTTTTGATCTGGTGAACTTTAGCTTTGTGACTCCACTTTGTTTTCCTCTGTTGGGCCATAGTGCAGGAGCTCAGTCCCAAACAATGGCCCTGTCCGTCTTGTTTAACAGCAGTCACAGGTGCTTTTCATGGTTTGATTTTTTTTTTTTTTTTATTACAGTGTCATGCTACGTAGACCAGTCTGGCCTTGACCTTGCTATGTAACTCAGGAGGGCCTTGAACTGGCCATCCTCTTGCCTCAGCCTCCTAAATTCTGGGATTACAGGTATGTGCCATTCCCTCTGGCCCATTTTTTTTTCATTCCCTTATTTTTGGTGCTTGGGATTGAGCAGGGCTTTATGCAAGCTTTTGTACACTGAACTACACCCCCAGCCCTATCACTGTATTACCTTTTAAAGAGAGGATGTTTACAGTATAATTCTTCTAGTTTATATATTAATGACCTTTCTATTCTTGAGTCACAGAGGCCTGTGCAGTGCCTATTACTTTATTGGTTCAGAGTTATTTATTGAATAAAAAAATTGAAATGACTGCTGGGCATGCTGATACACATCTGTAAATCATAGCACTCTGGAGGCTGAGGCAGGAGGATTACCATGAAATTGAGGCTAGCTTGGGCTACATAGTGAGTTCCGCACTACCCACGACTACATAGTGAGACCCTGTCTCAAAAAAACAGAAAAGAAAAGAAAGAAAGAATTGAACTGACTGCCTTCGGTCACTGAGTTGCTCTTGACAAGCTTCAAAATCAAAAGCCTTGAGACTTTCAGCATTCTCTGCAACATGCTGACCAGCTGCCTTGGACTCCATCCTGCCACCTGTTTGGAAACTGCTTGGAGAAATAGCTGGACTGACTTTGTTGGCTTACGTGAATCTGAGTGTCAGTGATGTCATGGAATTCAGTGGCAGATGCCACTCATGTTTCTAGCACACATTTCTTCACAAGTGTTTAGAGTTTCTTGGCCCTTATAGATGTTTCTGCTTGTGGAACTTAGGCCTGCAGAAATTGAAAAAGTTGTCATTGTGGAACCCGCACATCCACTTCGAGGATGTGTACACGTGTGTAGGTACAGTTTGCCCTTTTCTTTTCCAGGAGCCCTCAGGAATCATAGCCCAGGGACAATGTTTCAGTGTCTGCTGAAAGATCAAGGCCATGGAATTCTGTTTCTATTGCATATCATGTGAAACTGGGACAGTGGGAACACAGCTTCTCTGAAGGAAGAAAATATTACCCATCTTGAAATAGTTTTTTTGTTGTTTTTTTTGTTTTGTTTTTTGTCTTTTTGAGACAGGGTCTCGCTGTGCAGTTCAGGCTGGCCTTGAGCTCACTTTGTAGCCCAGGCTGGTCTCGAACTCTCAACCATCCTCCTGCCTCAGCCTCCCAGGTGCTGGGATTACAGGTGTGCGCCACCACACCTGGCTAAAATAGTTTTGATATGTTACATTTGTTTTGTTTTTCAGTGGCTCTTTTTTTAAAAGCCGAATTATTCAGATCATGGGTCTCCATGTTGAAAATGTGTGTGGTTTGCACATTTTTCTGAAAGAAAGCTATACTAACAGTAGGACCATTCTATTTTTGTTTTCATGTCCAGCTCAATAGTATAAGCCAGTACTGTTGAAGTAAAAGCATACAGAGAACGCTCTTCCCACAGACAAGTTCCTTTAGGCCAGCCCAGCTGGGTGTTCACTCTCAGCTCCCTCTCGGGGGGACATGTTCTGTGGATACTGCAGCCCTGGGCAGATTTGCAGCCACATGGCCCAGTCAGCCACACACTCCAAGTCACCGGCTCACTGCTCTGATTCTGAGGGAAAACTATTCTATCGGATATCATTATGCTTCTAATTAATTCAAGGCCAATGGTCCTAATTTACATTTGAGATTTTATATTTGTATCAGTCAAGCAAAGAATCCCCTTGAAAGCACTAGTTTAAGGACATCCTTCTCTCTTGCTGGGGTTATTGTCTCTGTGTCCTAACTGGTGTACCTGCCTCTGTTTGCAGGGGATTTGAACTCTAGTTAAAATTGCTGGGTAAAAGACTGGGTGACTTTTAAATGTGAGTGCTAGGAAAGCAATGTTTTTCAAAGTGTAAGTTTGTGTCAAAATACTACCTGAGGTAACCATAACATAGTAGGTAGGGGCTGGTCATGAAACCTTTCAAAAATGCTTTTGAATGTGGGGAGGTGAGGGGCTCCTTCCAGGTCTTGGTATCCAGCCTTATCACGTATTCTAAACTGAAAATCTCCACTCTGAGATCTCACAGACAACAGCTTGAATACTCACCCTTCCCTCCCCATCTCTGCAATTTCAGTGCCATTGCTCCTGTCCATCGGTTTCTGAAACTGCCTTTACCATTCCATTCTGTGGGTCTCTGAACCTCTGGGCTCTTATTTCTCTCTCTCTTCTATTCGCAGCACCCGATTACAGTACCTGTAATAGGGTCACAGCCTCCCCACTGCTCTCTCCTTTTATGTTAATCCTTCTAATAAACTGACTTCCAAACCGACTGTTTCCTGCGACAATACTTAACCTGTGGACGTTCTCCTATTTCCTATCACTGAAAAAAAATGCTAGTTGGAGAACCCTGGAATCAACAAGTCATGATCTGTGATTTAAGAACATTTCCTGCTCAGTTTTACAAAGAAAGGGCCAGATGTGGTGGTCTGTGCCTGTCCTCCCAGCTGCTTGGGAGCCTGAGTTGGAAGAATCACTTGCTCCCATGAGTGAGAGACCAGCCTGGGCAACACAGTGAGACCCCTATCTCAAAAGACAAACAAATAATAATAACAAGAACACTTTATAAAACGTTGGGCAGCTCACGTCACTCCGTTGCTGAAAATCTTTTAATAACATTGGACTCACTGCCCTTGGTAGATAAAGTACACAGTGACTATTGTGGCTTTGGGGGCCTTCAGCTTATCTGCTCCCCCTGCTATCAGCGAGTGCTCTTATCTGGAGAGGCTCTTCCCTATTCTTTACAGTAGCTCCCCGCAGTGTTACCAAGTGCTTCAGACCTAAGGTGCACCTCTTCCAGGAGGCCTTCACCGACCTGAGTCTGGGAAAATTCCTTTACTGGGTATTCTGCCACACTCAGGACTTTAATAGTAGAAAGAGACTTTTAAAGGCTTAGTCACTCAACTGCTCAAAATCCTTCAAAGGCTTTTCATTCCAGCGAAGTCCAGTCTTTACCGAGTCCATGTGGTTCTATGTGACCCTGCCCGCTTCTTTGGACTTTGTCTTCCGCTTACTAATTTACTCTGTTCCAGGCACATTGACCTACTTGCTATTCCTCCAGGATGAGAGGCACCCTCCTACTGCAGGACTTTTGTACCTGCTGTTACCTTGCCCCGAACCCTCCTCCCTAATGCTTGCATAGTTCTTTCATTTCTATTAGTTTTCTTGGATATCATCTTGCCAGTAGTGCCATCTCTAATTGCTCTGATTAAAACTACCTCCGCCCCCTAGTCTTGCAGTTCCTATTTTCTTTTGTTTTTTATTTATTTATTTATTTATTAATTTATGCTACTTATTACGTGTTTCCTTCCACTAGATTGTAAGCTTTTTAATGCTAGTGTTTTTCCTCTGCTTTATTCACCCAGAATAGTACTTGGTTTGTAGAAGGCACTCGACACTATTGTTTTCAGAATAAATGAATGAGTTGCCTGGTGTGGTGGCACACACTTGTAATCCCAGCACTCAGGAGGCAGGGGCAGGAGGATCACAGTGAGCTTGAGGCTAGCCTGGGCTACATAGTGAGACCCTGACTCAAAAAACCCAACTCTCTATCCCCCAAAAGAATCAAGTAAATGAATATTCCTTGTGTATTCACTTTTATTTTTAAAAAAAGATAGAGTCTTGTTCTATTGTACATGTTCTGAACTCCTGTATTATATTTTATAGCAAGGATTTGACCGACTTTTTCTGCTAAGGACCAAGCCGTCCTTATGCCGCAGTATCCAGAGTACTGGATCTACAGGTATGTGCTATTGCATTCAACTTGTATTTATCTTAAAAACATTGTTTTCTTAGAGAAGGAGATGCCTAATTTGTTGACCAATCAATTTACCATAGTACCTAGCACATAGTAGGATCTCAATGATTTTTGGAATTAGCTTCATTTAAATTGAAAGTGATAATAACAGAGAGGGGTATGTGTATATTGCTTTGAGAATACATGTTTATGATCATAGTGTTTGTAACCTTGACGTTACAACTGTATGCAAGCTTTCTTAAAAGAGAAACATATTGTTAAGATGTATTTACCGGTTTACTGGAACAAGCATTAGGTTTGTATTGTTTGCAAACACTAAGAAATGGATGTGGAGTTTTATCTGAGAGTGTTCTAGGAAAAAAAAATTGTTGCTTTCAAAGCAGTGGGAACCTGTGCAGTCTGCCTTTTGCTGTAATCCTAATCAATGCAGGCTTCTTACTGAAAGCCTTTGGGGCCAGCTGTGGTCAGAATTCAGATCTCTGTTCTTTGGGGTTAGAAGTAATGTGTGAACACTCACTCATTCCACTCTCAGTAGACCACAGGCAGAGCCCTGTGTCAATGCTTCTGCAGAGGAAAGCGGGAATAGATACACTGCCTGGCCAAGCCGACAAACAGCTATGTCAGTTGTATTCAGGCTTTTCCACAAAAATAAGTTTTGGTGCAAAAGCATGGAAAAATCTACCAGTTACAAAGGTTTTGATCTCTCTTCTTTTTCTTTTGCTGAGGGTTCATTTTTGATGACAAATCTCTGTGCCAGATAAACCAAAGGACTGTTGGTTGGTATTAGCAAAGTTCCTGTTGGTGCTATCAGCTCTAACCCCACTGAAAGGACAAACAATGCAGGATTCTGACCCAATGTCAAGTCTGTGCCACAAAACCAGTAGTTTCACCTATGAGAATTCAAGCAGGGGGAGGGAAGGGATTAAAAAAGAGTTAAGATATGTCATGTACGTGTGCCAACTCCCCACATTGAATGAAATCATTACGTATAATTTTGAATAAAAATTATAAAAAAAGAATTCAGCAACAGAACAAAGGAGAAAAATATCTTTTCGTATTTAACATACTAGACCCATGACCAGAAGAACTTGGCCACATTGGTAGTTACTGTGGGCTGACAAGGTTTCGATTTGGTTGATTATAGAGTGTGAAACCTTAAATCAGAGGATCTCGAAGTTTAATGTTTACATTGGATAGCAATGATTTAACAAGTTTTTTCTGTGAAGGACCAAATAGTACATATTTTAGAATTTATGGGCCATATCCATTCTCTGTGTTTATGTGTAATACCTCTTCCATCCCTACAGCCTTCATACCGTGTCCAGAGAAGATTGTGTCCTCCTAGACTTGTCAACATGTTAAGACAGAAATGTCAAAGGAAAATCTTGTGGGCATTTGCATTTATTTGTAGGTGTTATCCTTGTTCATATGAGCACTCTCCTCACTGATGGCAATTAAATCATTTCTTGTGGTGAGAAAACAGTTTCTCAATGAAAAGATTCCTTGGAGTAGGTTCACACTAGGAAGAAATGGTTCTTGAAGGTACCTTCCACCCCAGAGAAGGGCTGGGTAAGATCATAATGTCCCTCATAGATTCTGTACTGCTACAGGCTAGATGTTCTTTGTGGGATCCATAGCACTCAGCTAAGCAAAATTCTGATTGTTCTCATATTAAAAGTTAGCTGCCAACATGGGATATTTGTACTGAAAGGTGCTTTTTAAAAAAGAAAATATTTTGTTAAGAAATATAACTTAGAACAAAGGCTAATATTCTGTGCTAAGCATTTTACATCCATTTTCCATGTACTCTTTCCCATGATCCTGTGATGTAGATACTGACAGGACGCTAAGACAAATTTAATAACTGCACTAATTCCCCCAGTTAGTGTCAGAGCTGATCTTTCAACCCCAGTCTGTCAGTATGCCTCATACTTTTTACTGTTATAGAATATAGCATCATGAATATACAATTTTGTTTTGCATAAGGAGAGGGAGATTTTAATCCTACCATGATGTTTTGTATTGCTGATTTTACTTCGAGAAGTATTTAAAACTTGTTTTGCATTTAGTGTAGTTGATGATATCATTCTTTTTGTCTGAGGAATGATGGCATGAACCTTTACTTGATCTTCTAGCAAGTTGTTGACTCTTTTTTTTTGGCAGTACTAAGAATTGAGCCCAGGGCCTTGCACATGCTGGGCAAGTGCTCTACCACTGAGCTACATCCAACCCTCGATTTCTTTTAGGTGATTTAAAAAAAATTTTAACTTGAATTTGTCACAAAGCAAAGATATTGTTTCAAGGGACATTGAAGGCCCCATGACATTTTTTTATTCTAGATCATTATCATTATCTAGATCATTCTAGACAGATTTAATAAAGTTTGTACCTTTTCTTAATATATGTGAAAAACAATGAAGAAATAAGAAACAGTGAAATTGTTCTTTTAACACCTACAGTATGGTCAATCATTTTTTTCTGAATTAATGTATGATGATTAAAATCTTTACATTACTTGTTCCTTAGGGTCTCTGTAGCCACAATAAAGAAGTAACACAAGTATTAATTATTTTAAACCCCTTGAAGTCTTGAGGAGTTTATACTGATTCATGTGACTTAAAGGCTATTTTTCTCATTATATCAGTGAAAACTGACTGAACCCAGAAGAGGAATAAACATCCCTTTGGAGACTTACTCCTTAGAGAACAGTGAGAGGTGGCCTCTCAAAGATCATGCAGCAATAAATATCCTGTTGGAAAAAGTGACGAAAGAGAAAGAAAGAACATCAGTGCTTCTTTTGCCATTTGTACCAAATACAGGGAATTCCAGGTACCAAACAGAAAGCGTTTCGCATGTAGCGTATCTGGTGCTGGTCTTTTGTACATAATGTATTCTTTTCAATAGAGGTGATTTATTCAGTAATTCATTATTTTTTACCATTGTACTTTTTAAAGATATTTTCCATGATACGTACACCCACAGGCCTGAAAAAAAGTGTTGGTTGTGAAAATCTGAGATTGGTTGTGAAATATGTGATATATATTTTATGTGATATGAATTTTATGATATAAATATATATTTCATGTGATATGAATATATATTTTATGTGATATGAATTTTAATGTGAATTGTATTTGTGAAGCCAGGAACTACAATATAACTTTGGTATGCTTGGTGTCACCTTAAATTGTAGATCACATTCTACTTGTATTTCCTGTTAGGATAATTCCCATGTGCTTTTATTCAAAGATCTGATTAAACCATATGTAATTACTTGACATGAAAGGTCTGTATACATGTGTGGTGGGACTGCTCTTGGAAGGAGGTTGGTTAGGAGTCAAGTTATCTATCTTGTCTGATCAAGATAGGTAAAAGTAGCATTTTACCAAGTGGTATCCCTGCCACTCCACCTCCTTTATCTCTCTCTGCTTTGTTTCTTAATCATGTTCCTCTCTCATGCATAAATAAGTTTGAAAAAGAGTACAAGAAAATGCAGACATTCAAACAGTATGAAAACATAGTCAATGAAAATAAATGGCTTCCTTCCCACAAACCCTTTTTACACAAGCCCCCTTTTCCAAAGACAACTGTTTTAAGATCTTCTGACGTTTTCTATTTACTGACTTAACTGCGCAATATATACCAACTCCTTGATGTTAAGGGTGGGAAGCATTCTAATGAAACTTTCTACCTAAGCTGCTGCTTTTTGCCTCCTGATATTTGCTAGCTCTAGTGCATTTATTTCTTCTAGTTATTGCTTTTTATGTGTTTGGATAATGTAGATGACTTCTATTTTTGACTGATTTGTAGATGTACCTGTTGACTTCTTGCTACGAAAATTGGGTAAATTGGCACATGTATCCATTGTACCACTTTCTTTCAATCTTTCTTTTATTGATTTCTTAATTGCTTGGTTGGTTGTACTGGGGATCTACATTCCAAGTCCTTTTTGTATTTTTATTTTGAGACAGGGTTTCTCTACGTTGCCCAGGTGGGACTTGAACTTTGATCCTCTCACCGTAGCCTGTATAAGAGCTGGGAATAAAGATGTGTGTTCTTTATTTTTTAATGTGACCATGATTTATAACATTCACATATCTAACACTCTTAATTGTCTTCTAGCATCTCTGTCAGTTCCTGGTTGCCTTTAGGATAAAGTTGAAATTCTCTAGTGTAGAAAACAATTCTTAATCACCTGGCCCCATCCTATCTCCCTGGCCTGCACTGCGGTACAAGGAGGTCTCACTGGCCTCATAGCAACCTGACCTTTTATCTTTTTGGGACTTTGCCTATATTGTTAATTGTAACTCTAGAGTGGAAACTTCTTTTTTTTTTTTCTGGGAAATTTGTACTCAGGCTTCAAGACTCTGTTTAAATGTAGCCTTTTATAGAAGCATTCCTGCTTCCCGTTTTCCTGGATGGTCAGTCCTTGTCATGGGTCTCCTCTTCCTGTGTGCATTAGGGTGCTTTCACATTGAAAAGCAACTCCAGGATTATGCATCTGCTCCCTCTGTGTGAACCTTAGGAGTGTGCATTTCATTCCTGTGTCTCTGAGGTAGTGTCCTCATAGAGAATGAATGAATGAACAAATCAGAAAAAATTTTAACAAAGAGACTAACCCGTGCATTTGGGGTTTTCTTTCTTTTCTAAATTGATTTTATGCAGCAAACCCTTCAGTGATTGTTTCCTAGTCTGGTTTATATTTTTTTTATTTTGAAAACCATGTCTCCCTCCTTGGGGAAATAACTTTAGAAGAAAAGAATTATTTCTGCTTGTACTGCTGGTAAACATTCATCTCTGTACACTTAGTCCAAAAATGAGTAAAGAAAAGAGACACATGTACCAGAAAATAGCCTTTAATAAATATATGCCATTTTTAGAATTTGTAATTTTAAAATTACTTATTAGATAAAATAGTTCATTTTATTTCAATGACTGGGCCAGGGATATAGCTTAGTGGCACAAGCACCTGCCTAGCAAGCTCAAGGTCCTGAGTGCAATTCCTGGTACAAAAAAAATGAATTATTTCAATGACTGATCTGTGTAATCAGCAAGGTCACTATGTACAGACATGGGATGGGAAAGTTTGTTTCTTGATCTCTTTCTTCTTGGCTAAGGTCTTGATATCCTCCTTCTTAGCCTGGAGTTGCTTTTCATGGCTCTTTGGAACTTTTCTTGGTCTTAGACATTTAGGCCTCAGCGTGGTCAGCTAGGAGTTGCTTGTGTTCTTTGTCTCTCTTTACCTGGGGATATGGTCTGTGAGAATCTGTTGTCTTTGAACACGTTCTCCTTTATCTTAGATTCAGGGTATCTTTTTACCAGCTTGCATGGAATCTACATTTTTCTTATACAGGTTATCTATTTAGGCATTTGAGCATTCACTATGCCCTTTCTCTTACATGCCTATGCATGTATGCCTGTCCTTCTGATAGTCCAAGGTATTTTTCCGGCATCAAACCAGAAATGGATTATCAAAGGCCTATAGATGGTCAGCTCCTCTTTGATCAGCTTTGAGATCTGCTGATGGGAGTTGGCATTGGCTATTTCATTGGTTTCACTGAGTCCCACCATACTTTGCTTTTGCCCAGCTGAGGGTAGATACTTCTTCTGCTGCTTCAGCACACTTCTGTATATGGTTATTACCAATTGCTTGGGGTTCTCTTGCTCAATTTAGAGAGAAATCCAAAAAAAGACAAAAGATGTTAATGTATGAGTTGTTTTTTTCTGAACTAAAACCTCAGTTAATTGCAGTGTTGATACTTTGTGATACATAAGTGAGTTTTGGGTTGCAGTGTGACACTTGGTGTCTAGGTTTGTCATCCCTGGTATAAACTGACCCGGTAAGGGTATGGGAAAGGCTACATATATAAACAAAAAAGGCAGGATCAGTGTCCCGCTGGCTAATTGCAGACTTTCTGCCTACTCCTGGGGAAAAGGGCTCATCTAGACTGTGATGGGGATGTCTTGCTGCAGATGGATCGAGTCATCCAGAGAGAGGTTTGCTTGGATAGGGCCATGACCAAAGTTTGCTGTAGCCAAGACAGAAATCTCCCAGAGCACTATGGAATATACAGTCTAGCTGCGGCCAGTTGCAAGGTGTTTGGGGCAGCCCTAGTTGTCAAAATGGCAGAACAAAAGGTATCTCTTAGATAGGGCCATCTCTACAGCTCTGAAGGGCCATTTATAAAAATAAACTTAGTTATTTTTGTTTGGTGCCTGGAATTGAACCCAGGGCCAAATGCACATGAAGCGCATGATATACTACTGAACTACAGTGCAGGCCCATTTTAGAAATTTAAATGACAGCTCAAAGAGAGGGTAAAATTATTTTGAGAGGATGTGATCGAATACTCTAAGTGAAATTGATTTGTCATTTACTTATTTATTTATTTAGTGAGATATGTAGCTTATTGATGATTTTATATGGGAAATTTGACGAGTTCCAAATCACACAGTACATTTCCTCTCTGAATGTCCCCTGGACATCTCTCCTGAAAGTAACTTGTCTCCTTGTCTTCGAGTCTTCTTCTACCCTTAGCTAATGCCTACTGCTCTGGCATGGCTGTGCATGTAGCAGACTGCAGGTCTGCAGATCTTTCACAGTCCAGACGCTAAGCAGACTAGAGCACTTTCTCGACAAAGGATGGCCTCTCTTTAACGTTGATCTTTTCTTAGATTTCTAAGGAAAATGAGATTTGTTTTTAATTTTTTTCTTGGTATACTAAATCAAGTTTTTTAAAATCACTGATTGTAACTTTCAGAATGAAACCAATTCCCAGAAGTTGTTTTTATTTAAGGAGATTCCTTAGAAACTTCTGTGACAGAGTGATCTATTTTGAGCAGTCATAGCATGTAGCCACTAGTTTAGTTGAACTGACACAATTTTCATTTTCTACTAAGTAAAATCAGCCCACATGTTGATCCTCATCATTTCTTAAATTGGTGTTACACTCTTTATTCCTGCCTGTGTGAAATTGACTAAAACTATGACGAAAAGCCACTAGTGAATTAAACACCCAAATATAATTCTGTGTATCCTGAGGCAATATTTTTTTTTTAAAGGCTAGTTGGGTGATAAATGAGCCACCTTCTAAAAATGTAGAAATAATGAAATGGTAAACTCCTGTAGCCTCACTGCCTGAGTTCAGATGTGCCTTTTCAGCCCTGTAGATGTGTGAGCTCCACAACTTAAATAACCTCTTTGAGTCTCTCCCCTTCACTTGCCAAATGGGGAACTGTAATGTGAATTAATACACACATTGAACGCAGAACAGTGCCTAGCACTTCATAAATGTCCGATGACTACTAATAATTATTTTCTTTGTAAAGAACACACAGAGCCAAAAGTGAATGGTTACTTTTCGGGTTATTCACTACTATCTGCTTGGCATATATCCTTCCAGAACATGGAATATGTAGTTTAATCAGGACAGCAGTAGCCCAACAGGAAGGTTAATGCTGCCTTAGGAGTGACTTGGTTCAATAGAACCTAACTGTACAGCTTACAAATAGTATTTCAAAAGCAATTTGCTTCAAAAGGAAATGTTTATTACTTCATGGCTTTTCCGTAGCAAGGAAGATACAGCGAGAACAAGGTGATATAGTTACCCAAGAATTCATAGATCAAATATATTCAGAATTCACAGACTGTTATCTTGAATTCAATATTCAATGACAGTTCTGGGCAAATAGCCACACTATGGGGTTGGGTCTTTCTTTAACTTCATATATTATATATTATGTTTTAAAAATTGACCTTCTATGTATTCTATTTCTGGCCAGTGAGAGAAGAGCTGTTGCTTAGCAACCAGTCATTTCTGCTCAGCTGATGTGTAAAATGGAAAACTGTGCAAATCAGAGGCAAATAATTCTGTCCATTAGGAGATCTGAGTTACTTGCTTTAACAGCCAGGTGTCTCCCAAGCTGGTGTAGGGCTCCGAATGTGGAAAAGCTAAACTGTGAGGTCATATCATGATATTTATTACTTTTAAAGAACACAGATTAATTAATAATTAACTTTAAAGAACACAGATTGATTCATAAGGACACAGGCGAATTCATAAGGACACATATCCATAAATAAATGAGAGTAGAAAAAGGATACTTTAGGATTTTAGGAATTATCTAAGTTTTGAAGTATATGGTTAAAGTTTTGAATAGAAAATATTAACAAATTAAAACAAAAGGGAAGAAAGACTAAAATACATATACTAAATTCTTGCGCTGTATCCAATCACAAAAAACTAACACCTTATAAAATTTATTATTTTTATGTAAAAATGACATTTATTTTTATGTTTTGAGACAGGATTCTTGCTATGTTGTCCAGACTGGTCACGAGCTCCTGGACTCATGTGATCCTCCTGCCATCAGCCTCTCAAGTAGCTGGGACTACAGGTACATGGCATTATGCCTGGCTATACTTTATATAAAACCTTCCAACATGACTTTTTGTGTAATTTCTTTATTTATTTAGCTTTTAACCAAGATTACTTGTTAAGAAGATAGAGGTTAAGTCATTATGGTTTTGAGAAATTATGCAATGATGAGCTTTTTTTGGCTATTGCTAATAAAAATTGACTGACTATCTAAAACTAAAGAATATTTATTGGAGCTGGGTGTGGTGGCGCACACCTGTAATCCTAGCACTTGGGAGGCTGAGGCAGGAGGATCCTTGTGAGTTCGAGGCCAGCCTGGGCTACAAAGTGAGCTCAAGGCCAGCCTGAACTGCATAGCAAGACCCTGTCTCCAAAAGGCAAAAAAAAAAAAAAAAAATTATTGGAGTAAACTATATGGTGCTGCTGGTGGTGTGCTCAGAATTGATGGTACGGAGCTAGGCTTGGGCGTTGCAGTCTTCCTGTGGCAGAGTCATTCATGTTTCTTGTGTCTCATGTTTCAGAAGTCCAGGAAGAACATTACTTGGCTGATTCCTCATTTGCCAGATCTGTGCTAGGGGGAGGTGGGACACCAGGAAGGAACTGGTCAGATTCTGAGACAAAAGCTGAAAGAACAGTCTTAGACAAGATAAAAGTTTCTTTCTCACAAAACAGTCAAGCTTAAGTAGACTGGGGCTGACCGGGCAGTTTCATGTATCAGAGATCAGGCCTTTTCTATCCGGTTGCTCTACCATCCCTAGCATGAAGTTTCCATCTTGTGATCTAATGTGGCTGCTCCTGCAGCTGCCACCACTTTATGTTCTCACCAGAGAGAAGTGAAGCAGAGCAAAGGGATGGGCACATGTCCTTTCAGCTTTCAGATGTCACCCCAGAGCTGAGTCCCCATGGCCGTATGTAGCTTCAAGAGAAGGGGAAAATATAGCTCTCAGTTGTTATATATAGTTAGAGTGAAGGTTTAGACATACCATTTTATACCACATTTATTACTATCCTACTGTGCTTCAACAGAACATATCTACTTACTAAAAAATAACAATAGCAACACAAGTGCCAATAGAATGAAATAAACTCCAAACCAAATTAACTAATATTAGAAAACAGTAAGTAAAATTCTCATTATTTTTAGGGAAAATTGAAGCAGTTGTCAGGCAGTTAGGAAGGAATCAACAGGAAAAACAGAAGAGATACAGTGATGGTGAATGGAAGAGGGTGGGTTGGGATCAAGAGCTTATACTTAATCAGAAAAATGTATAGTTCCTTTCTTTGAGACAATACTGAAGAAAAAAAGGGAGTGAGGAGTCAGATGAATTTTTTTTTTTGTCTTTTTGAGACAGGGTCTCACTATGCAGCTCACTTTGTAACCCAGGATAGCCTTGAACTTTCAATGATCCTCCTGCCTCAGCCTCCTGAGTGCTGGGATTACAGGCATGTGCCACCATGCCCAGCTAAGCCAGGTGAGTTCTGAGCATGAGGAGGTTTTGGCAAAGGGCCTAACCTCAACTACAATGACTGAGGTCAGGACTAGGGTCTTGACAATTATGTTACGAATAGAGAAAATGGCAGTGTGGTAGGCTGGGTTTTAGCGTTAATAACAGTGCCCTGGATTTGAGTGTTAGCATCACCATTGAAATTGGCTCTTTTATTTCAGTGTCTTATCCAATAACTATGTGTGGGAACTCACAGTGTATGAAAATTGGTAAGAAATATGTTTGACTCTTAGGTAATATAAGACACTGCACCTAGGTTACTGGGTTGGTAAATGAATCTATTGGTCTTGTAAGTGTTCTTTGTAGAGAGACTTGTCAGCCAAAGATCAAATCTGTTTCTTTAAATCCAAGTAGATTCTAGAGAAGGTAAGAAAGCTGTGTTTGTTATAACTATTCATTCCTTGAAGATGTTCTGAGGTTACTCTTCAATCAAACATGTGGGTTAGGGCAGTGTAGGCTTGCAGAAAACCCAAGGCCAGATCCATGGTCACTGTGTGCAATTTGAAGAAACACAACCTGAGGAAATGTTATTAAAAAGTCACATTACCAGGGTCTGACCAAAGACAAACTAGCTTCTGGAAAAATGAAGGCTTTGGGAGAGTTGCTCTTCATCTAGTTTAATTTCTTCCAGTAGATTTTCTTGCCTTTTCAATTTTTTTCTCCGCTTACTGACCCTCACTCTTTATTACTATTCATTTGAGAGGAATGGTTCTTTTTGTCCCCTTTGCACTGAATCATGTTTTAAAAGCTATTTAACATCCCTGGGCTTTTTATACTATCAAAAGTCAAATTAATCACATTGCCCTTCCTCATTAAGTTTCTTGTGAAATTTTCTCTGAACTCTTCTATTTTTCTACTGTCTTAGGCTCACTACAGTCAGTGACTTGTAACTTTCCTTTATACCTGGTATCTTCAAGGACACTGCATGGTCCAGGATACTGAGGGATTAGAAAGTCCCTAACATGGTGTTTAACCTCACTCACCAGGACAAAGGAGGCATCACTTTTCTACAAGGGTTATTAAAGGGTAATGAGTCCCTCTAACCTTCCCATGGATTAGTAGGTAGAACTTTTGACTGCCAGTGACAGAATCAAATGAGCCATAGGAAGCAAAATAGCAACCTTATTAGCTCATATTATGAAACCACCGAAAAGGCAGGGACGACAGAACCTGGCAATCTGCTGACAGAAGGACTCATGTTTTCCCTCTCATTATGTCTCTTTGCATGTTAACTTCAGTCTCTTGATCCTGTTTTCCCCCCATGACAACAAATCCCCAGCTTCTCTGCCCGAGGGGAAGGGGCTCATTTTCTCTACCAGCTAATTTTAAAAATCGTAGGAAAGGGGCTGACATCTGTGGGAGTGGGAGGGCGGAAGATGGGTTTCGCGTGGAGGTGCTTTGACAGCCAGCATCAGAACTACACAGATGAGGTGGGCGGGGAGCAGCTTCCCCAAAGAACTGTGTAGCTGAGCCACCAAAGCAGAGACAAGTGCAGCAGTGGTGTGACCTTCAACTGCAGAGATTAGAGCAGATATGAAATGCTAACACCAGACAGAATTCTGTTGTCTAATTTGCAAACCTCTATCGGTGTCACACATGAAATGAAAATACACAAGAATAATCTTTACAAACTCCTTAATCTTTATAAACTAAGAAGTTGATAATCCATGGACCAGTTATAAGGTGCATAGATAATTACAGTTCGAAGGAGAGTCTATCAGTCGTCACAAAAGTGCTCTATCGAGTTCAGTGCAGAGGGAGGAACCATACTGATCTGAACAGGAAAGGCTAGGCAGATGGTGTGGACCTTACGGAACATTAGGATTCTGACAGGCAGAGATGGAGCTCTGGATAGATGACAAGAAGGCACACTGTCTAGCTGAAACCCCATGAAGAAGTCTTGTATTTGGAGAGGTGAGTGGAGGGAGCTGCAAAGAAGCTACCTGCAAGTTAAAGGCACAGATTCGGGTTATATTTTGGAGGTCCTTGGATGCCAGGTTAAGGGAAGTGTCCTAATTACCCTATCCTTCCTCTCATAGACGCCAACAGGAACAGCAAATGAGCCTTCAGAAAAGGAATCATCCAGACATGTCTAACTGCAGAGTTCTAAAGAAGGGGAGGCCAGCAGTATCTGAAAGAAAAAATGAGTACCTCTGTACTGTTTCTGTCATCAGCTCTGACGTGAGAATATATACAAAAGACTGGCAGAAAAAGCCGGCAACGTATAGATTAAGGGGTAAAACTAAACAGGAAGAGCATTTTTAAAGGATTGGTAAATTACGCTAGTGATGCTCAAAGGGGACCAGGAGCATCAGCTTCACTCAAGAATTTGTTAATAACTCCGAATCTTGAGCATCACCCTGGATTTCCTGAGACACTGGGAGTAGAGCCTAGCAATTTTTTAAAAGAAATTAGGATCCAGATGGTTCTAATGAATGCTAAAGCTTGAGAAGCACCGTGTGGTAGGCTGAAAATGGTATCTCCCCACAAACCCACATTTTGATCCCAGGGACCTATGAATATTACCTTGTTAGAAAAAAGGGTCTTTGAGGGGCTGGGGATTTAGCTCAGTGGCAAAAGAGCCTGCCTGGCAAGCTCATGGTCGTGAGTTCGGTTCCCGGTACCGGAGAAAAACCAAAAAAAAAAAAAAAGAAAAAAGAAAAAAGGGTCTTTGCAAATGTGCTTAAAGATCTGGAGACAAGAGATTTCTGGATTATGTCCTGAGTGTCATGACAAGTGTCCTGAGAAGAGACAGAGGAGGATGACGCACAGAAGAGAAGGCATTGTGCCCACACTGGCACATCCCGCATTGATACAGATGCAGCCCAAAGATGCCCCCGGCCGCCACAAGTGGAAAAGGAAAGGAATAGATTCTCTCTAGAGCACGAGGAGAAATGCCTTTGCTGACACTTCTGTTTCAGTGCAGAGGAACTGACTTCAAACTTCTGGGTCTCTAGAACAATGAGAAAATGGCTTTGTGTTATTTTATGCCATCAAATTTGTGGTAATTTGTCACAGCAGCTACAGAAACTAATACATACCAAATAAGAAGAAGAAGGAGGAGGAGGAAGGGGAGAGGGAGAGGGGAGGGGGAGGGGGAGGAGGAGGAGAAAAAGAAGAAGAAGAAGAAGAAAAACAATGTAGGCTACAGTGCCTGAAAATTTACTAAGTTCTTATACTTGCTATGATTTTAAAAACTTTTACTATGGTGATTCCTTTATGTTAGGTGAAATTTGCCACATCCAAAACATTTTTCCTAATACACTTTGCCATCAAATGTTAAATGGAATAATTTTCATAAGGTTAGCATCAAAGACGGCCTTTATACACGTTGGGTTTTGTATAACTAACCCCACAGGAAAGGACACAAATCCTCTTGACAGGAGAAAGAAAAAAAAGGAGGCATTTTGCTTATGGGTAAGATTTGCATAGGTTAGAAGACCGAAATAAAGCTTTTATAGATAAGTAAATGTTCCTGAGAAATAACAATGGTATTTATTTTTGAGAAAATTCTTCATGGTGAAAAGACTGTATCATTAATGCTACCGGATCAATATTTGTGATCTTTTTAAGCTATCTGGAATACCCTAATACTTATTATTTGAGTTATGTATAATGCTTCTCAAATCACTGTCATATATTATATGAAAAATTTAATGAAAATATTGAGTATTATTTACCATTATATATAAATATAGATATAGAAATGTATATACATACTCCCATTTAATCTGTACAACTATTACATGAGCTGAGCAGGTCAAGTACTTTTTATATCATAGATGAAAAAGCAGTGCTCAGAGAATGAATGGATCAAGGTTACAAAAAGATAGACATGACACTGCAGATTAGAAACTGCCCATATCTCTGGCACAATGTCATTTTCAAGGATCCAGGAGTCCCTGACTGACCTCACTGAGGTTTGCAGGGTTGATGTTTGTATCTACCATAGTCTCCCCTTATCCATAGGGAGGTACATTCCAAGACCCCTAGTGGGTTCCTGAAACTGTAGACAGTACTAAGCCCTAGAATACAGTGGGCTTTTCTGTTTTAGCTTATCACTCAGGCACTGGGGTCGTAACTTGTGCACTTTGCAGTGTGACGGCAAAACTAGTACAACTTTTTATTCTTCACAGTTTTATGGACAGATAGATATGTTCTCATGATAGATTATAGTAACTTTAGCTGAATTTTTTTTTTCTTTATTGCCAGTTTTCACCTTTTCACTGAGAGGAAGCACTTTACAATTTCTCTTTGCATATCTGATTGCTAGTATCACTAGTCTTATTCTCTGGGGCCATTATGAAGTAAAATAAAGGCTACATGATGGCAGCACTGATGCCATGACAGTCAGTCTCATAACCTCTCCGGCTAGTAAAAGACGAACAGGTGTATGCGATATGCAGGGTGGGTATATTGGACAAAGAAGTGATTTCCACCCCAGGCGGGACAGAAAGGCACACCTGAGATTTCAGCATGCTTCTCAGAATGGCACACCACTAAAAATCTATAAGTTGTTTATTTCTGGAATTGTCCATTTAAGATTTTTAGCCTGCTGTGGGCTGCAGGTAATTGAAGCCAGGGAAAGAGTAACTGAATAAGGGAGGACTGTGGCTCAGAGACTCTAGGATCTGTTTTATTCAATTCAACAGACACTTAGTGATCACTCACTGGATGTGTAGAACTATGCTTGTTAACCTGGGGAAACAGTAAGAAAGTGCCAGACATACCACTACTAGGGAAGAAGTCCCTGCGTAAATAAGGGAAAGAATAAAACAAAATACCACTATCTGTGAGTCTACGCAGGAAACCTTGAAGAATGCATCTGATTCAAGAGGTGGGAGTTGGAAAAGCGTCTCAGGAGGCAAAAGGAGGGTAGCAGGGGTGAAAGATCAAGAGCAGAAGTTGAGTTTGAGATAATGTGTGACCAGCAGAAAGCAATAACGCGGGCTCCCAGAACCGGATTTGTGCCAGTGAGGAAGAGGCGCTAGGCTTTCTTGTGCTCACCTGGCCGCAGCTAGGTAGCAACTGAGACTCTTTAGTATTTTAGTTAACACACTGCACGCTAGAAAAGTACAAGAAAAGCAGTACTCATATGTAGAAATCAAAGCACACTTTTAAAACCTCTCATTCTGCCCAGTTCTCCCATTCTAGTCCTTTGGGCTTACTTTCTGGGAGCGTAAAACTGCTCCTGTGTTTGCTGAGGGCCAGCGGGTGTGTGTGTGTGTGTGTGTGTGTGTGTGTGTGTGTGTGTGTGCAAAGGTACTTGAACACCTATCCATAAAGTTCCTTATAGGAAAGGATGTCTTCATTTAGAAAAATGTTTTTAAGAGTTCACCATGAGGATCCAGTCTGCAGAGACCAGAAAAATCAAAGTTACATTTGCATGATAAAGTGACTTGAATTTGGGAGAGGTGGTTAGCTGGAGAAAGAGGGAAGGGACAAGTGAAAGAAGGGAAAGAAGAGGCAGAGCAGGAGGCCAGAGCCTGAAGGAAAGGGAAAAAGTCAGTAATATCTGGGGCCATGGTGGTTGAAGGGCTTGTAAGAATAAAATATTTCTTTTGTTTGTTTGTTTGCTTTTTGATCTTTTTGAGACAGGGTCTCGCTATGCAGTTCAGGCTGGCCTTGAGCTCACTTTGTAGCCCAGGCTGGCCTCAAACTTGCAATGATCCTCCTGCCTCAGCCTCCCGAGTGCTGGGATTACAGGCATGCACCACCATACCTGACTTAAAAATATTTCCTTATTTTACTTTTAAATTGTTTTTGATGCTTCCATGCAAATCTTTTTCATGCCTTGAATCTTCCATACCAGTTAGTTACCCAGAACTCTGAATCAATATTGTTTCGGAGAGGTTCACAAAGTGAGGGGGTCCAGGCCATGTTCACATGGGCAGTGGTAGCAATTGAACACTCATGCAAAAGTTTAACACTCATGCAACCTAAGACGACCCACTGATCAGACTAAGTTGAAGGTCTTGGTGACAAAGACAGCTCTTTCTCCTCAGTGACTGGAGGATATGGAGTTTCCCTTCCCTCTTTTTCTTTCTTCCCTCCCTTTTTGATTTTGCAGGCTGGAGGTCGAACCTAGGGCCTCACACATGCAAGGCAAGCACTGTATCACAAGCTATATCCCCAGCCCCAAGTTTTTTATTTTATGTAGGATGGGACTATAGCCAATTTCATTTGAACTGCATAGGACATGGTGATCCCTGCACAGAAGTGGGCACTAGGTTACAGTCAACCACTCACAATGTTTTGGTCTTTGCTTCAGTGGGTTCCTCTGTCACCACAGCAAGGCCTTTCTGTTTGCTGAAAATCAGCAGTTCCTGGACAAGGAGGAGGAGCTAGACCGGCTGAATGTACATCCTCCAGAGAGTGACTCAGGTTTGGCTTCTCTTGGCTTCAGAGCTTATTTTCTGTTTACCAAGGGATTAATCATGGTTTCCAAATTGGTCTGCCAGGACGCCAGTGGGGCTGGTTAAAGAAAGCAGAGGCACCAGGTTAGGGATTTTTCCATGCCCTGGCTAGTGATTTTTCAGCAGGAAAGTTAAAAATGTACTTCTCCTTTTATAGATTCCCAGTGGGTTGAAGAGGGTCCCATAACCTGCCTAATTTGGTGACTTGCCTTGGTATCAGTGTGCCAAATTTATAGCAAATGAACCTAACACCTTAATTCTTCATTTTTTTTTTTTGTCAGATGACAGATGAATTCACAGTGTTTGATCAACCAAAGTTGGGGGATATTTTAATTAATTTAATATAACACATGTTTAATAAATAAGCCAGCATGTGCGAGGCTGCAGAAGCCTAAATTTGATACTTTCAAGGAAATGAGGAAGTTTCACAATATTTAGTCCTTATAAAAGGAGGTGGGATTCACATTTTGCAGGATTCGCTGCAACCCTATTAGGATATACATTTTTAGTGTATTCATATGAGCAAGAAATAATACAGTGTCTTCTTGAGACTGCTGGTGATATCATGGGAGAAGCCTTTTAAAAAGTAATATCTGATTTTTCTCCCATTTGTTATTTACTGCAGGAGGAGACTTGATGATCTTGTAGTTGCTTCCACAGATAACTAAGGAAGTCACATTTCTCCATTGAGGACAAAGACCCTTTTGAGAATAGCATAAATGATTTTAACATAAGAAACTTGGTTTTTGATTAGCTTGGATTACTTTAAATAATTTTTGATAATTAAGATTTAATATGTAGGGTAAATTGAAACACTGTCTAGCTGGAGAAAATTGCATTAGTATCCACTCAAAATTCTTATGTTATGAAGATTAGTGAAAATAAATCTGTGATTGTATTTTTTGCTTTTTCAGTTTTTCTTTACTAGGAGTAAAACAATTAAAATAAAGAAGCATATTATGACATGTTGCTATTGCAGAGCTGATTACTTGTCATCCTTTCAGAGTTTGCTCTATATAAACCTGCATACACAACACAGAGGGACTAGCATTACTGTGGTGTGCGCTGGGACTGGAAGTTAAATGGACAGACAGACAATGCCAGCTGCTAGGAAAACCATCCTCAGATTCTACTGGATCTGGTTTACGTTGAGGAGCACCCAGAGCGCAGAGTAAGTGGATGCAAAATTGACACGTAAACTTTCTGAATATGGATATCAATGTTGCACAGCTCAGTTTCCAAACACTTCGTGGCCTTCCTAGTCCATGGGAGTTTGTGATGATCATGTAAAGTAGAGGTATAATAACATCAAAGTTTGAAGGTCCTGTGATGCATTCGTTAGAAGCTGTAAGTTGGGTGTGTTTCAATCACATAGTTTGAAAAAAGCTTCTAGAGCTACCTGTGAGAATGGCAGTGTCTATAGCAACAGTAGCAAAACAGGATTATCCAGCTAAGGCAAACCTCCTTAGCTGGATTACCATGGCTTCACTGTCTCATCCAAAACTCATGTTGAAATTAAATTACCATTGTAATAGTATTAGGAGGTGGAATCTTTAAGAAATGATGAGGTCATAAAGGGCTTCATCCTCATGAATGAATTCATGCTGTTATCTCGGGAGACTGAGTTCTTGATAAGAAGGGTTAGTTCAGCCAGTTTCCTCTCTGTTGCTTGTGTGCTTGCTTGCCCTTCCACTATATTATGATATAGCATGTAGGTCTTTTACTGGTGCCATGCTTTTGGACTTTCCAGCCTGTAAAACTGAGCCAAAAATGTTCTGTTGTTTATTTTATTTTATTAATTTTTTAATTTTTGGGTACCAGGAATCGAACTCAGGACCTTGCACTTGCCAGGCAGGTACTGTGCCACTGGGCTATCTCCCCAGCCTGTTGTATTGTTTATAAGATAGTAAATGATGTAGCACTTTAATATAGCAGCAGAAAACAGACTATGACAGATATTTTGAAATTTAGAGTTGCAAAAGGCATGGCAGTCCTTTGGCTAATCTTCCCAGTTCTTGTATGAAACCCTCTACTACATCACATGAAAGGTTATCCATTTTGTTGATAAATATTCTATTGGGTACTAGCCTTTCTAGGTATACTTATATATGCCCCACACATATTCATAATCCATGAATAGCCCATTAAGCCTGGTAACCAATTAACCTTTTCTTTCTAAGTATCATTATATGAGATTTTTCTATTTTTATACAAAAGTATTATGTATATACTATAGGATCAGCATGGGGTTGAATAATGAGTGGCCTAGAAAATAGGAAAAGTTCTACCACTTGCGAAAATAATTCAACAGGATCCATGTTACTGGCTTATGCATGCTATTTTCAAAGAGGCAACAGTGGGAAGCTTATCATTTAAGGATTTGATATGTATGATAATCTTGACTGTCAACTTGACTGGATTGAGAAACACCTAGGGAATGTGCAAAGCACACTTCTGGGTGTGTCTGTATCCATGACAGAGACAACAGAGAGACGCACCCTGAACATGAGTGGCACCATCCAATAGGCTGCGGGCCTAGGTAGAACAAAAAAAACCCAGAGGAAACCTGTCAGCACAGGCTAGTTCCCCCTCTCCCTGCTGTCGTGAAGTGAGTGGATTTGCTGTCACACACACCCATTATGTTCTGCCCCACCACAGGAACCAGCCCACCATGGACTGAAACCTCTGACACTGTGAGCCAAAGCAAATCTGTCCCAGTGGCAGATGACTTGGGAATGTAGCCTATTGTACCTTTGATTTTGGGGAGGTGCTGTTAGTAGTTCTTTTTTTAAACAGTATGTTCTCACTAAACCATACTCCTGATTAATTTATCCTAAATGAAAGAAGACATGTAAGTAGAATTCTAGAAAGCAACTTTACATCTTTCCCACTTTGGAAGAGATGTTTTTTGCTTCTTTAAAAATATTAACTTATACTAACTATAAAAAAATTGATGGATTGAACTGTGTCATTTCCATACATGCACATTTTGTGCATTGATTATGTCCTCTTTCTTACCATGTCACACCTTCTACTTTCTTCCCTTATTCTTTCTTCTTCCTACTTCCTAATAGTAAAGTTCCTCACCTACTTGAAGGTCATCTTTTTCTTTTCTTTTCTTTTTAATTTCCATGTATGAGAGAAAATGTGGTACTTGTATTTCTGTGTCTGGCTTATTTTGCTTAAAATGATATCTTTCAATTCCATTCATTTTCCTAAAAATAGCATTATTTCATTCTTCTTCATGACTGGATAATACTCCATGGTGTGTATACACCATGATTTCCTTTATTCTCAATCTTTATTTTTTATTAGTACATGCTTGTAGTACATGACGATCACATTCCTCATGGGAAGTTGGTACATGCACTAACACATCTTCATTCTTTTTTTAAAAATCTACTTCCCCTCTCCTCCCTTCTCCCTCCCTCCTTCTCTTGGTCCCCCTTCCCATTTGCAAAGGATCTATCTCTTTATTTCCTCTTGTCTACACACACACATAAGCTGTAGGAATCAATCTAATGAGGAAGGTGAAAGACCACTAGAATGAAAATTATGGATGAAAAATTGAAGAAAAGCACCAGACAATAAAAAGATGTCCCATATTCATGGGTTGGGAGAATTAGTATTGCTAAAATAGCCATACTACCCAAAGCAATCTACAGATTCAATGCAATCCACAACAAAATATTGATGTATTCTTCACAGAATTAGAATAAACAATCTTAAAATTCATATGAAAGCACAAAAGACCACAAGTAGCCAAAG
Source organism: Chinchilla lanigera (assembly GCF_000276665.1). Lineage (NCBI taxonomy): Eukaryota > Metazoa > Chordata > Mammalia > Rodentia > Chinchillidae > Chinchilla > Chinchilla lanigera. The sequence goes on from NW_004955406.1 coordinate 23,935,838, forward strand.
CAATCTTGAAAAAAAAGCAATGCTGAAGGCATTACAATATTTGATTTCAAGACATAATAGAAAGCCATACTAAAAAAAGGCAGCATGGCATTGACATACAAATAGAAACATAGACCAGTGAGACAGAACCCAGATATAATTCTACACATCTTCAGTCTACTGATTCTTAACAGTAATACCAAAAACATACATTGGAAAAAGGACACCTATTCAACAAATGGAACAGTGAAAACTGGAAATCCAGATGGAGGTAATTGAAACTAAAAATCTCAATTCCCACCCTGTAGAAAAATGAACTCAAAGTGAATAAAGGCCTTAGTGTAAGACCTGAAACTTTGAAATTATTAGAAGAAAACATTTAAGATATTGGTACAGGCAATAATTTTCTAGATAGGATTCCAAAGCTCAGAGAACAAAAGCAAGAATTGACAAATAGGATTACATCACATTTTTAAAATACTTCTGCCTGGCAAAGAAAATAATTTTAAAAAGTCCTGGTTACTTTTCTCTCATTGCTGAGACAAAGTACAGCACCCAAAGTTAAGGAAGGGAAGGTTTATTAAGCTCATAGTTTGTGGAGGTTTCAGTCCATAAGCAGCTGGTTTCAAGGCAGGATGGCATGGCAGAGGGCAACACTTTACCCAGGCAGGAGACAGCAAAAGCAACAAGAGCAAAAAGGAGGAAAGCAAGCCTCTTTTCCACACTTCTACTGTATACCAGCTATCCACTCACACCATCTCCAAGTGCTCCTCTTCCACAAGCTCAGTATGTTTGCAAAGTTAGGACCCTGGTCCCCTGCTGAGTCACTTAGTTAAGCTTCCAAACATCTCAAGTTGACACAATGTATCAACCATGACAGAGTGAAGTGTAACCTACAGAATGAAAGAAAAATCTGTGTCAGCAACTCATCTAACATAAGATTAATATCCAGAATATATAAATGACTAAAAAAATTTAAGAATAAAAAGTAATACAATCAAAAATGGGAAAGTGATATCAATAGACACTCAAAAATATGTGTGTGTGTCTCTACTGTGAATGTGATTAGTTTTCTGATTTCTTTCTGAGTTCATTATTGGTGTACAGAAAAGTTATGATTTTTATATGAACATTTTGTGTTTTTCTTTTCCTGAGTTTGTCAGAAAAATCTTTTGGTGGGGTCTTTAGGATTTTCTCTAGATAGAATCATATTAGTAAATGGGATAATTTGACTTCATCCTTTCTTATTTCTATAGCACTTATTGCTATAGAAATATTTTATATTTCTTTTCTTGCCTAATCACTCTGGTTAAAACTTCTAGTACTCTCTTAAGTAAGAGTGGTGAGAGTGAGCAGCCATGTCTTGCTCTTGATTTTAGAGGAAATGCTTCCAGTTTTCTCCAAGTAGAATGATGTTGACTATGGACTTGTCATATATAACATTCATTATATTGAGGTATAATCTTCCTATGTCTAATTTACTCATGGCTTTTTACATTAACACCTGCTGAGTTTTATTAAAGGTTAGTTCTGCAGTTTTATTCTTGATTCTATTTTTGTGCTGTATTGCATTTATTGATTTACTATGTTGAGCCATTCTTGCATCCCTGAAATGAAACAACTTGATTATAGTATAATTTTTAGAATATACTTTGAATTCAGCTTGCAAGTATTTTATCAAGGATTTTTACATCTATGTTTATTAGGGATGGTGGGTTATAGTTTTATTTTTTTGTTGTGTCCTTATCAGATTTGGTAGCAGGGCAATACTGGCTCCACAGAATTAAGTTTGGAAGGTTTCCTTCCCTTTCTATTTTATGGAATAGTTTGAGGAGCCTTGGTTCTTTTTAAAAGTCTGGTAAAATTCAGCAGTGAATGCAGGATATCCAGCTCTGAGCTTTGTTGTGAGACTTTTTATTACAGCTTCAATCTCATTCCTTGTTACTTATCTTGTTTTTGTTTTTGTTTTTCTTCTGGTACCAGGAATCAAACTCACGACGTTGCCCTTGCCAGGCAGGCACTGTGCCGCTGAGCTAAATCCCCAACCCGCCTTGTTACTTATCTATTTAGGTTCTTTATATTCTTTTGGCTCAATTTTTATAGGTCAAAAATTTGTCCATTTTTTTTCTAGATTTTATAACTTACTAGCATATAACTTTTCAAAATATGCTCTGATTATCCTTTGAATTTCAGAGGTATCTTTTGTAATATTCTCTTTTTTTTTTTTTTTTGGTTTTTCTCCGGTACCGGGAACCGAACTCACGACCTTGTGCTTGCCAGGCAGGTGCTTTGCCGCTGAGCTAAATCCCCAGCCCCTCTTTTGTAATGTTCTCAATGAAAATGTTTTTAAAAGGTAATTTTTTTTTTTCAGAAATTTAAGAAAAAAATAAAGAAAAACAGGAGCAATCTTCACATTGTCCTGTAGTATATAAATGCCATTTAAGAGAAAGAAACTTGGTATAGTTAAATGACAGGAGTTTGAAGTTTGAGGTGTTTTAATTCACATTCCCTGGATGTGCCACAGGGGTTACTGTGTTAATGTAGACTGTCTAGTTCACTTCCCTCTACCTCCGGCTAGTCTGTTCTAGAGTCGGCTCCGTCTCCCTGGTTGCTTACTGGACAGAGACGGAAGATATGTAGCCACTTTCTAAACCATAGGTAAAGTGCTGACTCTTCCACCACTGACTCACAGGATGACTGGGCCAGCTCACTTCCTCTTCTGATGCATCTTTTCCTTTGTTTATGGCAGACTGTCATTAATTCTCATCACCTTCCTTAACTCCATGGAAATACATGTGTGCATTTGTGAGTACACTTTGGAATGAAGATGAGAACGAGATTAGTTCCCATCCTATTTAACAAAGCACAGAATCATTCTTCCTTCCACTGTTGTTAGCACCAACAATACCCACGAGAGACTCTATCAGGGATAAACAGAAATGTTCTCAATTTAGGGCTAACCAACTCGCATCCTCGTGTTGCTTCACTTTACTCCCTTCTTCCTAGCTGCTAGATAGTTGTCAAAGGCCTTTTTTTCATCTCCCCAAAATGGCATTTCACTCTTGAGTTCAGTGCATAGCATCATTATTATTCACCTGTAGACACAGAGATGCATAAGGCACATTTTATGAATACCAGATGTCCAGAAACAAATTTATCTCCTAATTATTTTCAGAAGAATTTCTTTTTTGATTAGGTTTCCTTTGTACAACAAAAAATTATTAAAATAAGAAATAGGAGATTAAATTTCCTGTGTTGATTGTGCTGGGCAAATGAGTGTGTGAGACCCCGGGCAGATGGAAGTCTGAACTCTTACCATCTATGACATGAATATATAGGGTCCTCATCTCTAATATTTTAGATTCCTATTAGAGGACTTTCATGGCCTACTTATGACAGTCTTTAGGCAATTGCAGTGATCTATAAAACTATTGCTTTGCTATATCTTGGTCTCTGTATTTTCTTAAATTATACTAGTAACTCTTCACTTTTGAGAACTACTTTGAAAGATGAATATATGAAAGTTAAACATAAGTCCCTCATTTTACAGAAATTCTGATCTATCATCATAGTGTATATTTTCAACCTATTTGATTGGCTAACCTTACTGTTTTGATAATATTCTGTGCAGCCTGGGCCTGGCTTGATTTCCCAGACCTCAGCCTTTTGTTCACACCCATTATCTTGATGATTTGATGGACCTGGAGACTTTACAAACCATCTGTCCAGTGATTTCAAAGAGATTTGTGTATCTGGTCCAGATTCTTCTCTTACATTTTAGGTCTAGATTATGCAGTCTGTGACATCTCCATTTAGATTTCTAGTAGGTATCTCAAACTCCGCATGCCTCACATACAATGCCTGGTCTCCTTCTAAATCTTTTCCCAAAGTTCCCCCACCTTGGTGCATAGCATCTCAGATCTTGCACTTGCTCGAACCAGAAATTTGGCTGTTACCCTCTCCTCCTCTGTCTCTTACATTTGAATCGTAATGGCACCTAATTGGCCTCTCTGCCCTTGCTCTCCTATGAATCATTTCCTCAAAAGCAGCCAGAGTGATCCTTTTAGAAGCAGAGCCAGAAATCATGTCACTTCTCTGCTCAAAGTTCCCTAATTGTTTCCTAATCATAGAGCACAAGCTGAAGCTCCAGACACTTAGGTCTGGCAGTACTGACAGTTTGCGGGTAATTCTTTGTCGTGGAGGAGTGTCTTGTGCATTAAAGACATTTAGCAGCATCTCTTCCCTCTACCCACTGAATGTGCTTCCCTAAGTTGCGGCAGCCAAAACTGCCTCTAGATATTGACAAATGGCTCCTGTAGGGCAAAACTGATTGAGAAGCACTGATCTAACACAGTATGTATTTTTCCTTACTTAGTGTTTTTCCTCTCCTCCACCACTAGAGTATAATCTTCATGAACACTGAACATTTTATCTCAATTTTCCATTGATGTAAGAAAGCACCCTGAAAGGTACCCTGTACATAGTAGGTGCTCAACAAGTATGTTGTGAGTGAGTTGATGAAAAGGGCTCCTGCCTTGGCCCTTTGTGCTCATTAACTCTGGCACGTGGGCCTCTATCTCTCACACATCCTGAGCTCTTTCTCCAGGCTTAGCCTTTTTCTTTCAGATCCTGCGCCCAGAGAGCTGGGTTTGTGGGTCTTTGTTTACTTGTTACTTTGGTCTCTGCTCAAGTGTCACTTGCTCAGAGAGGCCCCCAGCTCAGCCTATCTTACATCACCAGCCCCGCTCGCCTGCGTCACTCCTCACTATCTTGTTTCTCTGTGGTAGCTGCTGCAGTACATTTAGCTTCAGAATTATCTTGTTTACATGGCTCGTTTTCATTTTTCCCTATAAATGAATGCTAACTGCTTTGCCTGTCACAGCATGTCCATGGGCTAAGATGGTTCCAGGCCCTTATTCTGTGGAATGCTTGAATGAAAAAGCCTATCTCCTAGCTGAATTTAAGGCACAAGAGATTCTCACTGGTCAGGGGTTAAAGATTGTGTCTGTCAAGGTTCAGTAGCAAAGCAGAGAGTGCACTCTCGCTATGTGACTGAAAGGGATTAAGCAGAGAATGTGGCCCTCAGAATCCCCGAGGAGATTGCAGCAAAGGCCTTGGGCACTCTCAGGAACAATCACAAAATCCCACACTACCGAGCCATGCTTCTGCCTGAAGACCTATCATTGAATTGCGATGCTAAGATATCAGCTCCTGGCTCTGGGGCCAGTTGCTGCTGCCAGCCCAGAAAGCCAGCACGAGAAGGAGGTCAGCACTATCGGGACCTGCCTCAGAGAAACCAGGTGCTGCCCTTCGGGTGCAGGCCCCAGAAAAAACATTAGGGGCTGAGGCTTCTCCTTCTGCTTGTTTAATCTTCCAGCTGTCTCTCATGCCAGTTGCACCTGTGTGTCAGGCAGACTAACACTTGACACCATGGCTGCCGGAAATCTAGGAGATGGGGCTCTAGCCTTCCAGTCTCAGCAGCCAGAAACACATTGGAAGGAGGCTAGAAAGGATTTGGGGGGACAGTGCACCATACAGACGTGGCACTAAGTCAGGATGGAGGGGCAAGCCATTACAAAAAAGTAAATGAATCTTCAAGCTCATATCTGCTAGGCAATAAGTTATAGTCAAAACAGACCAAATAGTCAAGTGTCTCTTTTACCTGACATTGACAGGAGCATACACACAATTTCAGGAATAATTACTTTTCCTCAAAGATAGGATAGCTAAAATTAAGGGCTGGGGATTTAGCTCAGGGGCAAAAGCGCCTGCCTGGCAAGCGCAAGGTCGTGAGTTCGCTTCCTGGTACCAGAGAAAAACCAAAAAAAAAAAAAAAAAGACAAAAAAACAAAACAAAACCAAAAAAAAAAACAAAAAGGATAGCTAAAATTAGTGGCCAGGAATAACGTGACCATTTCTAAAACATCAGTCTCAGACCAGTTGAATTCAATAAACCATGATTTGAAAGCTCTTGGAAAGTCCAACTGTTCACACCTTGTAGTTCTACTAGAAAAGTGTGAGGCTGGTGAGCCTTGGTGATGTTGTCTACTGCTGCTCATGCGTGTTTATTTTTATCATAGGGCTGTGCGTTATAAAGTGAAGGAAGACTTAAATTTTACAGAATCTTACATTGGGAATTTTTGTATTGGCAAAGAAAGAAGTCTGTCACCTAATTTCATTTTTATTGTATAAAATCAATAAATGTTTATTTTATGAAGCTATGCAGTATTTTAAACTAAAATATGCTATCTACTGGGTCATAAAATATGGATATATAACCCACAAATTTTGAGTCTTGTATCTGCATGTTTTTCTTTTTCTTTTTTTTTTTTTTGGTTTTTCTCCGGTACCGGGAACCGAACTCACGACCTTGCGCTTGCCAGGCAGGCTCTGCATGTTTTTCAACATTAAAAAGCTCACTGCAATTCTAGATGTTAGTTTATCTGTTTTACAAATTCAAAACCCTACTTTAAATATAATCAATATGAAATGATATTTGGGGAGCCTCTGCTCATCTAAAAATATAGAGTTTTTTTAAAACTTAAAGTTTTAAAATATTTCAAGAATGTGATTTTGTCAGATTTAGGAAACAGAACTCTTAAACTTTAAAATTCTCTCTTTTAAGTATGTTATACTTAGAAATAGCTTAAAGATTTCTTCCATTTTTTTCCTCTGCAGTTTCTCTTATGAAGGACTCTTTATTGCATACCTACTGTGTAGTAGGTCTTGAACATTCTTATTTAATTCTCATACCTTCTCTATGAGGCATGGAGTATTATGCTGAAGCTCAGAAAAATTGCTTGTTCAAATACACCTGGCTAGGAAAAGGCATAGCTGGGATGCAAAACTAGGATTTGAATTCATGTCTCCCCAACTTCAAAGCCTATACCATCTGCTGTATTTGTTTATTTTCTCAAGTGTTCACTCACTCAATGCTACTTGAGTACTTCCTATGGGCCAGGCACGTGCTGTTTGCTGAGATTTAGAGGACGAGCCAGGGCACTCACTGTATTTTATGCAGTGGCACACTTTAGAAGAGAAAGTGAAGACAACTGATATTGAAAGAAAGGAAGGAAGGAATGAAAGAAAAAGAAAGACAGGTGAGAAGAAAAGGCAGCATCCCCATTTGCACAAAACTGAGAAACTCTATTCCCTCCAGATTTGGTACTTTTTCAGGATTTACAGATGAGGAATAACTCCCTGCAAGCACAGATAGGAATGTAAAGATTGACAAAAATTTTTTATGCAAGAGATGAGCATTTTATAAATATTTACATGTAAGAGAATATTAAAATTGATTACTAGGCATAGGTTATATGTGTTTGCTTAGAGTCCTTAGTGACTTCAAGATTAATGAAGGACGGAAATTAATTAGAGAGGCTGGAACTGAAGAAATCCCTGGTGGGGAAGATAAGGTTTATCTGATTTTTACATGGGGGTAGAAGGAATGATAAAAAATCGAGTAGTTCATGTTGGAAGGACGAAGTATTTAATACATAGTTTAATAATATTCCCAGGGTGCTAGCAGCCCAGGCATCCTAGTCAACACTGCCGAATTTCTCAGTAAATGCGTTGGTTTCATCAGCCCTGAGCTGCAAATGGAAAGGTATCCATGCCTAGGGGCCGCAGTGCCACTCACCCATACCCAGGGGCCAGGTCTATGAATGGGTTAGGGATATTCCTCACTCCTATCCATAACATGAGCTGTATTTTCTCCCATTGATAGGCCTTTTGTTTCCTCACTTACGATGATAGAGACACATAAATAGGGAACATTTTACTTCCAACTTTACCATAAGAACAATAATAGCCAAAGAGCAATAATGAATGACCAGTGTCCCACCTCTCTCAGAGGAGGGGCTGTGGAGTGTCAGGTCCTGTGGGACCCAGAATAACATGACTCTTCTAGTGGGGTAGTTGTTACTCGCTCCTGCATATGGTTGCCGCAAAAGAAGGTCCTCTAGGGTCAAACATCTCAAGTTTTAAATAGAAGCTGAAATTCTGAATTCTTCTGTGAAATGATCTGATTTTAAATGGCAACCCATTTGGGAAGAAGAGACAGGGGAGGGGGAAAGAAAGAAGGGGAAAGTAAAAAAAAATGAGAAAAGAAAAACACGGAAACAAAACTTCGTAAATGGGGAGGGAAGGAGATGTTGAAGAAAAGGTAGGGAAATGGGGGAAAAACCAAGTTATACCGTGGACAGGTACAAATTCTCTATGATGAATGTGATTGTTCTGTAGATCTAAAATGTACCAATAAGATCTAATGTAAAAAAAAGGCAACCCATTTAAAAATACCACAGAACTCTTGAGACAACATTGTTAAGAGCATGACCAGCCATCGTGGTTCACCTGGGCACTGAGGGGTTTCCTGGGACGTGGATCTTTCGGGGGTAAAATAAGGAAAGATCAAGAGAAACTGGGGTTGTTGGTCTTCCTACAAAGTGAAGGAAAAAGAAAACCTCTGTAGACCAAATAAAGTCTGTGTGTAGTCAGTCTGGACCTCTGCTGACTAGGACAGCAAAGTAGAATAGGGTCCATAAGCTATATTTTCAAAAGAGGGAGAAGATATTTAATTAAAAGAGAAAAAGACTATATATCTATGAACCAAAGTAATGTGTTCACATCTGCTCTGCCCACAGCCATGCCTGACGGCGGTAACCTGGTTACCAACAGCTGTGATCCAGAGGTTCCAGGGCTGTAATGTTGGTTTTCAGCTGCCCACACTCAACTTTGTTCAGCCAAGAAACACATTAAGTGGAGAGCCTACCTCAGAGAGTGGGAGGTAGAAAGAAGCAGAGACTGCAAAGAGGAGGCCTGAGTTCTCTGAAAGTCTGCAGACAATTGCAGGAAATGTTGAAAGTTTATCTGGAATTGTCTTGAGCAGGACTATTTTTAGTCTACCGATGTTTTGTAGCTGCAAGAGTTAATTTCTGTTCAAGTTTTGCTTAAGAAAAAACCCCCAGAGACACAGATTTTGTATTCCTAAAATATGAATATAGAAAGGGATGTTCACCACCTTGGAGTCCAAATCTTCCAATACAAAGCTGGGAAAGTGGAGGCCCAGTGCCCAAAACCTGTGAGTGGCCGAAAGGTGCAGCCTGACCTTGTTTAGGTGGAGGTGAGGGGGGTACTCACAGAGGGAGATGGGAGAAGACACAGGTCCTCCAAGATGTAATTTCCGGCCTGACAAAGAGAGTTGTACATAGAAAGAAAAGCAACCGTTAAAGTCTAAAACAGCAGAGGTTATTTCAGCGTTCTGCCTTTGCTTATGAAATTAAACCACTAAATGTTCACATTGTTGAAAATCAATGCCAAGTCATGCAACAAAGGGCACTGAAGCGGAAGAAAAGAGAATCCTTTATCAAAAAGCCTACTAGATTGTACAGATTGTATGTGAGCCGTTTCCTTTGAGCACACATTAAAAAATACTACAACTTGCAAAGTATAGAAAAGAAAATTAACAATAATCTTTACAACCACTGTTATATATTGCTATCTATTTAGATCTATTTATCAGCTCTGAAAGCATCACTGCTTCGCAGCAGAATTTTCTTTGAAGTTAGACAATGAACTGTGCGGTGAGGATCTGCCCCTAGGCCCATATAAAGCAAGTAAAAGGTTGATTTTTATCTGGTTACATTGACATGCTGTACCAGCTGGAGAACTGGCTGGTCATATTTACAGCAACAGGGAGATATCATTAAGGTCCAAACAAGTTTCCTTGTTTGAATAATTGAATCTACTTTCCACATCTTGCTCTCTTTGGAGCCAGAATGAAACAGGTAGTTCATCTTTGGTACCTGTTTGTGTGAATTCCTAGGACTCTGAACAAAGTAAGATGGAGGCGTTGGTGCTAACGCGTGAAGGTCTCACTCACGGATCACACAGGCCAACCTCGTTTCCTCCCAGACTCTAAGATGCTCCTAGAGACGGAGGATCTAGAGTAATTGTTAAGACAGCTACCATAAAGATTCGGGGTAGATGGCAGTAGGCAACTTAAATAGGCCACTTAAAAGTGAGCGTGGTGAATAGCTCAGAGTCAGGATGATCTGATCTATGTGGCAGCATTTAGCAATTAATTTATAGTTAAAGACTAGATCCACAGCTGTACTTAGTATGTCCTACCAATTGGAACCAGAAAGGCTGTGGGTGGGAAGGAGCATGTAACTGCTTGATACTCATTTCTGAGATTGCTGATGTAGGAGTCCATAGAACAAAATAATAAAACCTTGTTTTAGATTTCAGGCCAGACTTTCGGCTAGGACACATTTCTGAGGGGTAGTCTGGGCCGTCTGTCTCAGAGGTTAGTTCTAGTAGTGGCGTTGTTGTTGTTGTGTGTCAGAATAAAACAAAAGATATTTGTTATCTTATAAATTTTGAGGGTGAAGAATCAGGGCATTGTTCAGCTAGGTGGTTTTGACTTGTGGTCTCTCACGAGGTTTCAAAGTGTCAGCCAGGGCTCGGTATTCTGAATACTTGACTGGGACTCTAGGACCTACTTCCAAGGTGTCGCATCATTGGCTCAAGGTGACTCATTCACACGGCTTCTGGGCTGAAGACCTCAGTCCCTTCCATCTTAACCTGGGCCTGTCTGTGAACTGCTTACTGTCTTTAGGACAAGATGACTAGCTCCCTCCAAGTAATAAATCCAAGAAAAAAGGGAGAACTGTAATAAACCTGGCTTTCTGAGTTGTGTTTTTGAGATTTACAGAATCTTATACCACTAAGTTGCTTCATGTTTCATGCCCCTAACACTCACTCTTGTTGAAGACGGCATGCCCTTCCCAGGGGCAACCTATTTGCTTTTACACGAGAAGCAAACAAGTCTGCATTGGAAGATGTGGAAAGTCGGTAATGGCTCTGGCGCCAAAACCAGCAGAAGCCTCTTAAGTAAATGATGTTTATACACTGTCAGATATCGAGGTAAACAGTAATTGTTTAAATTTTGGGATAGAGGATTTAACAAGTATTTAGCCCGAGCTGTCCATTTTACAGACAGCAGTTGGGAACATGAGAAATGAAATTCTGTGGAAAGGCTTTGAAATATTTGTACTTAAAAGAGTCATCATCTTTAATTAAATTCTCTTTGTGGGTAGATTACTACAGTAGAGGATAACCTATGAATTTTCCAAGTTCACTGTACGCAAAGACAAGACAGTAGGCTGGCAATAAGGAAACTCTTGGCAATCTTTGAGTGAATCTGAGTACAGAAAAAAAATCAAGATCATAAACATAATTCTTGCACACATTAGGGGGATAATGTGTTGTTGGAAGCAAGTCTCTTCATCGGAGCCTCAAAGCTTTTATAAAAGTCATTGAAAATCTTGGGTAACTTGCTAATCTTGCTGAGACTCATTTGCCCTGTATAATGAACCTGACCATAGCAATCATGTAGGATTATAATAATGATCAAAAATAAACTATCCTAAGAGGGTGCTCAATAAGTGGTGACTGATTTTATCATCATCATAATTATCATTTTTTCTTTGAGACATTAAATTCATAGCCAATGTAAAGTTATTCTTATATAAGAGGATTTCTTCCTCTTGACTTTCAAAACTACTTTGGGTTATCTGAAGGGTGATGGTGGTCCTAGCAGGGGGTCTCCAGGCCATCGTATCCTTGTGAGGTAGTGAGAACACTTGTGTCAGATTGATCTGTTCATTTGTTTTAAAAAATGCAGAATCTTGCATCCTCTTACAGATGTGTGAGTTAGTATAGAGGGGATAGGACCCTGTAATCTGCATTTTAGCAAGCTACCCAAATGATTCTTGTCCTCACTAAAGCTTGAGAACCATTATATAAGATCTTTTGGACCCTCATGAAGGCAAGGCAGATGAATTGATCTTATCTAGAAGTTTCTAAAATTTAGAAACCCTATATCCCATCAACAAATTTTTTGTATAATGTAATCTTAACAGCTATATACTTAATCTTGACAGTTGTTTATACACTTATTCATAAATTATTTACAAATACCATCATGCTAATGAATCAGGTACACTTTAAAAACAAAACAGAATCCTAGAAAGAGGTAAGATTTTAGCATAGAAATTCTGATATTTTCTTCCCACATCCCAGTGGATGATCCAGTGTACTGCTTGGAATTCATGCTCTGTACAGTGAAGGCTACTGGTCTATACCAGAGGTGGTCACTAGGTAATTATCCTTGTGCTTGTTCAGCCACTTGCTAAGCAAACGTTTATAAAGTTGTTTCCAGCGCCAGCTTGTTCTAGGTGCCAAGGCTCACTGTGAGTGATCATCTCCTTCTATGACTTTGAAGTGCTAATAACATCACCGTTCTATTGTGTGTAAGCCCTTTGTTATTCCCAGGTTGTATGGGTGGAAGGTTCAGATCGTCCCTTCCAGGCAGTGGGAATAATGCTGCCTCTAGTTCAAGGTGCTGTTCAAGGGCAAACAGGTAACTTAGAATATTTAGATTTGAAAAAAAAGCCTAAGGTTTTATTGTTAAGTCACTACGAATCTAAATAAAAAGGGTAAGTGGCCCTGACTGAGTTAAACAGAGCACCATCTTAGGAAGCTCATGTAACACAAGGGAAGGAAGGAAAAGAACACTGGGTTTGGTTTGGGAGGATTTGTATGTGTGTCTTCATTCCTTATTGGCCGAGTGACTATCTGTATATGTTTACAGCCATTGAGCTGCTGTTTGCACTATCAGATTAAGGACAATAATATCTTTTGCTATCATAATCAAGCACTCATCTTTGATAATGATCTCTCTGAATTTCATGTTTAATCAATTCTCGAGCGCATGATGGACAGTCCAAATCATCACCAGGCGAGTGGAGTTTCATTTTTTCTGATTTCTCTGGAGCATAAGTTTTTATTCCCTTGGATTTAACAACTGCCCACCTTCTATCTTTTGCTCTTCCACTCCCACAGAAGCTAAGTGATGGGATTTCAGCCTGCTTTTGCCTTCTTTGGCATTTAATTTCCTTAAACCTTCATTCCCTTGTCTATCAACTAAAGATGGTAAAGTTAACCCCTAAAATTTTTGTGAGCATTAAAAGAGATAATTTACATAAAATGCTTGGTATTGTTTAAATAATAAAATGAATAAATTACTCTTACTCAACTTAAATGGCAAATAAAGTGAGGTTTTAGTTCTTTTTTAACATTTTAGCAAAGGCAAACTCCAACTTGTAAAACTGTTTAGAACTGTACTTCACATGTTGATTCTAAAGAATCAAGTTATTTGACCTTGCATCTTTGATATGATTAGCTTCCTAATACTGATCAGAGAGAATGAAATTTAAAGATTAAAAAAATCATCAGGGCTGGTTGTGTGTGGTGGCACACACCAGTAATTCCAGCACTTGGGAGGCTGAGGCAGGAGGATTGCCATGAGTTTGAGGCCAGCTGGGCTACATAGTGAGTTCAAGGCCAGCCTGAACTATATAGTGAGGCATTGTCTCAAAAAAAAGTTCATTAGAGAACGAATAATGATTTGCTTGACAGAGTGAAACTTTTGGCTATATTTTAGATTGGTCTAGATTTAAGAACTGCCTCCCAAATTAAGACTAAATTTTGCTAGACATTAAAAAATGAAAAAAATATTGCTAATGTGATCATGAAGTTATGAACTGGTAGTTTATATGCACAACAGTGAAGCTTTGATCCTAACTTTGAAATTTTATGGCGTACATCTTACACTAGTATTTAATGAGTGAATTTATTCTTGTCACTGAAGCTACTGACATAAGTTAAATCACTCACTTCCTGACTCATGATGTCATTGGTATTTCGTTCACCCTGAGTTGTGCAAGGATGATTTGACTACAAAGGCGCATTTTAGCTGATCATAATTTACATTCATAAGAGGCCTGCATTGTTAAAAATGACCCAAAGACTGACCAGTATTTGTCTGTGGGTGAATTTACATGCCAGTTTCCTTTGCATGTCCGAGCACAAACCTAATCTTTAACACATGGGCTCTCTTTCCATTGCCTGAGTTTCAAACTGGTCTGATGGATTGATTTATTGATCAGTTGATCGATTGTGATTTCTCTACCATTGAGGTATATTCCCAGCCCTTTTTATTTTTTATTTTGAGACAGGATCTTGCTAAACTGCCCAGGTGGGATTCAAAGGTATGATCCTCCAGCCTCAGCCTTCCAGAGCGCTGGGATTATCAGCGTATGCCATTAGGCCTGCCTGGAGCTGATTTTGTTCTGACTTCTCTTGGTGTTTTAGTACTGCTGTCCTATCATTGTACAGTCATACCTACATAGGGTATTAGGACAGAAAAGAATTAGAGACAACTTCAGTACCCAGCTAAGCCAACTGATTAGTTACTTTCATCAGCACCAGAATGGAGAACAAATGTGATTCTTGTCTCTTCTCATGATCTATTTCTTGCAGTGCAGCTTCTTTCAGTTTCTCTGATTTGATTTAAATTGTTTTATTGGTCAGAGGTATAATCAGTGTGGCAAAATCAGATGAATCTGAAACACTGTATGCGATCCTTTCCCTAGAACAAGCCTTAATGTATGCATGGAAACTGGGATTTCCAGGTTCTCGTAATCAAGGTGTAGCAAATCGGGCTATGGCTGTGTTATTGGGTCAGGCTGTACTGACCTTATTATCATTGTGACTCTTACAGATTGTGTATAAAATTGCTTGTAATTTTAATGAGTGTTCACAGTGAGAAAATTCACGTTTAGGGCACGTAGTTTTATTCCTTTTCTACCACGTTGTGACTTAGATTAAGTGATCCTTGGTAAATAATTTACATCAGAATGTACTAAAGTATTGGAACAAAATTCATAATTTTTATATATTATGTTTTAAAAGACCTAAAATATTGATTAACAAATTAGAATTTTGATGAAGTAAAAACTCATCAAACTTAATGAAAGAGCCACTGTAAAAGCGAAACTGATGCTTTTGGAATTGTAAATATTGCATAATAATAGCATATTTCATGCTATTGAGATAAAGGATACATTTTAGCAAAAATAAAAGTTAATGATTTATAAAAATAGTCAAAGGTGTATAAGTGTAGTATCAGAAGACAGGCTTCCAAGATTATCTGTGGCTATAGAGAAAAATGATGCAAAAGGAATTTGGACATACCAAAAGAATAAAACCTAAAGAAATAAGCCCCAAAGCAGGCATGCCATACTGTGCATTGAGATGGTATGAAGTGCAAAGAATCTTAAATTTCTACAGAACGATGTAGATGTATCCATTTCCTTCCTTAGTCTCTGTACTTAAGTTTTTACTCCAGCTCTCAACTGAAACTTTCAGCGGGGAGATCAGCGAACGTCAGTGTACCAAATTTCTTCTACCAGGAATGTGACATTTGACATTATTGATCACTTCTTTCTGGAAATTCTTTTTTCGCTTCTGTAATGTTGCCATTAAACAACTTTCTATTGCTCTTCCTCTTCCTTTACCCACACCTTAAATAATAATGCTCAATGTTTTATGCTTGGTCATTTTTCATTTAGCACTACAAAAAGTTAAGATCATATAATATGGATCAAATCACACATGCTCATGGCCGGCACTACTAATCGATTTTCTCCAAATCCTAATTCTATTCCTAGAATTTCCAAAAATGCTTTAGGTAGCCATCAAAAATAGTCACAGCTTCTACATGAGAAGAAATTTTTTCTGTTCCATCTGGAATCATGACTCTAAATGCCAGAAATCCTGGTGCTCATTTATTAGTACCTGTATAATACTTGCATAATACTTGGAGAACATGGTTTGGATTGTGTAAATATTTGAAAAATAAATGCTAAAATGTTACATTAGCTAATAATATCTAAATACGATTTGACATATCTTAAGAACTGAATGCAATTAGGATTGAAATGTGGTTACAGAGAATATATAAAATAGTGACCTTCCAAGGAGGTCTTTATATCTTGAGAAAATGTTATTTCTGAACAAAAAATGATTCTGTAGTGTTATGGTTAATACATCATATCAACATGATGTCTAGAAGCTTAACTGAGTACTTCAGCAGGGGGCCGGGGTCCTCACTTTGTAAGCATCTTGAGCCTGTGCAAGGAGAGGGCACTGAGATGGTGGGGGCGGAGAGCCTGCATGCAGCATAAGGGAGGAAAAGAGGATTGCCCTCCTCCCTTTTGCTCTTGCTGTTTCTGCGGGCCTCTGCCACCTTGAAGTGTTGCCCTGGTGCCATGCTACCCTGCGTTGGAGCCAGATGGTTATGGATTGAAATCTCCACAGACCATGAGTTTAATAAACCTTCCCTTCCTTAACTTGGGATGTTGGATGTTTTGTCTCAGCAACAAGAGAAAAGTAACTAAGACAAGTAGACAGTGTTTCATAATGATACTTAAATCGTAAACCTATACTCTGTTCAATAATAAGAAACACTTCAGAGGGCTGTGGAAGCTTGCACTACAGGTTTGAGGAATTGGTAGCAGGCCAGTCCAGCGAGATAGTTTGCCTTGACGTAAATTCTTATCCCGTGACCAGTGAGAATGAAATGTGCTTTCTATTTATTCCTAGCCAAGGTTAAAGTAGTAACATGTAATTTACACTGGGCTTTGTAAACTTTTATAAAATTAAAATCTTTAATAATCGGGGTTACAGCCCAGTATTTTCCTGAAAATCAACAAATAATCCCTAACATGTTTACTACAGAGATGCTTTCAATAGAACATTTATAGAAATAGACTAAAGTGGCATAAACTTTGAGCCTAATTTTTGTCCTTCCTCATTGTCTTATTTTTAGTCTACTATACAACAGAGCAGTATTTTCCACTAAGGTAATATTGCCTTAAGTTTGTTTCTTTATATGCTGTCTTTACCATTTTTTCTCTATTCCTAGAAAAATAAAGGATTATCTAGCTTGGAATGCTAAGTAAGTGCTAGGGGTTAGAACTGTGTATTATTAAAGATACTTGGCTAAGATGAGAAGTTTACATTTTTCAAGGCATGTAACAATGTGATATTTTTTTAAAGGTCTGGTTTGAATTTCCAGAGGCTCAAAATGTGACTCACAGCTCACACCGTATTTACACCAGTGAATATTCAATTTCAGGGTACAGTCAGACAACAATAGCGCAGCGCAGGGCAGAAGGACTGAGGGAAAGAGGCCCACAGCGGCGAAAGTTTTCTGTGAAAGGTCACTCGGTCAGTATTTTGGGCTCCATGGGCTGTGCAGTTTCTGTTGCTGCTATTCAGCTCATCTGCTGCGATGCAAAAGTGTCCAGAGATGATGCAGAAAATGGCTATGTTTGATAAAATTTCATAAAAATAAATGGTGGTCTGAATTTGTGCCAGGGGTCACAGTTTGAAGACTCCTACTCCAGTGGTTTGGTTTTGGTGCTCAGCTAGTTTTCTCAAGTTTACAAATTGTATTTTTCTCTTATTGTATTGCCTTATCCTCTCATTTTACTTTTGAAGTTTGCATTTTCTTGAGTTTATTTTCTGTAATGCTTTGCTGTGAAAACACGCACAGAGAATTCCTTGGGTGACTATTTCCTCTAGACAAGCCTCTTCACTTGCTTTGTTTGTATGTCATGCTTCTTCTTCTCTTTGGGAGCTGTGTTATGTCATTACTTTTTTGTTTTTGTTTTTGTTTTCTTGAGACAAGGTCTCGGTATGCAGTTCTGGCTGGCTTTGAGCTCACTTTGTAGCCCAGGCTGGTCTCGAACTTGCAAGGATCTTCCTGCCTCCGCCTCCCAAGTGCTGGGACTACAGGCGTGCGCCACCACGTCCGGCTATGTCATTACCCTCTATCTTACTCCTTTTGTGTGGACTCATTTGATTTGCTCTGATGTAGCTGCCTCCTTCTGGACACAGTGCATCTTATGGGAGATTTTATTTGGAGGATGGTTTGCCGGGTGCATATTGAGATTGGAGCTACACGCAGTCTCTGTTGGAAGACCTGGGCTCATGGTTTCATGTGAGAGTTAAACACTCTGTGTCAAAAAGCAATCAAACTAGTTGAAGGTGTATTTCCTTCTTGGACAAGTTCTCACAGGCTTTAGTTCATTTTCCCAATTCTTTATGGAGCTCCCAAAAATGGCAAAGCCTGGAATGTTTAACTCCTTCTGGCATTGAGTATTCACTCTATTGTTTCACTTTTTTCTATTTTTTTTTTTTTTTATTAAGGTAAAGGAAATATATTAGTGAGAATTTTGTGATTTTTTTAGACTCAAAACGTTAATGTGCTATGGCTTTTGGTAGGTGATAAGGACTAGTACATGCCCTCAACTTTTCATTACTTTTTTTGTTTGTTTTTGTCATAAACTTAGACACTTTCTTTGTTTGGTCACTGTGGAATTCTTTTTCTTACCATTGCTTTGCACATGGCTAATTTGTATGTTTTGTCCATTTGAGAGCAGTATGGTAGGGTAGGCAGAGACACAAACGTGGCATGACTGCCATGGAGGAAGCAAATCTGAGACCTACCAGTTACTAGCTGTGATTTGTGCTGCCATTTCCACAGTCATAAAATGGAGATAACAGTAACACTGTCTTGCATAAAGATATATTACTAGATGAGTTAAAAATGTATGGAGTCCTTAGAACAGTGCCTGTTATATACTTAGCACTATTTATTTACACTTTTACTGTTATACAGTTTTGTTTTCTGAAACATTGGAATATGTGATTTTGTTACTTGGTTCACACTGCTACAATATTTTTGAAGCTCTATAGTCATTTTTATTGAACATTAAATCTAAAAAGTTGATTAACAGGCTGTATCTTAATTATTTATAGATGGTAGAAACAGCAGAAAAGAAAAAGGGCCATTAACATGTTTCATAGGCAAGTAGATTGGAAAGGGTTGCCTTGTACTTTTGTTTATAAACGATAAACGACATTAACTAAGTTCAGCTGGGTGTAACCTTGATATACTCTGTTGCCTTGTTGGTATGTAACTTGACTCCTTTAGAGTAGGTACTTTCTACTGCATTTTGCTTCTCTCTCCTCAGGTTTTCTGAGTCTCTTTCCTGATCTTGTCTTTTAGTCACAAATGCCTTTCTTTTAAAAAATCCATTAGTGCCTGGAAATGATGTTGGTTCCAGACCTCCCTATTTTCTGTGCATGTGGAGGGAACCTCTGCTCTCCTGGCTCTAGCTAGCACGGAGATTTGTTAGTGCTTGCTTATGCGTTCACACAGAGTTTTAGGTACGGACTTGTCTTTCATTTTATTTGTGGGTTTAGGATGAAAAGATCCGGTCACAATCAGGAATATTGACTCCCTAAAAATCTCTTGTTTTGCAAAGATTAATGGAATTTTTTTCAAGAAGTTGCACTATGGACTTGGAATTTATGGAGAGACCTCATTTTTTATGGATATTTAGACTTCCTATCTCCATAGTCTCTTATAGAAGGAGTGCTTTTAAAATCTTGATATTATATAGGAAAATTGAAGTAATTTTATTTCAATAAAATCTGCATTGCTAAATGGGATGGACAATTAGAGAAAATTTTTTTAAAATGGAGATAAGAAAGAAAACTCATTTTATCTGTCTCTGACAAAAATATTTCTCGGTAGTTTTCATCCACTTTCTCACCTTAATGTGAAAGATGAAAAAATTAGCTTGAATCAGCATTGGCCCAGGACCTAATATGAAAAAGAATTCCTTTGACACCAGTTTATTTTCTCCTAAAATAGATGTTTTTTCATGGTAGATAATTTGTTTCTTCAGCTCTGATTAATTGAAGGTTTGATATTTTTCCCTTAGCCCTTGTTTATATGCTACAACACTATGGGATTTGACCAAAATATTTGGTCAGTCTGAGTCACTGCGGCTCATGAGGTCGGTTACATAGGTAGAGGTCTAATATTCCCGGTTTTCTGTGTAGCCAGTCTACATGAGAACCAAATGATGAGCCAGATCTATTAGTCATGTCTACTATGTCTCCATAGACATGACAAAATAGAAAAAAATGAGGATATACCCCTTTAAACAAATTAGGCAGTATTTCAAGTATTTACATTACTTCTAATAGTAAATACAACATCCTCCCGGTTACTATTACCCAGTATAGTACAGTATTTGAGGACTTTTAAATCCTAAAAAATGCAATTGTAAAAGGTAGAGGTAGTCTTTCTCTGTGATACTCTTCTCTTTTCCCTCAGAGGTGACTGTCCTGAAGATGGTGTGAGCATACGTTATGTATTGCTGGGTGAAAAAATATCACCCCCAAACGAAGTGACTTAAAATAACCACCACAGAGCTGGGAGTGCAGATCAATTGTGGAGCACTTGCTTAGCATCCCTGGGAGCCTGGGTTTTATCCCCATCACTGAGAGACAAGGCCAAACAACCCTTATTGCTCACAAGGCCTCAGGTCAGCTGGATGGTTCTGCTAATATGAACTGGCAAGACTTACCTTTCTCGGGCTTGCTCGTGTGTGTATGGTCAACTAGCCGGTCAGCTGGGTGCTGGCTTGTCTTAGCACGGCCTTAATCACATGTCTGGCGGTTGGCTGATTGTTGGGTGGGGCCGTGGGGCTGTCTGGGCCATGTGTTGCTCATCATTTGCCAGACTAACCCAAGCTTATTTACAAGGTAGCGTCAGGGGTCTAAGAGGGAGAGCAGAATGGAAGAGTACAAGACTTCTGGCAAAACCTTTCTCTCTCTGCATCTTGCGGGGTAAAAATGAGTCAGAAAGACATCAAATTCAAGGAATGGGAAAATGGATTTCATTCTTCGGTTGAAGGAATAGTTAAGTATGTAAGGGGAATGGGTTTCAATAAGTGGAAATTTGTGATCAATTTGTGATTTATTGACACAGAATGTATACTTTTTCCATGCATATATTTTACATATTTAGTAGAGGAGTTTATATTTATAAATAATGTTTTATATTATTATTGCCAGCATAATTAATATCTTATTCAATGTATGCTTTTGAAGATTGTTTTCTTTAAATTCACAATCATATTTTTGACACTTGAGGAACTTAAATAATATCACAATTCATTCACACATTCTTTTGTTGATTGACATTTAAATACATATACCTTTGTCTTTTCTTCTTTTCTTTTTTTCTTTTTTAAAGGTTTTGGTGCTGAGAATCAAACCCAAGGTCTCCTGTTTGTTAGGCAAGTATTACACCACTGAGCTAAATCCTTAGCCCCTAAATACACACACTTTTAACTTTACAAAGTATTGCCAAATTGCTCTCCTAAATAGGTAGACAAGTTTAAACACTCAGCTAGGGTGTATAACAGCTTCATTTCCCCTACGTCTTTACAAATTACAATTTGTATTGTCAAACTTCCTTTTTCGTGTGGAGCCAATTGGAGACTTTTTTCTTCTGTGCTGGGGAAGGGACCCAGGGGCTCATGCAGGGTAGGCAAGTCTTCTACCACTGAGCTACGCCTCCAGCCCGGAGTGTCATCATTTTAATTGCATATAAATTTAGTAAGGTTGAGCTTATTTTAATATGTGTATTAGCCAGATAAGTTTCTTTTTTCTATGAATTATCTGTTTGTATATTCAAATTTTTAGAAAATTACACATTTCCACTGAATTATCTTTTCTTTTTGATTGGTAGTGGTTTGAAAAATATATAAATATTGGAAACCAGTCTTTTTTCAACTATATGTATCATCTCTTAGGCAAACTTTATTTTCTTTTCTTTGTACACATGCTTTTTAATATCAACATGGCAAATATGTCATTATTTTTCTTTATGGTTTGTGTATTTTTGTCTTGTTTGTGAAAAAATTTTGTATCAGGATGTCATAAAGTTATTTTCCTCAAATATTTGTAAGTTTTTCTTTTTATGTGTATTTCCTTACTCTTTTTGGAATCTACTGTGCATATGATGTAAAATAATGTTTAAATAGAAAGTCAGTTGTCCTTGCACAAGCTTTTCTTTTCTTTTTTTTTGAGACAGGGTTTCAGTATGTGGTTCAGGCTGGCTTTAGACTATCTTTGTAACCCAGGCTAGCCTCGAATTCACAGTGTTCTCCTGCCTCAGCCTCGTGAGTGCTGGGATTATAGCCAGGTGCCACACCACACCTGGTCCTAGCACAAGTTTTTAAACATTCTTTTTTCAAGGATTTGTCATGTCAGCATGTCATATCCCAAGTTCCATTTGTACAGGTGTTTGTTTCTGGCCTTTTAATTCTATTCAATAGGTCCTTTTTTCATCTGTATGCCATTGCTACAAAAAGTGATGAAAATATATAGTGAATATTTAATTTAAAAAAGTATTGAAGTAAAAGACCCACTCCCATGGTCCCCCTCGAATTACTCCCCTTTGCTTTTTTTGTGTGTGTGTTTTTGAGACAGGGTCTCACTCTGCAGTTCAGGCTGGTCTTGAACTCACTTTGTAGCCTAGGCTAGTCTCAAACTCACAAGGATTCTCATGCTTCAGCCTCCCAAGTGCTGGGATTACAGGCGTGCGCCATCACACCTGGCCTCCCCTTTGCTTTGAAGACGCTTTATCCCATTGTTCTTGCCACTTTCTGCAGCAGTTCTGGTAAAGATACTCTTTCATGAGTATCTTTACAAGTAGTTGTGAAAAATATGGTAAATGCTGCTGCTGAGTGCCACCCAACAGAAAGGCACGCTCGTAAAAACATTATGGTGTGTCCTCCCCACTTTATTCACTGGGTCCAGCACTGTGTAATTTCTGGGATTTCCCCAAAGTCAAAATGACCATAACAGGCAAACATTTTGAATGAATTCAGGACATTGAGGCGGTCAGGACAATGCAACCAAAGATACTCACCAAAGAGGACTTCCAGAATTGCTTCAGAAAGTGACAAGCATGATGGAATAAGCGTGTTGAAAGTGAGCAGGAGAATTTTAAGGGGGATTAATGGTAGCATGTCTTTTACTGTAATAAAATTTAAACATTCTCTTTAGTTTTTGATCACATCTGAGCACAGCTTTACAAATGTTTCCTTTTTGGTAGCGAAAATATTCTTTCTTAGTCTCCATTAGATTGTGTTAGTTCTTCTCAGCCCTTTGCCCTCTTCCATTAGATTTAGGAACAGCTTTTCAGGTTAAAGGGTAGAAAAATCCCATGAAAAAGAAACGGTAGGGCAAGGCAAGGGAGATCGAGGGTGCAAGAGGCAAGCTATAGTATTAAGGAGTGCGGTGGTGGTAGGGGTCATAGAGAAGTAAGATTTGAGCAAGGACTTGTAGGAGGTAAACAAATTTGCCAGAGCTCAGGAGAAAAGACTTCCAGGCAGAAAGAACAGGTAGTGCCAAGACTCTGAGGCAAATGTGTTTGAGGAAGAGAAAGGACTCAAGTGGGACAAACAGAATGAACAAGGGGAAGTCCCAAGATTGAGCTCAGAATGCTCACAGTAAGCCATTGTGGGGATGTTGACTTTTGTTGTGTCATTGCAGGGTTTTGAATAGTGTCGTAATATGATTTGATTTAAGTTTAAAAAGAATCATTCTTACACACTGAGAAATGAGGCTAGGAAGGCAGTAGGGGATGGAGGTATAATAATGGGGCTAGTGCAGTAATCCAGGTGAAGGATATGGTAAACAAATATAGTAACAGTACCATATAAAAAATGGCTGCATTCTGGATATATTTTATAGGTAAAGTCAACAGATTTTCTCATGCATTTGTTGTTAGGTGTTAAAAACAAGAGGAGTCAAGGGTAACTCCAAGGATTTTGACATTAGCAACTAGGATAAAGAGGTGCTAGTCACTGGTTTTGGGAAGACTGTGGGAGGAGCTGTTCCAGATAAACATGAACTCATGGTTTGGGGCATATTAAGTTTGAGATGTCTATTACACAGCTAGGAGGAAGTGAGTCTGGAATCGGGTGGAGGGAACGTTGAGGATGGGGATGTAATTTTGAGAATAATCCGTATATATTTGGTATGTAATGTGTAATCAGACACATTCATCTAGTGAGTGAATATAAAGAAAAGTGTCCAAAGACTAAGTCGAAGTATGCACAAAGAGCCATTTTGGAAGCCGGGCATGGTGGCGCACACCTGTAATCCCAGCACTTGGGAGGCTGAGGCATGAAAATACCTTGTGAGTTTGAGACCAGCCTGGGCTACAAAGTGAGCGCAAGGCCAGTTTGAGCTGCATAGTAAGGCCCTGTCTCAAAAAGACACACACACACACACACACAGAGAACATTTTTGGAATGTTCTAAGATAGATAGTGGTATAGTTGTGTGACTGTAAATACACTAAAAGTCATTGATTTATAAATTAAAACAAGTAGTGTTTATTGTATGTAAATTATACCTCAGTTTAATAGGCTCAGCTATTTTTTTTTTTTTTTTTTGGGTTTTCTCCGGTACCAGGAACCGAACTCACGACCTTGCGCTTGTCAGGCAAGCGCTTTTGCCGCTGAGCTAAATCCCCAGCCCCTAGGCTCAGCTATTTTTAAAAAGTATAAAAAAGGATTCAAAGAGTTGAGGATAGCTAGCAGAGGATGTTTGAGAAGGAATGGCCAGTGATAGGGAAGTAAAACCAGAGACCATAGAGTCCTGGCAAACAGTTCAGTATAATTCTCCTGCTTTTTGTTTGTCCTTTTTTATGTGTTTCCCAGCTCAAAGCTGATGGGAGAAATTAAAATTGTATTACTTGCATTTGTGGAATATGTTTGTAACGTTAACATCCTTATTCTGCTGGTTTGTTTTGGAGCTAGCAAATAACTTAAGTTTTGCTACATAGAATTCTTTCTGACTAAAACAACTGATGAATATTGGAGGAAAAAGCAAAGAGAAAGGGGAAAGGATGACCTTGTGTGGAAGTATTTTGCTAAGATGAGCTCTGTAGGAGAGAATGGAGTCACCTGTGTGTCTGTTTACTCTGGCGCACACCCAGTGGTGGTTGTGGCTGTCTTCCTAAGCAGAGAAGCAAGGATTGCAACAGTTTATGAAGGCATTGAACAAGTGTAGCACATCCTGTGGCAATGGCTTTTTGAAACTTTTATAGAGCGGCCTAAGACATGTAACTTATGCTCTGTGACCTTAGAAATTGTTAGAGTAACTGCTACTAGTAGATGTCTATCTTTTAATATAAAGGCTCTAGTAGCGTTAAGCAAAGCAGCACAGGGTTTGAGTCATTGCTTCATAGCAGCCTTCACTTAAAAGGGTTTAGTGTATTGCAAAATAAATTAAGTCACTTCTTGGAGGTGTGTTTAGTAAGGCTGGATTAAAGAGAAGGAAATACGGTTCTCAGGATCCGAAGAATAACTTGTCAGCAAGTGTGTATGTTAATTGTTCCTCTTTGCTTCATGCTGAGGAATTATGTAAAAATTTGAAGCCCAAGTAGTGAAAATTAAAAATGAATTAAGAATATTGAAACACATAATTTAAAAAATGAGGGAGCAAATGTATCCTAGGCGGCAAAATATGTAGCAAATTCATGGCAACTTCCTGTATCTTCTATTAGGTAATGTGAATCAGTGTGGTCTTTTTTTTTTATTTTAGAGAGAGTAGTAGAAGAAAAAAAAGAACAATAGCAACATACCAACATCACAAACATAAACAAAACAAACCAAGCGCATTAAAAGTGATATAGTGTTTCAAAACCAAATGATAGGAATTAACAGTTGTTGTTATATTACATGTTGTTATCTTCAACTACATTGCTCCGATTACCAGATGTAAGAATGGAAGATTGTTCAAACCATTAAAGAGAATAAAAAATAATTATTAGATAAAACATTAGAGATAATACAGTTTCACTAGACAAGACAGTAGGAATTCACCAATGGTTGTTCCATTGCATATTGTTGTCTTCAAATCAGTTGCTCAGATTACAAGACACAAGCATGCAAAATTGGTCAGAATACAAAAAATTTTAAGCTTTAACCGTTCTTTTCTTTTCTTTTTTTTTGGGTTTTTTTTTTCCAGTACTGGGAACCGAACTCACGACCTTGCGCTTGCCAGGTAGGTGCTGTGCCGATGAGCTGAATCCCCAGCCCCTAACTGTTCCTTTCAATATACCATCAGACATCAGCAGTACAGTTATCCCAGCTATTCTTCTATATACATCTCTCTCTCTATATATATACATATTTTTGCCTTCTTTCTTTCTTCTTCTTTCCCTCATCCCAGTTGTTCCTTCCTTTGAGCAATTTCTTTCTCTCATGTATCATCTATTGTGCATTTTGAGTACATTTACTCTTTCAGATTCCTACACCAGGCAGACAATATGATGTGGGTCCAATTTCTTTCACTTATGAGTATGGTCTCTAGTTAAATCCATTTACCTCCCAAAGCCTTAAGTTTATCTTTTTTGATAGCTGAGTAATACTCCATTGTATAAAAATACCACATCTTTTTATCCATTCCTCAGTGGATGGGCATTTGGGGTGTTTCCAAGATTTAGCTATAACAAATTATGCTGCTATAAACATGGGTGCACGTAAATCACTTTGGTATGATGTCTTTAATTCTTCTGGGAAAATACCCAGAAGGGGAATAGCTGGGTTAAGTGGGACTTCCAATCCTAGTTTTGTGAGGAATCTCCAAACTGCTTTCCACAGTGGTCTCACCAATCTACACTCCCACCAGCAGTGGAGAAGGGTTCTCTTCTCCCCACATCCTCTCCAGCATTTGTTATTGGTTGATTTCTTGATGATAGCCATTCTTACTGGGGTGAGATGGAATCTCAGTGTTGTTTTAATTTGAATTTCTTGAATGATTAATGATGTTGAACATTTTTCCATGTATTTATTCACCATTAGTATTTCTTTATCTGAGAAGTGTGTATTTATTTCAGATGTCCATTTTTGGATTGGGTCTTTGAATTTAGGGGGCCTGATTTTTTAAAATTCTTTGTATGTTCTAGATAGAAGTCCTTTGTTTGAGGGGCAGTTGGTTAAAATTTTTTCCCCCAATTTGTGGGTTTTCTTTTTATTGTATTGGTGATTTCCAGTGTGGTCTTGAGGGTGACCTAAGCGAGTTGAAGGTCTAAAAGGGATCAAATACTTGTATTTGGGTAGGTTGGTGTCTGGAACATAATTCATTTTAGTTGCTACATTAGTTGGAAAAACAGTATTTGTTTTAGTACATCTCACATAAGAAGTTCCAAACTGTCAATTTATGTGGGTCATTTGGTTAGGTGAAACATTTATTGGCTAATCAACAAACCACAGGAACGCGTAAACATCCACTTGAATATATCGCTGCTGTATTTTATCTGGTGACGAAGACATCACAAGTCACAGCTTTGAAGAGGATTTGACATCAAGGAGCGGTTGGAGATCTGATCTACCGGCCTTTGAGGCAGGATCCATGTGGAAAGGAAGTCAGCAGGAAGAACTAGAAGGACTTAACTGGCTGGAAGACGTCTCTGGTAAGATGACAGTTTGTAGAGTGGGTTCCTTTTGAATCATGGTGATTTCTTTCTGCTCCTGGAGCTGTGGGAGGGACCCTTGCAGAGAGACCATGCAGGGACCAGCTGAGAGACCTGGACGCTATGTTTCCTGTGGGAATAGTCCTTCCAGTGGCACTGTACTTAAAAGTGGATTTCTCTTCTGTGGAGGCTGCACCTGACCACCTGTGGGTCACCTGAGGCAGTCAATGGGGAGTGGGGTGTGGGCTAGTGGATGGGGGAGATGTTCACTTATCTATCTACTTCAAAGGTTTCATTGAGTACCATCCATGTGCTGAGAATGGCAGTACTGGTAAGGAAGAAAACCTAGACATGGGTCCTATCCTCATTAGCTTTGGAAACTCCTGTATACCTAGAGCCTGTGCATGGGATTTGGTGATGGAGCAGAACGGGATGGGTTGTGAGGGAGGGAGCCCATGGGCGAGGTGAGCCAGTGGAAAAAGAGGGAACAGAAGGGGCATAGGAAGGGACTGGGGATTTAGCTCAGCGGCACAGCACCTGCCTGGCAAGCACAAGGTCGTGAGTTCGATTCCCGGTACCGGAGAAAAACAAAACAAAAAACCAAAACACACACACACACACACACACACACACACAAAGAAGGGGCACAGGAAATAGCTGTATTCGTGACTGCCTTACTTTCTGTTCCTCATTTAATTCTGCATCTTTTCACTTTTGAAGTAAGCTTCTAAGACTTCCTTAACATTGTCTTTCACTTTAATCCTTACTCCTCCCTTTTTAAGAGCTTTCTTCCAGATTTTAAGGGACTATTTCTATTTATACTTTAACGATCAGTTTTAAGGCCATGCGTCTCCACGACTGTTACTATTATGTCCTCAGCACATGCTAGAAAGTGGGACATTTTCTTCTTTGTTTTCAGATACTGTATTGCCTCTTTCATCTATGCTTTACATCTATATTTGGCTTTTCTTTTACGTTTCATCACTTGCCACAATTTATTTGATACCTCAGGCCATTCAGTACTTTCACTACTAATCTTCCTTTGGTTGCTTTTTGGGTTACCGCATGAGATTTCACAACTCACTCATTTTTCCTCCTCCACAGGGAGTTTCAGTTGCAAAGATGAATTTTTCAGCACAGTCTCTGCAGAATTAAATAGAGTTTGAGCGGTGCTCTCCTGATGGGCAGTGGCCAGCCTGTGCTGTTCTAAGAAGCAGGCCAGGCCCTAGTCTTTCCCACAGTTTGTTGGGAACAAATAATGTGAAACAAGAGGTAAATGTGAGAACTGAATGGAGAACCGTTGGCTTGTTTGTTACCCGCTAGGAGTTAGTCCATTAGCAGTAATCATCTGCTATCGGAGGTCCTCCATACATAAATAAATACTCTTCTTAAGGCAAATGACAGCTTTTGATTCTCTGCCCTCCAGCACACTGAAGCATCCTTTCTCCGTAGCTCAGACGCTCAGCCTAATTGCTCTCTGGCTCAATCTTTCTTCTAAACTGACTCCCTGACTTACCTACTCCTCACCTTTAAGAAAGCAAGTATTGGGCATTGGAGTTTTCTAAAGATTACTGAAGATTTAACTTGTTCCTACACATTTCTCAGAGGTTTCTGGTATTATCATTATCTTCTGTTTACACATGCTTGCTGCCAAATGCCCGAGGCCAATGGCAAGCCCTGGCACTACATTTCCTGGTTGTCCTGGTTCAACCTTTTGAAATCTCATAGAATATGCCTTTCAATTACTGTGTTTCCTGGTTCAGATGTCTCGGCTGCTCATGTGAGGACATCAGTTTAGTGCTGTGTAGACAGAGCATCTCTGTGTGACAGGATGGGAGTGTTGCCTAAGCACAGGAGAAGTAAGTCTGACATCTCCAAAGCAGTGTCAGAGGTCCAGGAGGAAACATTGGTGCTATGAAATGAACTCATCTAGAACAAGTACACAAAACCAGTGCGGTCTGACTTGTTGCACAATAAATGTTCATGGAACACATAAACAACTCTAGTATTACTCCTAAGGAATCAGATCAATATATTTTACTGTCTTGTTTCTCATTTTGTTAGTTTTAGAGTATCTGTGATGACTGTTAAAATGTACACTTTCCCTGCCTGCCTGGAAATCGTTTTTGGCCTCCCAGAGGGTATGAACAGCAACACCAAGGAACTTTACATTCAGGAGGTCCTAAGTGTTGCCAGGCAATTGCTAGACCATTGTTTCCAAGGTCAGGCTGTATATAATTATCACACCAGTCCAAATGTATTCAAGGTTTTTCACGGTACCATATTTTTCTGGTTTAATGATTCGGAAGCTGGATTTTTACATTTTACTCTTAAGCAACATTTGTATTCTGGCTAAGGTTTTTTTTCTTTGTACCGGGAATTGAACTCAGGACCTTGTGCTTGCCAGGCAGGCCCTATGCCACTGAGCTATATGCCCAGCCTAAACATTTGTATTCTCTTTTGATACTTTTCTACCTGATCTTGGCCATATAGCTAAATTTTTCTATATAACTGAATATTTATTTATTATTAATGTTATTATTTGACAATGATTCACTAAATTATCTAGACTGGCATCAAATTTGTAATCCTCCTGCCTCCGCTACCTGAGTAGGTGGGATTACAGGAGCACATCACCATGCCCAACTTTTGACTATTCAGTTTTTTCAACTATAAAATAGGAATAGCAATTATACTTACTGCACTTCCCTGAAAATAAGACCTACCTGATTCTTATTTTTGGAGAAACTGGGTAGTGTTATTGAGATTAAAGGAACTAAAGCTGAAAAACACCTACTAAAATCCTTCACATAGTAAATGCTCAATAATTTGTGACTGTTACTATTAAAATACTAATCTTAAATTATCTGTTATACTGAGAGAGAAGGCAAGAAGTGGTTGAATGAATTTTCTCAATTGTGTGAAATTTGGATTTTTTTCTCTAGGGTAACTTTTTTTGTAAATCTTGTAATATCATGGGGAGAAGCTATTTTGAACGGCTGTCTCTGAATTAGGAGCTTGGGAATATCAGCAAGTGACTTTTAGATAGATTTAACTTTTTCTTTCAGGTCAGGGATTTTTAAGTGCAGACAAGAGGATGTCAAACTGAATTTTTAATTCTGGCTTAAATTTTAAAATCTTTGTCCCAGAATTTAAACATGAAGAGAAACTTAATTCTTTACTCTGGATCATATTTTCTGGATGGAGATGCATCCCAGAATCTGTTTCTTTGTTTCAGAACTAGCCATGTACATTATCTTGCTGCCCTTAAAAACAAGCACAGGTCACCTCCAAGCCACCTCTAAAAAAGGCATCTGGTGGATAATTTTGATGACTGGCTAAGATCCGGTTATTTTTGAGAAGCATGTGGTGATGTGCTTGAAGCTGTCATTATGTTGTAGGAAGAACCTTGTACACAGGACATGGCAATAATACGTTAGAAGCCTGTGCTTTAAGTAAAAAAGGAAAATCTGTTCTAAATTGCATTAATTGTTTTCAATATTTTAAAAACTTTTACCTTCTCAGATGTTTTACATCTGTCAGTTCTGTCTAACATGTGCAAATAGTTGTGTGCAAATAACCAGCTATGTGTGTTCCATCGAAAGTCATAGGGGTCCTTGACACTAATTGGTGGGAGGGAATAACTCATGGTAAATTCTTGGAAATGCTATTTGATCATTTTAAAGTTGCTTTTTAAAAAAAGAGAACATGGGCAAAAGTACCCCATAAACTTCAGTTTATGCTGAAGTTAGGAATAATTCTTACAATAAACTGAATATATACCTAGCCCTAAAAAAGCATGAAAGCAGTGGTCAAACTACTCTGACTTGGGTTAAGGGTGGGTCTGGCTTAGGTAGCTCAGTGATAGAGCGCTTGCTTAGCTTGTGTGAGGCTAGGGGTTTGGTTCCCAGCATCACAAAACGAAAGGCTAACAAACGAAAACAAAGGAAAAACCCTCACAATTTATTCTGCATGGACTTTAGGAGACTGCGTAACTGTTAGAAAGCACAGCTAGCATGACAGAAGGAGCAACTTTCATCTGGGAGGTTTTGAAGGGGCGAAAGTCTCTCTTGGGTGCTAATGAGTTTACAGTCCTTGGGCTTGCTCGAGAGTGACTTGTGTATCTTCATGTCATAGGTGGTTCAGGGAACTTTGACTAGTCACTGTCCCTTTTTCATTCTCACTGTCTTATAAGTGTGTGGTGGAGTTTTCCAGAAGTCACATGAATATGGAGATTAAAATTAAAATATCCTGCTGGATGTAGTGGTGCATGCCTGTAATCCCAGCACTCAGGAGGCTGAGGCAGGAGGATCTTTGTAAGTTCAAGACCAGCCTGGGCTACAAAGTGAGCTCAAGACCAGCCTGAACTGCATAGTGAGACTTTGTCACAAAAAGACCAAAAAAAAAAAAAATCCTTACCTCTAAGAGTTCTCGGTCTGATAAGAAGAAATAAGACAAAAAAAGAGTCTAAATGTGGAATGATATATACTATATCTAAGAACCCAACTATCTTCTATTAAACTGGACTTTAAAGAAATATGCACAAATGTAAAATGATGCCACTTTCCAATTAAATACTTTTTGTTTTACAAAAGAGTTAATTTTCGTAAAAATGTTATTTACCGTAACATGTAATAATTTATTACTCTTGCTTGCAGTGAATTAACATGTAAATCTTTTAAAACCTGAGTTGTAATTTCTCATGTGGTAGACATAAACAATCACAACTCACACACACAAATTGTCTGAGGTCCTTGTTACCTATTGCTGTGTAACAGATTACTCCACA
Source organism: Chinchilla lanigera (assembly GCF_000276665.1). Taxonomy (NCBI): domain Eukaryota; kingdom Metazoa; phylum Chordata; class Mammalia; order Rodentia; family Chinchillidae; genus Chinchilla; species Chinchilla lanigera. The sequence goes on from NW_004955406.1 coordinate 23,967,873, forward strand.
TCTTAGTGGTTGAAAACAACAAAGGTTTATAATCTCATAGGGTTGGGAATTCAGCAGCAGCTCAGCTGGAAGATCCTGGGTCTCATGAGGTTGCAGACAAGACCTTGATCGCATCTGCTGCCGTGGAATGGCTTCACTAGGGCAGCAGAGTGCTTCCAGAAGCACATCTCACTCACACGGGATTGGCAAGAGGCTTTGGTTGCTTGCCTGTGTGTCCTCATCACAAAGCAACCCATACTGAGTGATCAGGGGGAGAGAGAGAAGGAGAGAGATATAGAAAGACAGACAGACGGACAGACAGTGTCTTTTATGCTCTAGCCTTGGAAGTCACCTTCATCTTTTAGTTATCATTTTGCCACATGTTTTATTAGGAGTGGCCACATGCAAAAGAGTGGAATCTGTTTTCTTTGAAGGGGTAAGTATTAGAGAAAGTGTGGACACATCCCGAAAGCACAGCAGCTCTCTTTAAGAGTGCCTGGACTAGATCATCTCAAAGGGTCCTTTTAACCCCAGATTTCCATGGGGAGAGGAAATGAGGCCACTGTTTAGGTCAGAATACAGATCCAAGGGACTCTGTTAAAAGACTTTCCTGGAAATTTTTCTTTTTCTTTTTTTTTTTTTTTTTTGGTTTTTTCTCTGGTACCAGGAACCGAACTCACGACCTTGTGCTTGCCAGGCAGGCGCTTTGCCGCTGAGCTAAATCCTCAGCCCCTTTCTCATTAATTTAAAACAAAATTCAAATTTCCTTTAGAAAATCTGTAGACCCCTCCCTCTGTACTATCACTGTACCTATATATGGTATTGCATTATTTTGTCTTATGTCTTTATCAGACCAAGAGCTCTTGGAGGTCAGGGATATATTTTTAAATCTCCATATTCAGTGCCTAGTGCCCTGTATTGCTTATTTATCATTTGAGTCATATTTACTCTGCTCCCCCCCACCCGATTTATTCATTTACACCACAGCTTCATTAGTGTCATTCACTGCGTTAGGTACTGAGACTAGATTTTTGCTCTCATGGTATATTTTACTTATTTATTTATTTATTTATTTTGTCTTTTTGAGACAGGGTCTCACTATGCAGTTCAGGCTGGCCTTGAGCTCACTTTGTAGCACAGGCTGGTCTCGAACTCACAACGATCCTCCTGTCTCAGCCTCCCGAGTGCTGGGATTACAGGCGTGCACCACCACACCTGGCTCTCATGGTGTATTTTAATAGAGAGAAAGACAACACACAATTAAACAAGATAATTTCAGGAAGTGTCACATGTTATGCGCAGAGTGAATTATGCCTGGTAGAGTAAGGGGTGGCGGCACCTTAGGTGGAATAGTTAGCACATACTGCCTGAGGAGGGGACTCTTGACTTAGCGCTTGACCTCACTGGTGATCCTTTTTACTAAGCACTATAAAGCTACATGTGCAGCCCTAGCTGGCCCAGCCTGCTGTCCACAACCTGAACAGGCCTGGCTGCTCCAGTGTGGACGCTGCCGAGGACTGACCAGCTACTCATGTCTTGGAGTTCTGGGTGTGGTGGTCGTTGCACGGTCAGAAAATGTCAATTACAAGGTGTCATGTAAAAGCGAGAAACAGATCTGTGGTGGAGTCTGTAGGGGCAGCGTGGCCAGAGGAGGCACATCTGTCTCCTGTCTGTGGCCATATTTACAGATGGAGAGACAGGGCTGGTCATGCTGCTTGGGTGGAGACGAGAGCACAGAGGAGGCCGAGGAAGGCCCAGGGTCGCGTAGATTCCTCGCTGCATGTGGGGTTTGGAGTTTGGCCTCAAGCCTCGGCCACAGCTGAGTGCAGCAACATCGTTGCTGCCTTCACTAAGCTTCAGGCACTTACTGGAGGGAGAGGAGACGTGCACGTTTTCAAGGACCAGGGGGCACCGGCGGTGGGCGTCCTTGTGGTGCATGTGGGTACAGAAAGGCACAGAGAGATGCTGAAAGGTGTGGGGGTGGCAGGGCTGGTCCCAGTGAGATGAAGACGCCCCAGGCTTATTCTAGCTTTGCATGTTGTCTTGGTTATTTTTTTCTCATTGCCGAGACAAAATAGGCAATACCCAAAATTAAGGGAGGAAAGGTTTATTTAGCTTACAGTTTGTGGGGGTTTCAGTCTATAATCGGCTGGCTCCACAGCAGGATGGCAGGGCGCAGGGGCAACAGTTCAAAGCGGCAGAGGACAGGAAAAACAGCAAGAGCAAAGAGCAGGTAAAGCAAGCCCGTTTTCCTCCCTTATGTTGTACGCAGGTTATCTGCCCGCACTGGCTCCGCTGTCTCCTCTTCCACAAACTCAGGATGTTTACAAAGTCAGGACCCTGGCCCCCTGCTTAATCACTTAGTTAAACTTCTAAACTCCTCAAGTTGACACAATGAACAACATCCTAGAGCGATAAGGGCAGGTCCTCTGCACCCCAGGATGTAGAACTGCTGAGTTACTTAGCTAAGCATCTAGACTTCATGTTGATATATTAATGTATCAACCATTACACATGTCCATACTTGTCTGCCTTCTCTCTAGTCCCATCTCTTCAAGCCTGGAGTCCCTGTGTTCTCTCCGCATTCAAGCCTGCTCTCAGGAGATGGTGCCTTGTCCAGGAAACCTGCAGCGGTTACATAACAAAGCAGAGGTCCTCTATTCCAGCAATCCAGGTAGGGAAAGTTTTCTGAAAATTTCTTCCTGTTTCCAAATATTTAAAAAATTTTTTTTTTAATTTTTGGTACCAGGAATTAATACCTTGTACTTATTAGGCAGGGGCTGTGCCACTCTTTTCTGAGAGAAAATATAATAACCCTGGCCCATTTCCAAATTTTTAAAAAAATTAAGTCTAGCCAGGTGTGGTGGTGCATGCCTGTAATCCCAGTACTCGGGAGGCTGAGGCAGGAGGATCGTTGTGAGTTCGAGGCCAGCCTGGGCTACAAAGTAAGCTCAAGGCCAGCCTGAACCACACAGCGAGACCCTATCTCAAAAAGACAAAAAAAAAAAAAAAAAAAAAAATTAAGTCGTAATAGGCTAGAAATAAGCAATTAAGAAACCATTAAAAAGTTCCTAAATCTTCAAATGTTCATAAAACTTCCTCTGGCCACTTTCCTGAGCCGTCAACTTTCTCTCTTCTTGTCATAGCATTCAGCTTTATTCAAACCCTTGTTATATTCCATGTGAGTTTATAGCTCTGTTTTGGACACTGACTTCTCTTTATTTACTCTTGATATATTTTACTTGGGTAGTGTTGTGGTTTGGAGTTTTTGCAAGGGGAAGAATTTAATACAGGACACATATTTTATAAGATTATTTATAATAGTCACCTAAAAAATCATATACAAAGGGAGTGCAAGAAATCTGTCCACACACTAAAGACCGAAGAATCCAGCTGAGGGCCTGGATATCATGGTAATGTCCTGCATGGGTCCAGCTGAAGACCTAGAGCCCATAACAATGCCTCCCCCAAGTCCAACTGGAGGCCAAGAGCCCATGACAATGTCTCATGTGGGCCCATTTCATGGATTTGCTCTGGGAAGGCCCAAAAGTCAGTGGTGGAAACTAGAAATTCTGTGCCAGTGGGGTGAAGGATCTGTGCCAGCAGGCTGAGGGATCTGCACTGGAGCCAGGAAGCAATGCTCAAAGTAAGAACCAGAGCTCCCCTGAAAAGTACCACAGCCATCCTCAACAACAGTGAGGTCCTGAGCTCCTTTGATAATGAAGAAAGCCGAATTCCCATCAGGAAAGTCAACGTGACAAGTCTCCAGGAGACTGAGTAGTATGCTATCTTCCCTCCAGAGCCGGGAGGCGATGCTCAAAGTGAGGGCCAGAGCTCCCCCTAAGTGAACCGAAGCCATTCTCAGTGACAACAACATCCTCAACTCCTTGGATGATGAGAACAGCCGAGTTCATCAGGAAAGCCGGCCTGACAAACTTCTCCAAGAGAATCAACAGCTCCTTACAGCTTCTAACAGCACCCAACACTTTCTACCAGCTCCCCACAGCTTCTACCAGCTTCCAACAGTCTCTGAACTTCTTCCTCTCCAGTTCTGCCTCTTGTGCTGCTGGCAACAATCCTCAGGTGGGCCTCCCACACCCAGCACCACACTGGTTCAGTTCAGCTGGGTATTACAAATTGACCACCAGCTGTCAGTCTACCACAAGTAGATACTCAAAAAAGGAAAAAGGAATCTAAAACCATTCACACTAAGATACAAGGGACAGATATGTACTAGAGATATTGTTGCTTCCCCACATAATCTAAGTCCATAGCAATAGGAGGGAGGTTGAGGGAGTGATGCATATTTCTTTACAAAGCATTTCTAATAAGGGAAGTGGTCATGTCATAGTATTCAGTAAAAGAAACTGGGATTGAGAGTAGTGTGATATATAATAGTGCATAAGAACAAGGTCTAGACTAGAAGGACATGAGCCAAACAGCTAAAACCAATAATTTAACCTCTAATTAGTAGCACAGTGGGTGATTTTTGTTTTTACCTAGTTTTCTGCATTGTTTAAAGCTTTTTTAAAAATTTTATTTTATATTTTTTTTTGTCTTTTTGAGACAGGGTCTTGGTACGCAGTTCAGGCTGGCCTTGAGTTCACTTTGTAGCCCAGGCTGGTTTCAGACTTGCAACAATCCTCCTGCCTCAGCCTCCAGAGTGCTGGGATTATGCCTGACATTTAAAGTTTTTAGAATGAACATGTATACTAATTATACAAATCAGATAAGGAAATTTGGTTTCTCCTCAGAATACTTTCTCTCAGAAAAGAAGGAGTTGCTTTCCACTTGAATTCTTCCCACAGCCCTTTTCATTATGTGATAATCTCTCTCTCAATTTGTTCCTTTCTCTTTCTTTATTTCTTTCTCTCTCTCTTTTTTTCTTTCTTTCCTTTTTCTACAGAAATATTATTTGGGTAAGACACATTAGCCTGAAGTGACCTTAAGAAATCATAAGCTTATAGATAAATATGGTTGTCTGCTTTTAAAAAAGGAGCAAATAAATTTGTAATGAATTTAATTAACTTTTTCTTAGAAAAAAATCCCCCAAACTGCAAACTGCGAATGTTATTATAGATCAGGTCTCTGGACCCTCTCTAGAGGTCCTTTTATAGAGCAATACTTTAAAGGGCAGCCCTGTGATGGTCACGAATAGACTCTTCTAGGATGAGTAGGAACAAAACTGGCTGGATCTTCTGAAAGGGAATTTGTGTCTTAGGATAAAAATTCCAGTGGCAGAGGCATCATGGTTTAAAAAAGAATACAGGGGCTGGGGATTTAGCTCAGTGGCAAAGCGCCTGCCTGGCAAGTGCAAGGTTGTGAGTTCGGTTCCCGGTACCGGAGAAAAACCAAAAAAAAAGAAAAAAAAAAAGAAAGTAAAAAAGAATACAAATTAGGTGGAGGGAAGGTGATGTCTGGAAAACAGACCAATGACTAAACCGTCCAATGTCCTTGCTAGTGAAATGGGGGACACTTGCTACTAAAGAAATATATGGCAGCTTTGAATCAAACAGTTTCAAGGGATGGAAGAGGAGAAAAAAGGGCGATTTCTAAATTGAAAGATTATTTATATATCGTGATTTTAAATATGTATGTGTAATTGAATGAACAAACATTAAAATGAGATGTGTAATTATTCAGTCTGCTTCCTTGAAGGCTTATTCTCAAGCTCAAATTATGAAAAAAAATTCTTTTTTCTCTTTGTGAGGGTGTGACCTTATGTAAGGGTCATATTCTATTCCTATATACTTTTATAATAAGAGCAAAATCAAAAGCACAAACTTTCTATCCCTTCCAGGAACTCTTAATGTTTAATAGGTGTATATGCTTTTATGTAAGTAGTTAAACTTTAATGGTGAGATTCCAGGCATCAGCCATTGGACGTGGGAAGGTACGTAGCAGAGGAATCATATTATGCTGGGCTATATCCTCAGCCCTGAGTGAGGCCAGCTTCGGGCGGGAAGTTTCTACCAGGGAAAGTTTTTTGTAGGAGGAGCTTTGGACCTCTGTTTACAAGTAGGCAGTGGATTTATTTGGAAGAAAGGGATAAAAAGTCATGTGTTAGGAATCTGCTGCATTATAAACCACCCCCAAATTTAGAGTCTTAAAACAACAACCATTTATCTGTCACTATTCTTTGCCTTGGTAATTTGGCCAGAGCTCAGCTGAGTGAAGATGCCTCATCTCGAAGTTGCATCTGTCTGATGCAACTGCAGTCACTGGTGGGTCAGGCAGTCTGACAGCCTTGCTTCTGTCTTGGCTGGATGGCTGCCGTCCATCTCCGCGTGGCCTCTCTCCTCCTCACTGGCGGGCAGCAGTGCTGACAGGGAGCTCAATAGTGAAGACACAGGGAACCAAGGCCTAGGAGTCATGGGGTGTCACTTGGCCATATCCTATTGCCCAAAGCACTCACAAAGTCAGCTCATATCCAAGCAGATGTGGAGCTGGGTCCCACTTTTTGATGGGAGGAGCTGTAAAGAATTTATGGCCATGTTTATCTTACCTTACAGTATTTCCAAAGGAGAGAACAACTTCAGAAGGGAGTGGAGATAAGAAAATGTGTTTTAAAAATTGTAAGCAGTCAAGCCTGGCATGGTGATACATGTCTGTTATCCCAGCACATCGGAGGCTGAGACAGGAGTATCACTGAATGTTTGAGGCCATCCTGGGCTACATAGTGAGTTCAAGGCCAATCTGAACTACATAGTGAGAGCCTGTCTCAAAAAATAACAACAGGAAGAACAACAACCAACCAAACAAACAAAAAGAAGGCCAAAATAATTAAGCAGTCTGGTCTGATTTAAATAGAGAAGGTCTGTTGGTGAGAAGCTTGCAGTGAAACCCAGTGGGCAACTTGAAAAGCCTAAACAATATAAACTTCGACTTTGATGTAAGGGTCGGCAAACCCCAGTGCAGGTAAGCAGTCTACTGCCTCAGAGAGCTCCTTTCTATTCATTCTCGCTGCTGTTGTTGTTGTTATTGTATTTTAAAGAAAAACTTGCTTTAAAATCCTGGAAAACTCTGTTTCATTAAATTCCGTGCCCAGCAATAGACTTCACCAAAATCTTTATGGTCTTTTACAAGTCAGGAGAGCCCAGAAGCAATAGAAGACTGTGGCTCTACACCTGAGCTCTACGAGCCAGGATGATTTTAGTTCAAATCCCATCTTCACTATCTGGAAGCCCTGTCACTTTGAATGAGTCACTTAACCTCTTTGGGTGTCAGTTCCTTCCAGTATAATGTGGGACTAAAATTGTGTCTACTTTTCAGGATTGTCCTGAAGATTAGATACAATCACACTGACTAGTAGTGTAGGACTTCCCTGAGTCTTTCCAGGCGAATATTTCCCTCAGGGCTGACTGCACAATTCATAGTCTAGGCAGCACAACAAGAAATAAGGGAGACGTTTCACCACAGGTACATTCTAAAAGGTAATGTTAGTTTACACTAATCCAGGTAGAATCAACTTCACCTATACTGTGTAACTGGAACTAACTTATCCTTGGTGGCGTTCATGTTTTTTAACTTCTCTATAAATGAAAAAACCTATCAACTCAGATTAAGTGTACGAGACTGCACACTTAAGACAAACGTAAATAAAACGTTTGCTATTTGAGAAAGCATGGAACCAGATTCAGCAGAACAGCATGTGATGTTCCAGCTTCTGTTCTGTTCAGACAAGGGGCCGATAGCTGGTCAAGGATGCATCTTGGCTCAAGAGTGATAGTCACAACCATCTGCATGCTTTTTGTCCATTCGGAGAATCTGGAGAATGCACAGGAACAATCCTATTGCTAAACTTTCAAAGGCCATACTCAGAAGTACGCATTTCTTGCCCTTCGCCTCCACATCCCACTCCAATGCTCTCCTGAATTTTCCCTTGAACAATTCCTAGGAAATGGCTGAAGCAGTCATGCGGTCTTATGTGATATGCTCTAATTATAATCCCAAAGCCGGAAATGGAAAGTATTAGCATGTAACTAATTTTAAGACAAAAAAAGCAATGTTTTTTCAAATGTGAATAAAGTAGCATGTAATCGACTCTCAGCTAACTATGAACATGCCTATCCTAGCACTTTAAAAAAAGAATCCCCAAGAAAACGGAGAAATACATTTTTAATGGAGCCACCTGTGCCTCAAGGCCTCTGAGAACTTTAACAAGGATCGGTCTATGAAAATAGTTGCTATAAGCATGTATAATAAATTAAACATGAATTTTAAATTATTCACTGAGTTTTCCTAAGGGATTGAGCTGCTGTAGGGGCCATGAATAAGCAATCAGTAGCGATTTTAAAAAGAAACTGAAAAAGAGGGCGCATCTAAATTTCACTTTTGCTGAAGAATGAGTTATAAGGGTAACTTTAAGTTAGCAGTACTAATTAATGTACATGTGCAACGCAAGATGTTACTTTATATTTTAATGCAGTTTTGTTGGTCTACATTTAGTTACAGAGCTGGGAGAGAAAAATAATAGTAATAATGATAGAGATACTATATGAGTTACTTTATTTTTTTTTTTTTTTTTTTGGTTTTTCTCCGGTACCAGGAACTGAACTCACGACCTTGCGCTTGCCAGGCAGGCGCTTTTGCCGCTGAGCTAAATCCCCAGCCCCTATATGAGTTACTTTAATTAGACCTTTTATAAATTATCCCTGTTTTGAGTAGGAGGCAACCATGCATGCACAAAGGGATTAATTTGTCTTGGGGCATAGGCAGAGGATTTGAGCACTAGGGTTTATGAGGTTAAAAATTTATGTTCTTCTCACTCCACCATTGTAGCCAAATGGTTTTATTCTTGCAGGTAGATTGATGGAGAGAAGTAGCTAACTGTTCTGTTGTCAGAGTTCTTGGCCCAGATACCCGCTCTTCCTCATGCTAGCTGTGTGACCTTGGATAATTAATCTAACCTCTCTATGCTTCAGTTTCTTCTGTTACATAGTGACAGCATGAGGAGTAAGTAGGAGAGTTCAATGTGCCGTACAGTTGTTATTACTGAAAGTTAATAGACAAAAGAATGGCCCGTTGCTTTAGGTGAGAAAGAGCCCTAAAATAATGCCATATGCCCTTCCTGGGTCTGGAGACCAGCAGATTACTCACTCTGTCAGGCCTGGGTGATCTCAGCTTGTCTCACTCATGGCCAGCTGTTCAGAGTCCCTATGCATCTGACTGCATGGTGCAGCCCATCCTGCACCATCAGGTGCTGGTGTAGGGGACCCTCACTGTCTCTGGGTAGTGGCATGCCAGGTTCATGGTCATGAAGGTTTCTCTCCTTGGTCATGTGCACCCTCCTTAAGCTCGCCCCAGAAGGTATACGGCAAGAGTCTTCTCTGTGGTGGACCTTTTCTCTGCAAAGCCTGCACTTAGTACCCCAGGCTAAATAAGAGAACAACAGCTTTATCTCCTGTGGCCTTTGAAAATCCTTCCCAAAGATGGGAAGAGAGTATTATGAGCTGAATTGTCCCTCTTACCCCTCCAAATTCATATACTGAGTTCCCAATTCATATGTTGAATTCCCAGTTTTCATATATTGAACTCATAATTGAATCCCTAACCTTTAGAATGGCCTTTTGAAGAGACATTAAAGTAAAATTCAGCCTTAATCCAATGTGACTGATACCCTTATAACAAGGGGCGATTAAGACATGGATGGTGGTGGGAAGACCATGTAAGACACAGTGGGAAGGAACTACCTGCAAGCCAAGGAAAGTGACCTCACAAAATTTCAAACCTGCTGACACTTTTGATCTAGGACTTCCAGCTCCAGAACTGTGAGAAAATCAACTTTTATGTTTAAGCCACCCAGTCTGTGACACTGTGTTCTGGAAGCCCTAGATGACTAATAAAGCAGGTAGGACAGTCCTCAGGTCATCCAGAGCAGCAGATACCATGTGCAGCGCACTCCTGGAGAAACCTGAATCAGAAGAGCTCCCATCCTGCCAGGTCGTTTAAGGTTTCAGGTTTGTGGGAGGTCAGCGGAAGGATACGAGCTGCAAGGTTTGAAGGCACCGTCTGAAATTATATTTTTAGCAATTCGTTTGGGGATTTGTAGCCTTTCTTTGGCTTTCCCAGTCTCATGACAAAATCAGCATGTACTTGATCAGTGATAGATTGATATGGATTCAGGGGAAGAACTCCAGGGAAAGGGTGAGGAAAGGAGATAAGTCAAACCATTAGGTCTTCTTTCCCCAGCTTTGCCCAGGGCCGACCTCAAAGGGCCTCCATCTGTGCTCACAGGAAGATGGAGTTCTGATGTGAAGGAAGATAGCTTCTTCCCTGAATGTGAAGCTTTCTAGGCTGGAGGCTCTGGGTTAAGGTGATTGTGTCACAGCTCGATGATTGAACATTTTTTTTGACGTTTTAGCTTTTGCAACTTTCTGATCAGAAATTTCTGCTTTGCTGATAAGGGATGTGGTGCAATTGAGAAAGGAAGTGTGGGGAACACACAAAGCCAGACGTCTTGGCTGAACTTCAGGGAAACGGAAGACTTCTGCCATCCCTTTGTCCCAAGTACTTAACTCCCCTCCTTCCTTTTTCCTTACTTTTGTCTCTGGTGTCCTATAGTTTCTAACTTTTTAAATTTGGCTTGTCATTTGCTTAAACATGAGTATAAAGAAAATACTAACAGCAGGAAAATAAACTTTGAGTAAGTTGTAGAAATGCTTCTTTTTCCCGTATTGGATATCAGGTTAGATTTGCCCTCCAGTAAGGTTTCTGCCCTTGCCCTCTCCCTTCCCCCATTTTCCCCCTGGAAACCTGCTTCTCACCTAGCAGCCTGTCCTCACACTCTCAGGATGCTCGCGGTTTCTAGGATTTACTCTAGGATTTTTATGAGACTGTTGAAGACTGAAAAAACGTCTACGGGTCTAATTTCAGAACATAAGTACAAATATTGTAAGGTAGAGGGCTCTCCCAAAGTTTCCAGTAGGTTAAATCTATCACTGATGGGAGTGCTGCCTGTAAATGTAATGGTGCATGCAGAGAGGGAGAAGAATTAGGTTGTTTGCATATGGATGAAAAAAGTAGAGATAGACTCCTAGACAAATTTAAAATATTGTGCAGTGCATTACTGTAGGTGGCCTAGAAAGTCACTTACTATACGAAAGAAATTAGGTAATTATATAACATCTCATTTAAAAGCTTCTTTCTTTCTTTTTTCTTTCTTTCTTTCTTTCTTTCTTTCTTTCTTTCTTTCTTTCTTCTTTCTTCCTTCTTCCTTTTCCTTTTTCTTTTTCTTTTTTAAGTGGTAATCATTTTTTCCCTTCCAGATGTGGAGGTGGAATAACCATCTGTCACTCTATGGCTAGTGGAGAGAGATTACAGACAAGGGCATGAAAAATGCACATCCTGTCCTCAGTGTGGGCTTATGGATGAGAGAAAAATAGCTATTAACAACGTGGAAATTTATGAGGAAAACTAATACTTTGACTAAATTTCATATCATTTCTTGTGATGTTATAATTCTTTAAAAGTGGGTAGCCTTAGCACTTTCCTCCAAAAACTGAACGTATTTTGGATGGGTAATTAAACATGTGGAACAAACACAAAAACAACAGCTTTGAAGATAATCTTTTAACCATTCTATACAATTCTCTTTTTGGCCTCTGATCCAGAAGACAAAGATGAAATTTATAACTGCATTAAGGTGGTCCTACCTTTTGGCAGTCAACTTGTTGGACATGCTACTTGAACTGGACAGAAATGACAGAATTGTAGATAACACCCTTGCAAGGAGTGTATGGTCCAGTCTGTCTTGAGGTGGGTTCTGGTGAAGGAACATCCACTGCATTTCTGATTTCCTCTGTAGCATGTTTTAGACATTATCTTAAAGTAAATCAATACAAAGTACATTGCACTTTCTCTAGAGAAACAAACTTAGAAGTGAACTTTGAAACAAATTAGTCATTTATAGGGTCAGTAGAGCAAACACATAACATCTGACCCAGCAATATCAACTGTGAAATTCTGAACTGGCAGGATCTGGAAACAACAGCAGAGCTCAGCGAATGAAGAGAGTTGACTCTCCGCAAGGTGGTACCTGTTACCCTGACTGAGTCTGTTCCAGAGGGGCATTCAGACATCACTGAACATTGTGAAGAACCATGGCGCACTCCAACACCATCCTTGAGTTCTTTCGTGCTAAGTGAACTGGTGATAATCTTTGACTAGGAGAATTGAGAACACGCTGCTCCTCACCATCTCCTGCGGGTCTCTGGCTGCTCCTGCAGGAGTAGGAAGGACCATATTTGCTTTAGATTATGGGTAACTAATTATAGAGATGTTTTAGGCTACCATACGCTTTTCCTCAAGGAATAGGCTTGGAGGCAGAGAGCCAGTGGGTCTCTATAGAAAGCTTTGGATTCTTCTCCCCAGTAAGTTCTGCTTAATGCTGGATCTCTGCAACGTAATGTTGATTTGTTAGTCCAAGGCGTTATAGATTATTGTGGCTAAAGAACAAAACCTAAATCTTGATAAAAATGCAGCATAAAATATACCATTTTAATTGTGAAATGTACAGTCCTATGACACTAAGTCTGTGGCTTTTGCCTCTAAACTTGAGCCCATGTCGGTTCTCCACTACAGCTTCCTTCTCACCAGTGCAGTGACTATGTTTCCTCCATGTGAAGATGCCATCAACTGTAAATCAAACCACCATGATGCGAGCAAGATTTCATTAAAAAGCGCATTGCTGGCAAGTTTCATTGGGCGTCAGCTACAAGCTATTACTATTCTATTAAAATATGCTTGTAGAATGGAGGACATATGTAGCATCTCTGTATCCTGTGGCAATAGCAGGAGTTTAAAAAACTCTATTTCTAAGGGGACAGTTACTTTTTGTATGGTGTCCATGGTGACCATGCTGGAAACACAGACTTGGCTGAGCAGTCATGGGAATGCCACGATATTCCCTGGGCAGCCCAAGCGGCCATCTTCTGGCTGAGGGAGGCTAGGTGTTCCACTTTCTAATATCACTGTCATGGTGTCTTCATATGGCTGATTTCCTTTCCCTACGGTGTCAACAGAAACTGCAGAATAAATAGACAGAGGCATCAGAATTAAGCCATGGGTGTCAGGTTGTGTGAAATAAGTATTGATGTTTTGAAACCAGAAACCCAAGTTTTTTCTAGTAAGTGAAATCCATGTTGAACAGAAGAGCAAAGGGAATGCTGGGACCAAGGGGGCGAGAAATTCCAAGATGTCAGCTTGAGAACGGTGGCAAGAGTTAAGAATGGACGGCCACTTCTGTTGTCTGGATCGGTTACAATGAGAAAGACAATACGTAGGCTGAACCCACAAGCACATGAGGATTTTCACTTTGGTTTACATTTTGGTTTATAGAGAACTATTTCCTCCTTCTTCCTAACTGGTTCTCAGTCTGAGTGGTAGTGCAGCTATTATCAAGAAGGGAGTTCCACCCAAAATGCTATTGGTGATAGATTTGTGTGACTTATGTCTATATTATTCTACCAAGTCTCTCTTGTAACTATGAGGAAGAAATTCTAAGTCAGACAGTTAACTTTATCTATACCCTGTAGGGCAATAGAAACTAGCAAAACTCCTGAACCAATGCAAGGCCTGAGAGGGTGCCATGGGCTTGTTAACAGCTCTATGATCATGCTAGTGCCTCAGAAGTTGATTAAATGTGTCAGAGCAAACATGTGGCAAGACTAATGCCTTTAAGAACAGAATTAAGCTTGTAAAAGTCTCAAATATAAAAAGCGATTTTTTTTTTTTTGGTTTTTCTCCGGTACCGGGAACCGAACTCACGACCTTGCGCTTGCCAGGATTTTTTTTTTTTTTTTGTCTTTTTTGAGACAGGGTCTTGGTATGCAGTTGAGGCTGGCCTTGAGCTCATTTTGTAGCCCAGGCTGGTCTCCAACTCTCACTGATCCTCCTGCCTCAGCCTCCTGAGTGCTAGGATTACAGGCATGTACCACCACACCCGGTAAAAAAGGTTTTAAAAAAAGTGTATAGACATCTGAGAAGACTTTAACTGTTTATCTAGGAGAAGCCCTTGACTTTGCTTTCAACTGAAGAATGTACCAATGAAATTACACAGGGCTCTCCACATTTTGGGGAACCTAACAGTCACCAGGAAATAATTAGCAGAATATTCACTGGCAACTAATACTTCAGAAGACCTGTGAAATAAAGTCTATGTTGGAGTTTGTGGGGAATAAGAAGGTATTGTGACAATCTCAGAAAATAATTTTCTTGGAGACCAAATCCCCATAGGGATTAAAGAAACTAATAGTTCTTGGGCATCTATTATCTGTTGAGAATTTTATATACATTTCTCATTTTAACCTCATTTTATATACATTTTCCACTTTAACCTACTGAGGAGGTAGGTTTGGTTCCCATTTTACAGAGGAAGGCAACAACTAGGCTCAGAATGTTTATGTAATTGCCAGGTCTGATGCTTGAACAGTGGCAGAGCTGGGGTTTGACATTTCCCAGTGCAGTAGTGACCCACTGTGCTTCGGCCTGACACCACAATGGAGCTCTCCAGTCTCCTACTTGGTTAAACTCCTGCAGCAGCAATTTGCCTATCCAATTATATGGAATTTTTAATTTTTAGCAAAGCTATGTCATTAAGGCTTTTAGTAATTTTTTTAAAATTACTTTAAATCTGTACTGCTTGATGGAGACCACTATGAAGCAGCCCTAAGCAGGACTTAAATTAATCAATTGACTTTTCATGTTCACTTGTGAATCTGTCCAAGGCCTAGGCCTTCTTGTCTGGAAATGGGCAGCAGACGCATAGTAAGTGAACCTCTGTGAGTCCCTAATCCCTACTAAAACCTGTAATGGTGGATGAAACCAGAATACCTCAAAGGATAAATCAAGATCACAGCCAAGGACACCTAGATCTGATCTCAAGTAGATAAAGACTATAGCCTCAGGCATCTCACTCTTGGGTGGATTAATTTAATCCTTATTAAAGATTGATTTAATACCTTACTTGGAGAAGTCCTTTAATAATTCTGCCCTTCCTTAGTTCTCCTGTCTCTTCTTCTGATAACCAAATAAATGCGAGCCACCCAGAGAAGGTCTTGGTCTTAGCCCTGAGAAAATCTCTAATTCTGTGAGAGGGCTTTGGTCCTCCTGGAGTCCTGAAATCATTCCATTTACCTCCTTTATTTAGCCTTCGCTGTACCCTGAAATCATTCCATTTACCTCCTTTATTTAGCCTTCGCTGTACACTGGCTTGGGAGGTTGCAGACCTGATCATCCTGCAATAACTAAGGGATGTTGTTAACCCAATAACTGTTAACATCCCTTTAAACTCTGTCAGCTTTCCCACTGTGTTTATGTTTTGTTCTCAGTCAGACTGTAGTCAGTCCCTCTCTCCCAGGGACGTTCCAAACTACACAGACAACCTTATTGTTTATACCTCTGCCTGTATCTTTTCAATTATTTCATAAGGCTAACACTTAAAAAATTTTCAGTATAAATAACCATCAAGGTCAAAAGGAGGCAGGAAAACAAAAGTTAATTTCATTCAGAAGATTCTGTTTTCTCCTGGCTTTGGTGATTGCTTCCTGATTGAGTCACTTCCCCTGAGTGAATAACACTGGAAAGCAGATAAAGAGGCAGCAAGAATTGTCTCAATGAACAACAGGAGATGTAAACAAATTTTCTTTCAGTTCATGATAGTTCTTATTTTGCATCGGAAAGTATGTGTAGTTCAAATTACTATAATTCCCCTTCTTGTGCCAAATGTAATCCTGGAGGAGGCTATTGCTGGTATCAGGACTGGAGTTTATCCTGCATCAAAGCCAGTAGCTCATCTTTCCATCTGGGCTAGACCCATAGTTTGCAAACTTATTTCTGAGATACTCATCCATTGGTAAATTCCAGTCTTGGGCTACTGTAGGTCATATGCAAGGCTTTCCTCCAAGGTTTGCAAACCTAACATGACTCTTGTTTAAAAGTGTTCTTGCTACTGGAAGTACAACTTGTTCTCCTGACGTTTGTGTTGGCCACCTCAACCTTGTGGGTTGGTTAACTTTGGGTTTAATTTTGCAAGGCTTAAGGCTTGGCTACCTGTGGGGCTGGCCCTCCCACAGGTCCTTCCTCCCAGCTGGGACAATCTGCTGGAACATTTGGCTAAAGGTTTCCAGATATTCCTTTGAAATAGTCTTGATTATGGCTCAAGTGTTCTTGGAGGCTGTTTGTATTTGGGATCTCCCTATGTGGTCTGACATGGCTCCAGCTGTTGCTTTTTCTGACGGGGAGGCGTTTAAGTACTTGTCTTGTTTGTCACTGTGAATTGATTTAATTAAACTTTTCCTTCAAGTTTGGAGCCTGTAAATTTCCTGTTGCTGCCACCACAGATTCCATAAACTTAGTGCAAATTAGTTTTCTTACACTTCTGGAGCTAGCAGTAAAAAATGAATCTTAAGAGGCCTAATTCAGAGCTTAGGTAGGGCTCGTTCCTTCCACAGTATACAAGACGGAATCTGTTTCCTGCCTCTTCCGCATCTAGAAACATCTAGCCACATCTTGGCTCCTGGTCACATCACTCCAGTCTCTGGTTTCATGATCACACTACCTTCTCTATTAGAGTCAGATTCTCTCTGCCTCTCGCCAACTAAATTGTGTGATTACATTTAAGTACCACCCAAATAATCCAGGGCAACCTCCTCATCTCAAAATCTTTGATCACATCTACAAAATTGCTTTTGCCATATAAGAGAACATTCACAAGTCACCTTATTGGGACATGAACATCTTGTGGGACTGTAAGTCTATCACACAGTCAGATGCAACTGCATTTGAATCCTAGCTTTAACAATGTTTTACCCTTTCTAAGCTTTAGATTTCTCATCTCTACATGGTGATAATGTTTATCTCTCACTGGGTTCATGTAAGATTTTGATGAGTAAAGTCTGTAAAGTACTAATACAGTATAGGTGCTGAATTAATGTTAGTTTCTTATTTCCTGTCACATTTTAAATATTTGAAAAATTAAAGATTTCAGTTTGAATTCCAGTAAGCTTTTCAGACTTATAAATATTTCACCACAAATAAAAATACTACTTAAGTGATTATCCCATAGACAAACAAGGGTCATTATCTAGCTGAGATTCCACATGATACAATGCAATAGAAAATATATTACTAAATTTGAAGATGTAGGTATCCTAATGTGAGTGGGACCAGATGCTCTCCACCTTAAATAAGGTGCTGAGGATTATTTGGTTTGTTGAAATAAGTTGGATTGCTATATGGGAGAGAGTGAAAGAGGTAATCGTATCAAATCAATGTTTTCAAAACACTGGCATTTTTCTTTTGTTTTTGGTACAAGTATGCTGGGAAAACTGCATGGAGGTGAGATGGTCGTGTTCAAGCCCACACTTGTGGCAGGAGAATGTGGGTACGGAGCAATCCAGGCAGAGAAGACAGGAAGTGAATGAAGGGCTGCAGTGTTACATGCTTGCAGAGCTGTACATAGATTCATGTGGGAGGAGCAGACAGGCATGGAAGAAATTTATCCTGAGAAGCAGCATGCCTGACACTGAGTTCAAGGATGAGTTCAGATTCATGTTGCATAAGGGATCTTGGAGAACACAATGCCCAGTTCATTTCCTCAGCAAATATTCACAGGCAGTTACTGTGCATGGGAGGTTCCGCATACAAAACTCAAAGGAGTTGATTCTTTTCTCAAAGCCCTTAGGGTATAGAGGGGGAACTTATGGTCAATGACTTTGACTTGAAATATGAAGAGTTTACAGTTAAATGCAAGTAGATATTCAGTATTTTTTTCAGCCATTATGAAAGTGGAAGGTCATGATCATTGGAGTTAAAACATAATTTAAAGCCCATGTGCTTTATTTTCCAGTGGTAGTGTAATGGTGGTTGTTTATCAAAGAATTATACTCTCCTTCCATAGAAATAATTGCTGGGCAGTGGCTTTCTAATTGATGACTACATTTCCCATTTCTCCATTCCTAGGTTGGGTAAAATGCCTAGCTACGTATACTTTTTGGCACACAGAACTTGTTTGATGAAGTAGTTAAAAACAACATCTTTTTGATTTTTAAAAATCTTCTTCTCTACATTCATTAAAAAAAACCCGAGCACTGAGGTTTCATAGGATGGTGGAGCCCTAGATAGAAGGAACCCAGATCCCTGGAATACCACGTTCAGTCAATTAGAAACAGTTTCACTGGGTTGATGCAGTAATGACACATAATAGTATCTTCTTTTTTTGGTACCAGGGATTGAACTCAGGACCTTGCACTTGCCAGGTAGGTGCTTATGCCACTGAGCTATATCCCCAGCCACTGTTTTAAACCACTAAACTTCTGGTATTTTTGTTTCATTAGCTTGTTTTATTCAAGTTGTTACATTATGAGAATTCCCTTATTTTACATACCAGCTTTCTGGGCCTGGGTCTTCATTATGTTGAAAACAAATCTAACTGTTGGACATTTCTTCTTCGACACTAAAATCTTATGAAATACTTTCAATTTTAGCCATTGATCTCCAGGAAAAGGCTAGATAAGAAAATGTTTCTGTGTTTGTGGAGGATTCCTGTTATGTCATTTTTCAGAGAAGAGACATATTTCAAGAGACAACTTTAGTTGGATGGTGTTTTACCTGGAAAGGAATTCAAGAACACATCCTGTTGCAGACATTTGTGATCGGATGCAGAGGTGGACATGGGAGGTGCTATTTGGAACTCAAGGAGAGTCTACAAAGGTTGAAATGACATTGAGGCTGAGAAGTATCACCCAAATCCAGTAACAGGCATGCGAAGTTTGATGTATCTTTCCATGAATGTCTGTGGGAACTGATGAAACAGGAGCAAGAGAAAATAATCTCCCCCTCTCTGTATATCCTCCATGAATTTTGCCTTCTTTAACTCAAACAAACCTTGGCTCTGTTTTTCTGTTTATAGATTTCACAATTATTTTAAATTTCCATCTAGGTTCATTTTAGATTGAGTAGGCTTAATTCTAGCCCGTCATATGTGGCATCTAGGGAGAGCACAAGGAGATGATTATTATAACTTTGGATATTATATGTAGGGCAGAGTATTAGGCTGTGCTTTGAAAGGAAGTAGATTTTCTTGTTTTCTGACACTTACAAAATAGATGGTTTCCGGTAAAATACTTCTATGAGCCTCAGATTCTACATGTATTTAAAAAAAGAGATTACTGTGTTATATGACTTTGGCTGTGTAACAAACTATCACAAAACTCTAAGGTTCAAAAAGACAACCATATTTTTCCCCAAAGGACTATGGGAAGATTTGCTTATCTTGGTTGGAATCTTTTATGTATCTAACGTCAGTATGTTGGTTGGCGGCTGGTCTGGTCCAGGATGACTTCTGCTGTGGTGCTTTCAATGGCCTCTCAAGTTCTCCCAGAGTAGTGTGGGCTTGTTCATATGGATGTTAGCTAGGTTCCAAGAGAGGAAGCGCACAAGTTTACAAGGCCTTGTGAGACCAAGGCTAAGATTGGTACAGCACCACTTCAACTGCATTCTTTAGACCAAAGCAAAAGGAGTGAAAGTCCCATTTCTCAGCTAGGAGGCATGTGGGCGTGTAGTTAAGTCAGGTTGCAATGAATGTGGAGTGAAGTAAGCAATTGGAGACATAAATGGAACCATGTACCACAATTACTGTACCTCCACAAGTTTTAATGAAGAGTAAATATAAATAAATTACCCGGCACCCAGGAGGCAGTTCTCCACATCTAGTTCTTTTTCTTTCCAGTCCTCTTCCTTCCTTTGTCCTTAGTAATGAAATCTGGAATTAGTTTTCTTAGCCCCTAGGATATTATTCTTGGACCTGAAATAAATCCAAAATTTCTAAAAAATATGAATCTGTCTTCCTATTTTATGCTTCAATAACATGTAATATGTTCTCATTCCAAATTTAGGATTTAAAATATGTTTTAATAAAATTTATTAAGTGTATAGTAACAGCGTGTATACTTTGGAAGATGGTGTGCATTGCATTTGGCATGTTCTATCATTTTACCTCCAGTTATTCTTTCTTGCAGTGATTTTTAAATTGACTGACATATTTGAACAATTTTTTTTGGTCTTTTTGAGACAGGGTCTCCCTGTGCAGTGTAGGCTGGCCTTGAACTCACTTATGCAGCCCAGGCTGGCCTCAAACTCACAACGATTCTCCTGCCTCAGCCTCCTGAGTGCTGAGATTATAGGTGTGCACCACCACGCCTGGCTTGGACAATTTTCTTTTAAAAAGTACCTTCAAATTTACTGTAGTTATGCATATATATTGTTAACAATACAGATAATTTAAAAAGTAAAATTAAATATTGAAAAAATTACTCAAATTTCTACTACCCAAATAAACTACTGTTAATTAATATACTGGTGACCTATCTATCTTCCTCCATCCCTCCTTCTCTCCTTCGCATCTTTCTTTCTTTCTTTACTTTTTTCTTCCTTTTCTCTTTCCTGGGGCTGGGAATGTAACTCAGTGGCACACAGCCTGCCTGGCAAGAGCAAGGTCCTGAGTTCAATTCCCAGTAACCAAAAAAAAAAAAAAAAAAAAAAAAAAAAAAAAAAATCTCTTTCCTTCTTTTATAGGAAAATGCTACGCATACTGTTTTATAACTTGTTTTCATTTGACAATCAATTATTAACCTAACTTCTATGCTATTAAATATTACCACATAACATTGTTTTGATGGTTGCATATGACTATTACATGGATACAACATAAGTTAATTAGTAATTCCCTATTTTTGGAATTTGTTTTCTGTTTTTTATTATATATTTATTACTGTCACAAATATTACATTTAAATTTTTTACAGCTAAAATTTTGCACATAATCGTGGTGATTTATCAGATTATATTGTTTGTTAGGTCTAAAATATGTATGTTTTTAGCCTATTAAATTTGCCAAACTCCATCTCCCACAAATATTATTTTCACCTATACACTTAGCCTTGTATGTTTTGTGAATTGATGTTTAGAAAAACCATCTTAGCAAATCTGATATTTACAGTGTTACTTAATTGCTTTAATTTGTACTTAGTTGAGTAGAAAAGAAGTTTAACGTTTAGAAAGTATGTTTTGGCTTTTTATTTTCTTGTCTGTGAATTTTTAGTTTATTTTCTTTGTCTATTTTTCTTTTATTGTAATCATATCTTAACTTATTTATGAATGCTTTATATTTTTGTTTTTACTTATACACATTTGCTGTACATAATGGTTACATGTGTTGTGGGGGATTTGTACCTGTGCATAACTCAGCTTAATACTTTCTCCCCCTCCACCCCTCTATGCTCCCTCCCCACTCTTCCCTCTCCCCACTTGCAAAAGCCCTATATTTTAATGACTCATTGTCATAGATGTTATGAATATTTTTTCAGTTTATCATTTATTTTTAATTTTGAAATTTTTCAATATGCATACAATAAAAAATTATATACAGCCAAAGATAGCTATGTCATTAAAAGTGACATTGTTTTCTTTGGTGTCAGGCCAGCTACAAAATTATAAGAATACTCACCTCAATTATTTTGCAATAGTTTTGTACAGTGAAACATTTGAACCTCCTACAGTTCATTTTTGTGCATTATTCAA
The DNA here is from genome assembly GCF_000276665.1 of Chinchilla lanigera. Lineage (NCBI taxonomy): Eukaryota > Metazoa > Chordata > Mammalia > Rodentia > Chinchillidae > Chinchilla > Chinchilla lanigera. The sequence continues at coordinate 23,989,430 of NW_004955406.1, forward strand.
GTCTGCATCTCATTTTATTGATTTCTATCCTGATTCTTTCACACTTAGGTCAATATCAGCATCATGTTAGACACTTCCCAGGGCAGTTGGGCACTTCCAGTTGGGCACGTGACAGTTCCCAGGGCACTTCCCACTGAGTTGAAAATGCCATTGTTTTTACTCGTAGGTCATTGAGCATGTGGTTACCAGTGAAGGCAGAGGAATTCTGCTGTAGAATATGTGTTTTCTCTGATGTGATCTATTCTCGTCTGCATTCTCATCATCACTGCTGTTTTCAGCGGAGCTAACCACTTCCTTCCTTTTACCCCGGGCATACTCTTTAGTAAATTCAAGAAATGTTATAAATCTAAATGTAATTTTAAAAATCTAACTAAGCCCACCTGCATTACTTTTCAATATAGAAGCTTTAATGTGTTTTTAAAGAAATTTTTACCTTAAAATCATTGGTAAGATGTGAGTTCTATGGGTCATTGGATAGATTGCCTGCTTATTTAGCTCCAAAGTCTTGGAAATCTTTTCACCTCTAAGGAGACAACATATGGGGGAATAGTCTAATGAATACACAAGTGAATAAGTAGTTGTGATAAGGTAGAAGAGATCACTGATTCCAATGTAAATTTGTTCAAGGAAAGGGAACCAACGTTTATTAGAAAACTGAGCATTATGTGTACATTTACCTGATTAAATCCAGACTGCAAATCTGTCAGGGTTGCCTATTAATACCCTGATTTTTAGGAGAAACTGAAGCTAAGGGATTAATCAATTTGACTACATTCATGTTGGAACTGAGGTGGAAACAAAAGTCTGCCTGGCTTCCAACATCATTCCTGCCTTTGTTATTCCTGAACGATTTATTGGCTCAAGAATATACCTTATTTGCAAGTCAAGTAACAAAAGGCTATGCTATTGAATAGCAGATTTCTACCTTCCCTGAGCTTCTAAGGCACCTAAAGTTGGATCACAGCTATACATGTCTAACTTAATGATGGGTAGTAAGACTCAGGAATCTAACTGTTCTAGTATTTTTTTCTTATAAAGTCTTAGAATTTCTGATAAAGATGAATTGACATCTACTGGCCAAAGATTTATAGTGCTAGACTTGACCTGAACACATCATGTAATATCACTCCTAATTTTTAACACACATAGCACCCTAATGGAAGAAAATTTTCATTACAATTTATTGCAAGGCATACTTCATGTATGAGACAGTAATGAGGCAATGTCTAGTTCTTATTAAAGGTCAGAAATAAATAATTCATAACCCAAACAAAAATGTAGGCCTTGTCATAAATGTCATTATTGCCCAAGTGCATTAATTGCTAGTGGAGCATCCTTTAAAATGGGACTTTTCTTCCGATTTTATTTTAGTTTTGATGTTACAGAGTTCTTCTTGAGAACTGAGAATACAATCTATTTTAAAGTGGCTAGAGAAGGAAGTGCATTACTAACATTTGGAAAGTGTTGCAAAAGAAAATTATGCAAAGTTCTGCCAGGAAGGTGTATATATATATATATATATAGATATAAAATTTAAATTTCATGCTCAGGATTAAAACTAGGGTGCTAATAAACATTAGTATCATTAGAAAAACTACATAAGATTTCAAAGTCAAGATTTGCAAATGTAAATCCTCTTTCAATTTTTTGAATTTATAAGTTTTCTGTCATATGGATAGTGATTTTTGTTTTGGAATATGACATAGTAGTAGATTGTTGCAAGGGAAAACTTGACAAATTGAATAGCATTTTTGGTGTTTTTATATGCACAAGTATAAGGTGTCATTATTATTAATCTTTTCATTTTGCTTATTTTGAAAAACTAACGTGTCAGTGTCACAATGCATTGCCTACTATGTAGTGTTTTATGGGGTCACCTGTAAATGGTCAGGTATTTTTAGGGTGGGTAGGGTGGAGGTAAGGGAGAAATATTATCCCATGAAAAGGATATACATAAGATAGCACAACAAGATACAATATTAAGTAAGGATCTGACGTAGTGTAAAAAATCCTGGACAAAGAACCAGGAGGTCTGTGCAAATGAGGGGTGGTTGTGAGAGGAGGTCACTCATTTCGTGACCGGAAGTAGACTTGGGAGAGGAACAAAGAGATTTCAAGTTTTTTCAAGTGGATTGTGAAGGTTGAACAAAGCAGATGAGTCTACATAAGTCAATATGATCCCCTGTGTTGTAAAAAGACCCCTAAGCAGGTGAGTGAGTGTGTGAGTGAACCTGGGGGTATGACCTCAGGAACCTGTCCCCTTTGGCTGGGAAGTATATGTGGCTTCATGCAGTTTAATTTCTGCCTAGAATCCTCCTTATTTGGCACTTTAAAGACTTCAGGGCTAAGTCAGAGATCTGTATTTTGCTGTGGAAGTGATTGGAATCAGAGACTCAGGTGAGATGCCTGGGAAATAAATGCAGGTAGTGAAAAAAAGACTCAGGACCACTTTAATCTTCAGAGGTTGGGCCAAAACAGAGGAGCCTAAGAGTGAAAAGAAAGGCCAGTGAGGTTTGAAGGAAGTCGGGAGAGCACGGTGATATTCCCACGGTAAAAGAAAAGTGTTTCAGAAAGTAGGGAACAATCAGTAACACTAAATATTGCTAAGATGCTCAGTATGGTGAAGGGACAGATGTATTCATTCTATTGGGCAATATGGAGGTCATCAGTGACCTTGATGAGAACAGTGAGAAGTCAGAAGCTTGATTGGAGTGGTCAAGATGTGACTGGGGGTAAGGAAGTAGAGACAGGAGGCATCGTTATTCTTTTGAGGCATTTTCTGTAAAGAGAAGGAAATAAAGGGTAATGACAAAGGGCGACTTGGGTCAATGTGGGTGATTTTTATGATCAAAGAAGCTAGATCATCGGATAAGACCAATTCTGAAGCGTGGGAGAAACAGGTGATGTAGGAGGGCATAATTGCAAGGTAATGTGAGGACACAAATTCCCAGAGCCAAGTGGAGCCCTGGGCTTTTTAGAAGACAGGACATAACTACTTCAGTAGGTGTAGGTGAGAAGGTGGAAAGCACAGACACAGAAAACAATAGGTACATAGGTTTGGTGGTGGGATGATGAGCCAATTAAATGGCCTCTTGTTGCTCAGGAAAAATGAAGTGAGATCAAGGGCGGAGATGACACAGGAGTGGTTGAGGAGAGGACCAAGAATGAGAGAATTATCTAACACAGCTGGAAGCAAACACCTTGGAGAAGGGTGACTAGGGTAGTTAGTCAGTATCAGGCAGAACTAGCTAGCAGTATTCAGTAGTTTTCAATGGCTAAATTCAGTTATAGGTCTGTGACCAGAATTAAATTTAATCAGGTTTGGAGGTTTTCCAAGGAGGCAGGAAGGAGAGAGAGGGGAGGAAATTAATGAATGGAATTAAGAGTTTGCGTGTGAGTGGCTTTCTGGACACAGAGGACAGGGAAGGACTGAGCTGAAGGAGCGGTAAAATGTCACCGGTGAGCGAGAAGTGATCAGGAAGTTGACATATGCGGTCTGCACAGATGGGGAAATGAGTGAATTATAGTCTGATGGTGTGAGCTCCTAATGCACTGAATATTTTGAGGAAGGAAGGGCAAAGGAAGACTTTGAAAATAGTACTGGAAATGAAGTTCATGAGCTATAAAGTAAAAGGCAGGCTTTGCTTGAGTCCTTGAAATAACACGATGTCAGTTAAGGTAACAGGATGACAAGATTTCAGTTCAGAAAATGTGAAGATGAACTGGGAGCTCCAGATAAACCAGTAAAGGAGGGTAGAGGAGGACGGAGGGGAGGGCATAGGAATAGGGGAGCAAGGCTGGAGGGAGATGGGGTGATGAAAGACAGGCCGTTAGGTTTCTGAGAGTGGTTGGGTTGGAAGGGAATACGATGCCTGAGAGTTAGCTTTGATGGCCTCTGAATGTGCAGCCCCGCAGCATCAATCTGTCCCATGTGATTGGAAGGAGCTGTTCGGCTTTGGGCAGATGGCTGTATGTCAGCTCCCTTGTGTTTCTGGCCTCTCTCAGGGTTCTTATTGTTGCTAGCTAGCTGCATGTTCTTAGTCAGATACTTGTCTGACTGTCATGTGCCCTCACTTATTAGGTGAATCACCGTGAGTGTCCACGTGCTGTTTCACTCTCTGACATGTTACCCTTCCTTGGCTGCCTTTTGAAATGTTGGACATTCTTTAAGAATCACCTCAGAAGCTATCTGTGTCTTTGGTCTTTCTCAGTTCAATCCCCCATCCCAACCAGATGTGAGTTTTTTCTTCTCAGGAGTACTGAAAGCCTTTGTGCAAGCCACTCCACTGATACTTGTCGTCCTCCACGCATCACAATTCATCTGTCCTCCTTGGTAAAAACCCCATGAGAATAGGAAATGTGACTCATTTTTTTGGTTTATAGGAGATTATGGTAAGTGATCTTCAAATGAATCAGTAAGGTATTCTTCTGGAAGACAAAGTAGAAATGATGTGACGGAGACTCTTAGAAAAGGGAAAAATACCTTGTCAAAATAATTCAAAGTTGTGTGGGACATTTAGGTGACTGATATTATCAGGTCTAATCATTGTTTACATAGGTCCTGCTGCAAGCTTGGAGCAGTTACAGATATTATAAAGCTATCAGTAGAAACTTGATCGCTCCACACAAAGAGCCTGGAAGCAATTGTCATGTTAAGTGGAAAATAGCAGAGGAAGGAAGAAGTGAAAGAGTATTAAAAATACAATAACGCACCTCATGTATATCTGAAATTGGAGATGCATATCCACCTGAAGACAAATATGCTATAAAACTAAACTTTAAAGTGGAATACATACACAGTAAGTAATGAAACTTTTTTACATAATATACATTATATCTAGAATGTAGACATATGAAATGACCAAAATATTTGGCATAGTTTAAAGTTTGCTCTTGTTATTTAAAACTTGGTTTACATTTATTGGCTTTGATTAAACACACATTTTGTTATTGTATAAATGAGGTATACGCGTATTTTAGATAATCTAAATTAGGAAACACTGTTTCCTAAACTTATAACAACTCTAAAGATGTCCTACCAGGGGCTGGGGATTTAGCTCAGCGGCACAGTGCCTGCCCTGCAAGCGCAAGGTCGTGAGTTCAATTCCCGGTACCAGAATAAAATAAAATAAAATAAAAACAAAACAAAACAAAAACAAAAAAGATGTCCTTCCATTCTTGTCAGTACAGTTAAACCATGCAAATCTGCTAAAAATCTAAATATTGCCTTAAAAAACTAATAAATATATGTAAACACTTCTATATAGCTGTGATGCTGATTACTGTTAACCTCATGGCACATTAAATACATTTGTGTTTCCCAAGTGTACAGGCCTTCCGGAATGCAAAATTTAAAGCATCTGATCATGCTGATGACCTCCAGACTAAAACTGTTCATGATGATGGACTTTTTCAGGTTTATATTTATGTGAATGTTATATAGTTGTGTGATGACAGCTAAATAGGCCTAAATAATAGGCAGTCCAGGCATTGACCCCAATAAGTGTATTATAAAAACTATAGTGGTTCCAACCTACATTATTCAATCAGTGTTTCATCTGCTCTAAGAATCTGTGTGTTTTCCTTTGATGCACACTGTGGCCATGAATTAGTATTCTCTGATGTGTCCTACCTAGCACCTTCGGAGCAGAGAGTTAGTGCATGTTTTCCAGCGAACTGTCTCACCTGAAGGTCATGAGGCTTCCTTTGCCTCTTGGGTTCTCTTGAACGCTTCTGACTTTTCCTACGTGTCTGTGTAAGAAAAAGATCGATGTCATGCTCAGACAGAAGAGTTCCTAAGTGACGGAGCTCTCCATAAGCACTTTACTAGGACAGGGCTTTCAGTTTATGCATACAGGCCTCTTCTTCGAGGCCGTCACATAGGCTGGCATGAGACAAGTCTGGCGTCAGGAGCGTACTGTGCCCATGCTAGCACTGTTCGCTGGCTGACCCTGGCTTAATGCGTGCCCTCACCCTCAGTCACAAGGTTTTTCTGTCTTCACACTGATGTCATCACTTTGCGTCAATCCCATGACTCTCACTGGACAGAATCTGGGTCTCAGGCTTTTTGACTCCCGTAAGACTTTTCATCCCTAAAAAGTTTGGGGTAAAATGGGCGAGTGGGAGGAAGGATAGCACCTGACCCTACCTAGTAGCATCTAAGGCCCACATGCTAGTAGCTGTCTTGTGGAAGGGTAGAGAGTATTCTCTAACACCTGGGCTTTATTAAATTGGTCTCTGAAAATCCTTTTTGCATTCTTTTGTGGTCCTTCCAATAAGCAATTATTTTTCCTAAACAACCACCAAACTATGAGGGTACTGACCTCATAGAAAAATTCTTCTTTGCTTAGTGAAGTTTTATTGATATCTAAGTGATTTCAAGGCCAGGCCTATGGGGAATATTTGTTTTACAGACAATCATGAATTAGTAAATACTAGTAGTGTGTTAGTTTTCCGTTGCTGTAACAAAACACCTGAGAGAATCGACTCAAAGAAGGAAATGGTTATTCTGGCTCAGTTTCAGAAGTTTCAGTCCATTGCTGTTAGGCCTGTGGTGAGGCAGAAACATCCTAGAAGAAGGATGTGGGAGAGGAAAGGTGCTCACCTGTGGCAGCCAGGGTAAAGAGGTGGGAGGAGGGACAGGAGTGGAATGAGGGGTGGGGTGGGAGAAGGAAGGAGAGGAGAGGAGTCTGGGGTCCAGATATAGTCACCCAAGGACAGACTCCCTGATCTACTCCCTTCAGCTAGGTCCCACCTGCCATGTTTCCATCACTTCCTAAAAATATCATCGAATTAGGAACCCTCAATGGATTAACCCACTGATGAAGTTAGAGCCTTCATGATCCAATCACCTTCTAAAGGCCGGGTCTCTAAACATTGCTGCACAGGGCACCAAGTCTTCAACAGATGAGCTTTGTTAGGGAGGGGTGGAGTGCTTCAGATCCAAACTGTAAGAGCTAGCAAGTAGAATTCTCTGTTCAGAAGAGAGGGGTGTACAGATGTTCCTCAACTTATGATGGGGTTATATCCAATAAAATCATCTATGTTGAAAGTACTGTAAGTAAAAAAAAAAAAAAGTGCCTTTAATGCAACTAACCTATTGCACATCATAGCTTAGCAGCACAGCACGTCCTAGCAAATCCATCGGTTACCCGCGTGATCATGTGACCGACTGGAAGCTGCAGCTTGCCATTGCCCAGCGTCCTGACAGAGTATGTTCTGCACATTGCTGTCTCAGGAAAAGATCTCATTCAAAATATTGTAACTCAAACTGCCATAAGCCAGAGACAACTTATAGAAGTTTCAATCATTTTTTTATGAAGTTGTGATATGTGTGTTTTCAGCGATTGATTTTTGAGATTTTCCCCTCCAAATATTTACTGCACAAAGAAACAATCAGTTCTTATTTCATACTGGAAAACAAGAATTCATTCCCAACAGCATGGCATAGGAGGAAACATTCTGAAACTTTATATTACTTTTAACATGACAAATACATGATAAAAATAAGTTACTGAATTTATTTTATTTTTTATTTTTTCCTGGTACCAGGATTTGAACTCACAACCTTGCGCCTGAGCTAAATCCTCAGCCCAAGTCGCTGAATTTAAACTATGGGTTATACATAGATGCTTTAAACATTAACAGTAAGATAAGAGAATCAAGAAAACTCTGTAATAACATGATAGTGAAATATTGAAGGAACGATAATATATCTTTCTGCAATTCATTTGATTTGCAATTATTAGTTAGTCATACGATAATTTTTTGTTTGAATTTCTCTTGAAATTTCCTTTATGTATTTTGATGTCTTAATTTCATGTGTAGTACTGAATTCCTGATCCTTGGGTATATGAAAAAGAAGGAAGATTTTATGCATAAAAGTAGTTATTACTATTTCAGTTAAGAAGAATCATGATTAAATTTTGAAAATAGTCCTTAACCAAGAAATGTAGATTTAATTATAGATAAATAAGTAGTCAAAGCTGAATACAATCACAGGTTCTTGAGAAGCTGAGTCAGAAGGATGGCAATTTGGAAGCCAGCCCGACAACGTAGCAAGACTGTATCTCAAAATAAAGGACTAGGTATGTAGCTCAAAGGTAGAGCAGCCCGGGTTTCAATTCCTAGTATTTAAAAAAATACAAACAAATGAACAAATAAACGAAAAAAAAAAACAAAAACCAAACCCCAGAATATGGGTGGTAGAATATTTCCCTGCATAAATCTATGGGAGCCTGGAGGGAGATTAATTGTAATTAGTTGACATAACATTTAGGAAGCCTCAGCCTCTGATGTGGAACTACACTGGGTTCATTGTAGGCAAAGACACTGTTTTGGTTTCATTGTAATAGTTGCCAAGCAGTTTCCAAAGCAAAATTAATAATATCAACTTTGCCCTTTATTTTAGTGGAGTATATTTTTCCATGTGAATGAATTTTCTAGGTGAGTGATATTCATTGATTTGAGCACTCACATTTTCAATAATATTCTAGTTCCTTGAGGACAGGGACCAAGAGTCTTCTTCTATTTTTTATAGCATATTTCCTAGTGTAATTACTACAGTAGTAGGTTCGACTAATTTAAAATACACCCCTTGACTCTGTGGTATGTTTTTACGTACTTTATCTTTCACAGTCTCATTAAAGCAGCAGGGTCAGGAGGAAGCATCCTATACATACACTTCAGTATAAATGTTTATTTGTGTTTTCATCCTCTCCTAGACAGTAAGCTTTCTGTTGCATTCATCACTGTGTCTTCAAAACCATCCCCGTGCCAATTGGGTGGCTCTCACTAACAGTTGACTGCTTTGACCTGACGTGCTTTGAAGTTGGGCGTTTTAAACCTGCCTTCACTTTGCCAGTTACTAGCTGCATTATTTTCCTGCCAGTTATTTCCCATGAATCTCACTTTCCTCTTACGGAAAGCTGTGAAACTGGGACAGAGTTATGGGAATCACGTGAGGTGATTCATGTGTGTGCAGCTAACCATTGTTAAGCATATATCTAGAGGCATCCTACACATGGTGCCTCTATTTCCTTCCCTTGCTTTTTTGCCAGGTAGACATTTCACCGCCCCCCTTTTTTTTTAATAGAGGAAGAAATCAGGGCATAGAAAAGTCATATGACTTACCAAAGTTCACTTTTACATTAGAAAAAAAAAAAGCCCACCACAATTAGACCCTTATCTCCTGAGCTTACTTTCAGTGTTTGTGTTATCATATCATACTACCTGGTATTTGTTTAACAAAATCTGTAGATGGTTATTGAGTTTTGTGCTTCAAGTCCTAGTGAAGAAATACAGAAGAGAATCATTTAGACTGAAAGACAGTGACAATTTTAAAAATGTATGCAAAAAATATTTACTGTAAACAGTAAAAAGCACTCAGCTTGGTCTCATGTAATGTTCAAAATTGAATGTGGCAGTCATTGCCTTAATAATTACAAGTGGCGGTAATAAAAAGAAAAGAACTCAAAGAGTTATAATCCAACACAGTACACAATAAGAGCCTGGAAAGTGGTGTAATTTTAAAAAATGCCGAGAAGCAGAAGGAGTTACTTCTAGAAGGAAGCATATTTGGGCAGGCGTAACAATTCCTTCTCCCATCACAGTGTTGTACGATCTCAGGGGCTTGAATACTGCACATTCTTAAGTTCTTCCGCCGGTTTGTTTTAGGTATTATCAGCAGAAAACATCTGGATTTGGATTCAAAGACAGAGCTCTTAATAAAAAAAAGTGGCGGGCAGTTGTTGATGCTGCCTTGTCCCTATCTACAGTAGCTATCCTGGAAAGGATCACATTTGTTTTCCATGTTTGATTAGTCACGATGACAAATGCAGGCTATAAATGGGTTCCCCGCTTTACTGTTGATGATTCATGTCAAGTGTGGCAGGTGATTCCTTATGCTGAATCCTCTGACAAACACTTAGTTACAAAATGATAGACATCAAGTTCAGCAAAACAGTCAGGAGCAGTGTGCAGACAGTTGCACAGGATACTGCACTACACAGTTCAACCTTTCTTTTCGCAGACGGCTTTTATTTCTCTCTTCTCGTTTCCTCCCTCTTTCTTATTTCCTTCTGGTCTCCTTTCCCCTCCCTGTTATAGTTTAGATTGAGAATGTCCCCCAAAGCCCCATGGGCTCAGAGGTGGGCTTTATAAAAGGTAGTTGGATCATGGGGGGCTCGAGCTGAATGTGCTGTTAGGAAGTGGAATCTGGTCAGAAGAGGTGAGTTGCAGGGCATGGGACCTGGCAGGGTTTATTTCTCTTCCTGGTTCCCTCTTTCTGTCTCTGCTTCTTGCGCATCCTGCCATGAGCAGCTTTCTTGTGCCCACGCCCCTCTGCCATGCCATTTTTGTGTTTATTTATTTATTTAGTTTGTTTTCTGTTTTTCTTCCGGTACCAGGAATCGAACTCACAACCTCGTGCTTGCCAGGCAGGTGCTGTGCCGCTGAGCTAAATCCCCAGCCCCTGTTTTTGTAGCCATTTTTTTGTTTGTTTGTTTTGTTTTTTTTTCCGGTACCGGGAACCAAACTCACGACCTTGCACTTGCCAGGCAGGCGCTTTGCTGCTGAGCTAAATCCCCAGCCAGCCCCTGTTTTTGTGTTTAAACCTGCTGAACCTGGGCTGAAACTTCTGAACTGTGAATCAAAATAAACCTCCCCTCCTTTAAATTGCAGCATCAAGTATTTTGCCCCAGGGACTAGGAAAGTGACTAAGCATTCCTTCTTATTGTTTGTGCTTCCATTCAAAGGGAGTGTTGTAGTCAGGGTTTACAAGGGAAAAGTTTGAATATAAGACACATAATTTATAGGGTTATTTTATAATATTCCCCCAAAGAGGCAAATGCAAGAGAGTGCAGGAGATAGGTCCACACACTAGAGACCCAAAGAATCCAGCTGAGGGCCTGGATCCCAGGGCAATGTCCTGTACAAGTTCAGCTGGAGACCTAGAGCCTATGGCAGTGCCTTCCACAAGTCCAGTTGGCCACCTAGGGTCCACAACAATGTCTCCTGCAAGTCTGTATCAAGGACCTTCACTGGGAGGGCCCAAAGGTCAGCGGTGGAAGGCAGAAAGTCTGTGCCAGCAGGATGAAGGATCAGGGCCAGCAGGCTGTGGGATCCAGGAAGCACTGGAGCCAGGAAGCAATGCTCCTCAGGAACAGCGAAGACCTGAGCTCCTCTGATGATGAGAATGGCTGAGTTCATGTCAGGAAAACCACCGTGACAAGCGTCTCCGGAATCAACAGCATGCGGTCTCCTCCTGTTCTCCTTTGTACGCTGTTGGCAACGGTTTATTCAGGAGGGCTTTCCCCACCCAGGACCACGCTGATTCAGTTCAGCTGGGTGTTACAAGTTGACTACCGCAGGGAGTATACAGAAGAAACTGAAATTGTTTCCTTCCCAGATAGAAGTGACAATAGACTTAGGGAGATACAACCTGAAGCACAGAGTGATAGGTGATTGTAGCTAAGTCTAGAGTGAGGCAGCTGTGAATAATTTGAGGTTGAGTGTGGCAAGCAAGTTTTTGTTTGTTTTTGTTTTGTTTTGTTTTGTTTTTTTTCCAGGGCTGGGGATTGAATCAGGGGTTCCCATATGCTAGAAGCTACTCTCCAGCTCTTTTTATTTTGAGAAATAATGTCACTAAATTGCTCAGGTTGGCCTCAAACTTGCAACCTTCTGCCCCTGCCTACTTGAATAGGAGGTATCACAGGTGTGTGCCCCCACAGACAGCACCGGGAAAGCTTCTTGCACCAGTTTGCTTGTTTTCTTTTCTGCCTGCTTTAAACCAAGTTTCGTCGTGGTCTAGTCATTTGATTCCATCTACATTTTACTTTTATTCATGCAACCCTATCTACGGTTTTGTTTGTTTTTATCATCTCATCCAAGCTGACTGATGCCTAACTTTAAAATCCCACTTGCTGACATTTATTCAGTGTTCAAACCTTAGTGCAATTGGTGATGGACATAGCTTCTTTACCCTCCATATCTCCTCACACTGGTTCGTGACTGTGACGTCTAGCGGGATTTAATAGTAGTTTCCAGGAATGACTTTGGGTACAGGCCTTCCCTTTCTGGCCTGTTAAAAAGCTGGAGGTGTATTCGTGTTAGAATTTCCCTGATATTTTTGTGAAATTCAGCAGTGAACCCATCAGGCTTTTTTCTTAATAGTTTTTTAAAAAAATTATTGCTTCAACTTTATTATCTCTTATTGAATTATTCAGGGCTCTTACACCCTGTTTCAGGTTTTGTAATTCATATGTATTTAGGCATCCACTCAGTTCTTCTGAATTGTCCAATGTATTGGTGTACGGGTTCTCAAAGTAGTTACTAACAATCTTTTGGATTTCTTCATTGTCCACTGTGATCTCACCATTTTCATTTCTAATTGTATTAATGTGGGTTTTTTCTTTCTATTTTTTATTTAGACCAGCTAAGGGTTTGATATTTGGATTACTCTTTCAAAGAACCAGTTCCCCGATTCATTCTTTATATTTATTTTTGTCTCCATTTCATTGCTTTCTGCTGTGGAATTTATAATTTCGTTCCTTGTAACAGTTTTGGGTTTGGATTGTTCTTTTTTTTTTTTTTTAGGACTTTGAGGCTATTTATTTGGTCCCCACCCCTGTTTTTTTTTTGATGTGGGAACTCATGGTTGTAAATGTCCCTCTTATGACGGCTTTCATTGTGTTCCATAAGTTCTGGTGTGTTGTACTGGCATTATTGTTTAGTTCTAAAAATTGTCTTATTTCTTCCTTAGTTTCTTCTGTGACCCATCGATTATTCAATAGTGTATTGTTTAATTTCTGTGTTTTTTTTTGTCACTGGTTGTTAGTTTCATTGTGTTATAATCTGATGATATTCATGGTATAATTTTGATTCTTTCGCCTTTACTTACACACGCTTATTGGCTAATATGTGGTCTATTTTGGAGTGACTCCCATGTGCTGCTGTGAAGAGTGCATATTCTGTTGTTGTTGGGTGGAACACTCTGGAGAGAACTATTAGGTTAATTTGTTTGAAGGTTGGTTTAACTCCATTATTTCTTTGTTGATTTTTTTTGTCCAGTTGATCTGCCTGTTTGTGATAATGATGTATTGAGGTCCTCTACTATAATTGTGTCTATGTTTATTTGACCTTTTATGTTCAGTAGTGTTTGTTTTCTGAAGCTGAGTATGCTGGTGTTTGGTGGACATATGTTAATAATTGTTATTTTTTCCTGTTGAGTTCTTCTTTGAACTAATACTATAGGTACTGATGTCTTTGCCTCTTCTTATCACTTTTGGCTTGAAGTTAACTTTGAAAATATAATTGCTGCTCTTGGTGGTTTTCAGGTTCCCATTGTATGGAGTATTGTTTTCCATCTTTTGATTTTAGTCTTTGACTTTCTTTGGGGATTATTCTTGTATACAGCGTACTGTTGAATTTTGTTTCTTGATCCATTCTGCCAATCTGTGTCTTTTAATTGGGGAACTGAGACCATTCACACTGAGATTAAAGGTGTTGACTTATTCCTGTCCTTGCATTATTTTCCTATTGCTGATTCCCTTTCTTACCCTTATACTCAGCTTTTCACCCTTCCTGGCATATTCTTTCTATTGGACCTTTTGGCATTGTTAACTTTACTGTCTGTTTATAGGGTATTACTCAGAATTTTTTGGAGTCTTGGTTTGTTGGTCATAAATTTTTTCTTAGGTGGAAATACTTTATTTCTCCATTAGTTTTGAAAATTAGTTGTGCAGGATATACCAGTCTGGGTTGGAAATTGCTTTCTTTTAGTGCTTGAAACACTTCATTCCAAGCTCTCCTGGATTTTAAGGTTTGTGTTGAGAAGCGTGCTGTGATTCTAATTTCTCAGTAATTCATTACTTTTCTCTAATAGCTTTTAAGATTCTGTTCTTGCATTCGACTTCTGGGGCTTTGACTCTGATGTGTCATGGAAAGGGTTAGGGTTGGCTCTGATGGTGCCTTGGTGTTCTACACACATCACTTATCTATGTGTTAAATTTTTTATGTTTTTTTTTTGTTCTCTTGTTGTTTTTTTTTATGTTCTCTTGCTGTTTTTAAGATATCTCTCAATAATTTGTGGCCAACGCCAGCCCTGCATTCTAGTTCTGATTCTCTGTCCTCACATTGTTAGCTTCTGCTCTCCATACATTCAGTACAGTTTTTCATCTCCTAAGTATCCAGTTGGTACCTTTTCATGGATTCTAATCCTTTCTATACTGGACATTCATGCTGTGTATCATTTTGTCTTGGTGATGGGAAAACTAACCAGTACTATAACCATGTATGCACCTTTTAGAATTCTGTTCTTATATATATGCTGTGAAGTTTTGCATATTTTGTTTTGTCTTAGATATATTAAAATTCTTGCCTTAAGGGGCTGGGGATTTAGCTTAGTGGCACAGCGCCTGCTTGGCAAGCGCAAAGTTGTGAGTTCGATTCCCAGTACGTGGGGGGGGGGGCAACCCAAAAAATTCTTGTCTATATTTCTAGTTTTTAAAATTTTACCAAGGAAGGTCTAGGCAGAACACTTAGCAGTAGTGACTCAGCAGTGCTCCAATCTGGCTGGACTTGATGACATTTCTGTTTAAACTGTCAGAAAGAGTTATTAGGAACCAATGAAGAAAGAGGATAGCGCAAAATAATTTCACTGACATGCATAGGAGGATGTAAATAATGCTTGGTTTGAAAATCTAGTTAACAGTCCTGCCAGTCAAGAAAAATGTTGCTTAAGAAAGAATAGCAGGAAAGGCTATAAAGTGTATAGATTTATCACCAAAAGGGGTGTTTTGATCTGTACTTGGAATAACATAGTTGAGTTTAGAAGTATGTTTATTTCAGAAGCAACATGGTGAATTTCAAAAATTATACGATGTGAGTCATAATCGGCTGTAGAGTTGTCGAATGCTATGCGTTGAGGTCCTCAAAGCTGAGGTCACTGAAAAAAATCTTGAGCAGCCATAATTTTATTGACCACAGTTCATTTGCCATCTATCTTAGGAGAAAAATTTGTGATAATAAAAGAGCCTAAATGTGTAAGATATTCAAAAATAATGACGTATCTTTAGTGTGTCTTGTGACTCAGTATAAACTTTGATCATGTATTGTTTACATTGATATTCAAGTGTCTGATATGAATTACTGGTTGAAATTAGGATTTAAAATAATGCAAATCTTCAATCATCAAAAATTAATTTGATTTAACTACTTGCTATGTAGCAATTATGAAGGCAGGGAAGTGATATGACTATTTATAAGGAACAGTTTCCATAAGACGTGAAACAATGAAAATCTTTACGTCGTTTAAACAAACCCACAAGTAAAAAATTTGCCAGTATCGTTTTTTTTTTTTTTTTTTTTTTTGGTTTTTCTCTGGTACCGAACCAAACTCACGACCTTGCGCTTGCCAGGCAAGCGCTTTTGCCGCTGAGCTAAATCCCCAGCCCCTGCCAGTATCTTTTTTGTTGTCATTGCCATTGAATAGATTCTTTTTTTTTTTGGTTTTTCTCCGGTACCGGGAACCGAACTCATGACCTTGCGCTTGCCAGGCAGGCGCTTTGCCACTGAGCTAAATCCCCAGCCCCTGAATAGATTCTTGAACAGAGAGGAAATTTACTAACTTGAGTTTTGTTATCTCAGTCATCTGCTGATTACAGCCATCCCTAGGAATTAGATTAGAATATCATTTTTTTCCTTTCTCCTAAAACTAACACCAGGCATAAGAACGGCCTTTGCTAATTTGTCCATGATGACTTCACCCTTTCCCCACTGTGTCTCTCCATCATTTGTGGTAGTTTTGCAGAATAGCACTTGCTTATTTGCTCCTTGGCAAAGGTAAATAAAGCATTTAGCCTGTGTAAAATAATGGAATAATAATTTACACATGCTTTCAAAAGGATAATCTACTTCCTGAGTGAGGAAAACATTCATAATAGTTGTTTGGTATCAAAATATGTAATTCCTCCTTCAGCTAATGATAGAGTATATCTGAGGTTCTTCACAGTAAACATTCTTGATCCCCACCCTACTTCACTCTAGTGTCTATCAAAAGCCTGTCTGGAGAAGTCATATTAAAGATATATAGGGGGAAGAAAGAGGGAGGCAAGGAGTGTTTATTTGTGTATTAATAATTTTTCTAAAACAAGCACTTTTTTGAAAATTGTGTTTCCCTTTTTTGCTATGGCTACAAGGAAGCTCCAAGACATGTTTACTAAGGATTATAGTAACTAAATTAACATTTCAGGCTAGTATATTTGCCTGATATTTCAAATATGGTTTTTGCTTTCTCATTTTCATTTTTACTGTATTATTGTACATATGAACTCCTTCACATCCTTTCATCAAAGCATAGATTGCAACAAAACAAAAACTCAGAATATTATTTCTGTCTTAATAGCTTCAAATGAGGTCAAAATCCCTTTCCACTTTCTTCTTTCCACAGTTCTAGGAGGCTGTTTAGAAACTTGAGGTAACAAGACATAGTGAAGTTGTTTTGTTTGAAGTTCACTATAGTCATGGACTCTGTAACTAACTGGGGCCTTTTATTAATTGGATTATAATACTGAATTACAGAATCACAAATACAATAGAAGTAGTCACATTTCAGGCTTTGTACTATAAAGGAAATTATTACAATATACAAATAGAGCAAGTCCAGCCAACTGCAGCGTGACTACAGTGCTGTGTTCTCAGACCTGTAAATGCAAGGATCAAGGGCTCAAATATGAGCTCAACAGGTTTGCCAAGGAGACCTTTCTGTTTTGATTACTTTGTTCCAGTGTCTGGTACGTAGTACAGTCTCAATGAATATGCGCTAAGTGCCTGTTTCAAGAAATATAATTTATCATCCGTGATAGATCTATCAATGGTACATCTGGAGTTAAGTTTAATCTCTGTTATATTTCTGAGTAGGATAGGGGCTGAGTGGTGAGAGGGGGAAGGAAACCGTGGTGAGATTTCTCCCTAAATCCGCACATTTACCATTTTGGGTACTCTTCTTTCCTGGAGAGATCTAAATATTCAGTTGATACTGTTTTTCTTCTGCCTAAAGAATTTCCCTAATTATTTCTTATAGTTTTGTTGATGATAAATTATTTCAGCTTTTGTAGGTCTGACTGGGTCTTTATTCTTTAGTGAACTGAATGGAAAGAAAGTATATCCATACTCACTGTGAAGATACAGGTATCACTTCAATGGAGCATGGAGTATTTCTAAATTTACTTTTTTAAAAAAATTTATTTTTATTAGTACATGTTTGCATGTTTATTAGTACATAATGATTATATTCATCATAAGGGGTATCATAATTCTTTTTTAAAAAACTTTTTTCCCTTCCCTTCTGTATTTCTGACATTATGGTGTCAAGCTCAAGGTGTTTCTCATCAGGAATGTCCAACAAAGCTTACCCCTTTTGTAAATGATCTCTTTATCAGGTTAATATTTAGAACTTTTGCTGAATGACTTATCTTGTGCTGTATATATCAGCCTAAGTAAAATATTGCAACATAAATCAGTGTAAACTACCATCTTGAGTTGTTGGAGAATGGCTTCAACAGATAGAGAACAGTTATTATTCAACACAGCTATAAAGTCCCTAGGGACAAGGTGAGATGGGTGTTATGTAGGAATGAATGGCCCAGCTTCCAAGAATTTTTTAAATCTCCTGCAGCCTTACTGGGTAGGAGTTTTATGGATGACTGACTTGCAAAATCTGTTTTCCATGGTCTGCTGGTGTTAATCATCAACAGGTATTACTGGATGACTGTAGCTTGTCTAATAGGAGAACTCCAGAAAGAACCGAGATAAAATGGTCCTGAGAAATTGACAACTAGGTTGATAAAGATGGATAGAAGCTCACTATCAGATGTGATTTGCATTCTTTAGTCCACAAAGATTAAGGTTGACAAGATTTGTGCCTAAAGGTTATAAAGGACAGGTATTCATGGGTCTTGAAGGACTCTGAAGATTTGCATTCACTACTTCCTGTCTCTGGAACATGTGAGATTGTCTTTACAATATTTGTCATTATTTGCAGTTATATGCTTATTTGTTCATTGTCTATGTCCAGCAATGACAGTTAAGTACCATGAGAAAAAGACCATCTGTCATGCTCACTGTGATATCCCAGAACTCAAAAAATGTTTGTTGAATGATTGAATGAATCAAAAATGGCATTTTCATTGAGTCATGAATCATGTCAAAAGTGAAGGACACATCTTGGCAGTAGGAGTTAGTTTTCATGTTCATTAGAAGAAAAAAAGTATAGAAAATACTACAGAAATTTCAACCTTGATAGTATTAACCATCTGATAGTAATAATATAAAATATTGGTGAATGCTGGCTCCATCAGAGCTTATTATGGGCAGTAAGGGGCCAGGCATGGTGGTGCATGCCTGTGATCCCAGCACTCTGGAAGGCTGAGGCATAACTGCAAGTTTGAGTCCAGCCTGGGCAACTTAGCAATCTGGCCTCAAAATTTTTAAAAAGGGCTTGGCATGTAGCTCAATACAAAGGTCCTATTTTGGTCCCTAGTACTAAAGGGGGGAAAAAAGCAGTAAAACTTACGGTGTGCAATGGTACATGTCTTTTTAAAAATTGGTCTTTGTTGTTTTCTATCAGAAAGCAGAATACTATACAAAATAGTTTATATTCTGATCCAGAATGTCTTTTTCTTATTCTCTACGTTGTATCTGTACTGGCCTCTGAGAGAGGACCGAAGATGAGATGAGACGGGTGGAGGCTTGGGGTCACAGGGACACTTTTGTCTGAATCCACCTGATGGTGGTGCCACCTGAGGGAAGGGCTTTGAGCCGCCACATTTACCTGACATGAGACAGTGGCAAGAAGAAAAGAACAAAAACCAAATGAGGCCTGATTTCACAAAGGCTTATTTCACCTGAAAGCATTCTTTTTACAAAACCCAAACATGCGCTATGTGTGATAGGACGTTTCAGGAATCCAGGAAATTTAGGAAGTGTAGGCTACTGGAAACCCACTGCCAGCATTTGAATCCTAACTCTACCTCTGAAAGCCTTTCTGAGCTTCAGTACCCTCAACTGTAAAATGGGGATTAACACAGCAGCTACCGCCTACTTTTGTTGGAATTTTAAATGAGTTAATGCATATGAAAGGCTTAGAGTGGAATGAAGTCTAGTGCATAAATGTGAGGAAACATAAATGTGTTTTTTAAGAAGTAGCACAGGGTACTGGAACTGGAGGTAAAGGAAGCAAGTGTAGGATGCTATAGAAGATGTATGAGACTTAAGGGGAGAGCGGAACAGGACGAGAGATTTTGTCTTGGGAGCCTGAGTCAGGTTTGAGACTGTGGAAGCGCAGCCCCAGATGGCTCAAGGCTAAGAAGCCTTGGAGAATGAGGTTGTTGTGGACCCATAAAAGCCATGTCCTCTGGAGTATCCAGTGAGACTGAAAAATGCCCATGCACAGTGTCGTATTAGAACCCATTTAACATTTCGGCCCGCTCCATCCTCTTCGTGCTTCCTTGTGCTGGAGCGCATGTTGGAATTTGATGTGTCTGCAGTGAGAGTGATAAAATCGGACAGGCATCAAACACTTGCTTGTAGGTAGAACACCCTTCCTGGCAGGATGTGGATTACCTGCTTCACAGCCAAATGAATTTATAAGAAGCTTTATAAATTACAGACCAGGGAACTGTTTAGAAGTTTCCTAAGGAGTAGGGAGTGGTAAATGGAAAATAATACTACAGTAAGCGTAATTTCTGACTTACGAGGCTCAGATATCATTGATATCGTTTTTACTGAGTGAGTTGGGTTCTAGTGTCAATTTACTGAAGTTAAGACAGTTCAGGCTTAATATGCCCTCAGTTGCTTAATCCTGTTTTCTTCACAGTGTCTAAAGTTTCTTAACTGCAGATTTTGTTCAAGTGGATCATTCAGAGTCTGGGGAAATGCTGTCGTACCACAGTAAAGATGAGTCCTAAATGAGTAATCTGAAAGCCTTCTCAGAAAAGCAGAGACTTAAATTGGGCCCTAAGAAAATGAATGAAATTTGCATTTACTGCCTTCTGATATGAAAGCATACCGGAAACTTCAGGTACTTTACTTTAGATACACTCAGCTTTCCTTCGTAGTAATTACTAATATGTAGTAATGCTATATATTAAAGGACATCATTTGCATTTTACAGATTGAGAAACTGGGAGGCGTGTACGTTAGGTGACTTGATCAGCTAATACTGTACTGGCAGAGTTTGAATCAGGGATGTCTAATTGCCAAATCCTTGTTATTTCTACTACCTCATCGCCCCTCCACTATTACTTTTAGATGGAAATACTGCAACAGGGGAAGGGATTTGTGGGAGGAGGAGGAGACATAGAAACAGCAACTGACAGAGAAAAGCCTGAGAAGATGAATAAAGTATGAATTGGATCCACCCATTCATTGTATAAATGGGAGCTCTTGGCATATGAAAGATGCCGTGTATTAAAGCGGTGTGATCCAACATTAGAGCATTTTGGTGAATGTGGACTTCCTGGTGGGAGGCACTCGCTGAGATTGTTTAGGTAACTATGGCCTGGAAGGAAGGTAAGAGGGTAAATCTGGGGGCCTTACCAGGATGGAGAACTCCAGCTGCGTTGTGGGTTGCTTTTGGAATTAACTTGGTCTTCACTTGCTTATCTGACCAAAAGCGACAGAGGTCGTTTCCGCCTCTTTGGACTATTTTGCATGAGCTTGATTCTTCTGAGTCAAACTGGAGTTGCCTTACACTTAAAATTGTATACACACGTTTGTGTTACTCTTCATTTTTTACATTTTGAAAAATCTTTTCAGGTCTTATGATCAAGGAATTAATCGGTCACAAAGTAAAGTTTCTAATAGCAAACCAAGTGGTTTTAAAATATTTTCTTCAAGGAAACAATTGAAAGATTATTGCAGTAACATCAGTTACTCCAGTGTTAACACTGCAGATGGTTAGTTCCTTCCAGGAGCTTAGCATTCACCAGGACTATTAATATTATATTTGTTTGCTTCCCTTGACCCGCTATGCTCTTCTGCTTCTATTACCACACCTATTGCAGTTTATTGAAATTATTTGTTCTAGATGTTTTTCTCTATCACTAGAATGTTTGTTCCTAGAGGACAAGGCTAATTACTTCTGCTTCAGCTCAGTGCTTGGAACATAGTAGGTGCTTTATAAATGCTAGTCAAGCTAATAAAAATTTTTTACAAACCTCTGAGAAATAGGCTATTAGGAATAGTTAATCGGGAGGGGAGCCCAAGCCTGCCTTTGTAACTAAGTTTGCTAAGCCCTAGATGGCAAAATACATAACTGACATCCTTATACGAGTGCCAGCTGTCACTTGCAGCAAGCTGATGTTGCTAACTCATCCCCAAACATGAAGGTGCCTTTGAGGCCTATCACTTAAGCACCGCTTGTGTGTTGGTGGGGTTGCATTGCTTTTACTTTTACTGGAATTTTCCTCTTAGTGAAAGGACACCCAAGAGCATGGAATGAGTGGTTTTGCCACTGGCCATCTTCTACAGAAAGCTAGAACTTGTTCTGAATTATGTGCATCCACCGCTTTGTAAATCATTGAACTGAATAAATGTGCAAAGCCCTCTGATACTGCCGCTAGGAAAATAATCTTTCTCCAAGTTCACTCTTAATTATTTTTGTCTCACAAATGTTATCTGAGGGAGTCAGCTACATGAATCCTTTTATTGTGACTAGAAATTTTGTTTGCAATTTCTGGGCAGCAGTCTTTTGGAAATTTACTGCCTCCTGCTCCAAATATGCTTCTTTTTTCAGATAGTAATTGAAGAAAATATTCCTTCACTCTAGAGGTATGTCTGCAGCATCCCCTCAAAAAGAATAAACATTCAACCCCCACCTTGAGTTATTCTTGAAGTAAACATGGCTTTAGTGTCACTATGACCTCACCATTCGCATCAAAATAGTCCAAATTCATGGTGTTTATAAGTCAGAACAGCCTAGGTGTTCTCATCACAGTGGATCTCTACATGGATCCACTGGAAGTGACACCAAGAAATATTTAGTTGTCTCCATTTTTCCTTAAGAATAATTAAGAACCTTAATTAGTACACCATTTAGGGTGGTAATTTTTTTTTTTTTTTTTTGGTTTACCTAATCTGGCCTATCACTTAAGCACCGCTTGTGTGTTGGTGGGGTTGCATTGTAAATGTGATAGGATTAAACAACAAATAGCAAGCATTTTCTCTGGCAAAGTGCTGTGCCAGGAACCATCATGCTCAGATAACCTTGTTCTTAAGAAACTCCTTACAGTCCGAGTGAGAAGGGACACCTGGAATGGTACAGATAGCTCAAGCACTGACAAACCACATACGTGAAAACAGTTGGAAAACCGAAAAAGCTCAGCAGGAGTGTAACATTTTAAGATACAACATGATGAATTGCCAAGTCGTGCCCTGAAGGGTAGAAGTAGAAGAAGGGAAGGATGTTTTCATGCTTAGAAAGGTTGTCAGCTTGCTTTGTTTTATGTAAAATAAAGGTTTTTTTTTTTGGTTTTTTTTTTTTTTTTTGTATTTTTGAGGCAGGGTCTTGCTATGCAGTTCAGGCTGGCCTTGAGCTCACTTTGTAGCCCAGGCTGGTCTCGAACTTGCAGTGACCCTTCTGCCTCAGCCTCCTGAGTGCTGGGATTACAAGTGTGCACCACCACGCCCTGCTAAAATAAAGCTTTTATCCAGACAGATATCACTAGAATATTAACCCATTACCTCCTAGTCTTACATGTGTGTTTTGAGATGTGGAGGCCCAGAGGTATACCTTCACCTTTCGCTTGACCCTTCCCCTTACCTTTGCATCTGGCTAACATTTTCTTATCTTTAAATTCTATCTCTGGCTTCACCTTTTACTGGTATTCCTCTAACGACTTACATCGAGTGTTTCTCATGGACCATTAAACATTCATTCCTTGAGATTTCTTTTCTTCTCAACTAGATTGTAAGTTCTAATGCTAGACCTTGTGTCTCAGAGCTCCAAATATGTGTCTGCATTTGCACTGTAATGATGTCTGTTCATCCATATCCCCCCAAAGACTCAAAGAGCCTGGGGCAGCAGCTGGTGTATATTCTTGATTGTTTTGGGCACTAGCCAAGCCTGGTGCTCGCCCCGTTGAAGCTCAGTAGCTTGCTCTTGAGGCCCTTAGGCAGTGAATGGGCGGTTGATTTCAGGTGTGAGTCTTGCCAGCACAAGGGA
The DNA here is from genome assembly GCF_000276665.1 of Chinchilla lanigera. NCBI lineage: Eukaryota > Metazoa > Chordata > Mammalia > Rodentia > Chinchillidae > Chinchilla > Chinchilla lanigera. The sequence goes on from NW_004955406.1 coordinate 24,012,651, forward strand.
AATGAAGATTGTTTTACCTCTCTGGAATGCTGGAAAATACTTTTGAGGCTAGAGAGTGGGAAAATGTGGGATTTGGGCAACAGAAAAAGAGAGGAGTGGAGGCCTAGAGCATGAGCATGTGAAAGAAAAAAGAAAATTGTGTCACAACCTGGTTTCCAGTCACTTGGTTTCTGAACAGTTTCACTGAGATGATAGTTCATTTTCTAGCAGGCATCTACTGTGAGTTACTTGAATAGCAATAGTAACTTAAATTGTATTTAATGTCTAGTTCTCAATAGTAGCTTGCATATTCTTGCATTTAAATTATTTTCCTTTTCTTTCCCATTCACTGCTTAACTCATTTAACAAATATTTGAGGACAAACACTGTGCAAGGCTCATAAAAACTTCAGTAACTGGACCAGTGTGGTGGTGCATGCCTGTAATTCTAGCACTCAGGAGGGTGAGGCAGGAGGACTGCTGTGGGTTTGAGGCCAGCGTGGCCCACATAGTGAGTGTGAGGCCAGCCTGGACTACATAATGAGACCCTATCTCAAAAACAAAAACAATCCCTCCCCCAAAACCAAAAAACCCAATCAACCAACCAACCAACCAAACAAACAAATGAGAAAACCTTTAGTAACTGGATACAGCCTGTGAAACACAATATTCCAAATTTAAAAGCTTAAAATTTCTCTCTGCAATTTAAGCCCAAGCAATTGATTTCATCCCTCAGGCTTATTTCGCAGGTGTAAAGATTTAGGTGGACGAGCTAGCTGCTGTGCATACTTTAGTAATCGTCATTTCAGCAAGGCCCTTTCAAGTTTTCTGTATTAAGTTACCGGGTGCTTTCGTTTTTATCTTGATCCCATTCTTTCCCACCTCCACCTCCTTGAGCTATTACCAGGGAGTAACTGGCTGAGAACTCAAAGTACAAAAGATTGCCTTCACAGTGCATTAATCTCTAACAATTTTGAACCGGAAGAGTTAAGGCAAAAGGATCTTTTCCTTGCTTTCATGATTTTTCAGGTCTGTATTAGACAAACACAAGCAAAGACTTTTATTCTTAAATCTGGGCCGCTTCAGATGCTTCCCATGGCATTAAGTGACACACAGTGATTGACGATGATAAATAGGGATTAAATGATTCAACTCTGTCACAAAAGCCCGTTGTCGTCTCAGCTGGTGATGTATACGGGGCTCAAAGAATGTGATTCGGATGATTTCAGAGTTTTTTCTTTGTCCATACTCAAAGAAGTGATTCGGATGATTTCAGAGGTTTTTCCTTTCTGTGTTCACTGATAGGTCTCAGTAAATGATACTAAAGGTTACAATTGTAACGGCCTTTGCTCTGGGAACTGAGATATTACCTGGGACTAGATACCTACTGGCAAAATGTAGTTTGTGACTGTTGTATGATGGCTAGGGTTTCAAACTACCAATCAAATCAGAGTGACACAATTCAAAATAACGAGTTACCTGCTAATGATGAGCATACTGATGGAATCTCCAGAGGGACATTTCAGATAATGAAGCCACCCTTCCCTGTGGTTCTTCCTGATGTAGCTCTGGAAGGCTCCCTCAAATTCTCTTCTGGCTCATTCTGCTGTGCAGAGCTCTCAGTTTCTGAATAACTTTTGCTAAGAAGTCCTCCCTGATTCTCTTATATGTATGCTCGCTGCTCTTTATGCTCATGTCTATTTTGAGATTAATGGCCCTGGATTGTTCCATCTGGCCTTCTTCTGCCCTTGCTCCCTCCTCCTCTGTTCCTTCTCCTCTTTATAGAAATCGCTCATCTTTGTTGAGAATGTAGTAGTCTGACTGTGGTTAGGAGAACACTGCTGAGAGCAGTCATGACAACTAATTTTGCCCATTCTTTGTTGAGGTAAAGCCCGCTGGTCTTCTTTTCCAGGACAATTGGAATTGTTTAGCTCACAATTCCCTGAGTATTTAAATTATGTTAAACAAAGATGTTTTATGAATATGTATAGGTTTCATAGTCAGTAAAGCCTAATACACCTCTTTAAATATAATAAAGTGTGCGTGTTGATCTAGTTTTCTTCTTTTTGCTCCTTTTGGAACTGACCATCTAATCACCAAGTAAAACCCTCTCTGATGTTCCCATCCTGCTTGTCTACTTGATGGTGATCCCAAGTTGAACTTCTCACTTCATATGTTTCCCCGGTTTTCTTCTTACATTTGATAACACTCTTTGTTTCCTTCTTTTTCTCTTCTATTCTTCTTTTGAATGATATATCAGTTAGAATTGTGTCGGAGTGTATATAATAGTAAAGTCTTAGGTCAATTCTTAAATAAATTGGAATTTATTTGTATCAAGTGATCTGAAGTTTTGGGACAGTTCTTTTCCTCCTAGCAAGAGGAAGAATAATTTGGTGCAAGGGCAGCAGCTACAGGAAAACAAAACAAAACAAAACAAACAAAACAAAACAGTGCTAGATATTCAGTAAAGTGATCATATCAAATTTTAGAGGTCTATTAGATATTTCAAGAATGCACTCAGATATATGAAATTGGGGAGTGAGAAAATTATCCTCAGTGAAGCACTCTATATGACAGACCCTATCACACAGCCTAGTCCATGGTAAGCACTCAATGTGTCTGATAAATGAACTAGTCAACAAGTATTTATAGAGCCCTTGTCTTGTGTCAGGTTGTGCTTTAGGAGCTGTGAATATGGCAGTGAGCAAAGCAGCTAAAATTCCTACTTTGTGGAACTTATAATGAATAAATGAATGAAATGTGAATATAGCTGATTATTTAGTGAAGTGTATTATTTTTTCCCTCTGACTTAAAAACTCTGAAAGTATTAATTAAAAATGAAATTCCCCAGCAAGATGATTATAAGAATGAGACAGAGAGACACACACACACACACAGAGAGAGAGAGAGAGAGAGAGAGAGAGGAGAGAGAGACAGATCATTATTCTGACCCATTTTGCCATTTTAATTTTACTTTTGCTATCTTTCTGTGCTTGAGCTTGTGAGTCATTTGGGGGTGTAGTAATTGTGGTAGATGGATGCTACATACGGTTGCTTTGGAGTTGGTTTCTAAGTTTTCCTTGAAATATGTTATTTATAGGCACATTATTTTGTCCAGCAGGTGTGAAGAGGCTCTACGCCACATGGGAGAGGGAGCAAGGTGTCCCTTCTGAGGTTTGTGATAAAACTGCTTGATAAATTCTTCAGGTGGACTGAGAGGTCCTTCTCCCTCCTGTAGCACTCGGTGTGCCAAGGCTGAGAAGCTCAAGGAAATTCATGAGTGTTAGTGGAGTGTTAGTGTGGTCTCACTGCTGTATTAAATACAGTTCTGACAAGTTTTATGCTGGTCAATATTCTGAAAAATGAATTGGCATCCTCTGAGTTTTCTGGCAGTTTGCAACTTAGAACAACTTACAACCGGCTGTGATTCTTTTTGCCTAGTGAAATTTCTGTTAAATGATACACATATCAGTTTCAGTGAATAGTTTTTATACATCAAGCATCAAGGTTAATTCTCAGAATGGGCTGTTCAATTTCCACGCTAAGCCCTACTTGACACGACGCTAAATGTCTTGGACCCAATTTTTCATTATTAACAAAGAAGAAGCTCAGTAGCAGCTTAGTCCTCTTTGGTCTCATCAACAATCTGTACATTGTTTAAAAAGTACATTTTCAATGAGAATGTTTCCTTTTATTTGTTGAATCAGGGAAAAGGCAGCCTTTTCTAAATAAAATACTTTAGTATCTCCAAATACGAAGTTTCGCTTTCTGTGGTTTCAGTTATCCACGTTCAGCTGTGGCCTGGAGGTACTAAATGGAAAATTCCAGAAAACAAACAATTGTGTGCTGTTCTGAGTGGCATGATAAAAATCTCACACCAACCCCCTCTGTCCTACCAGGACGTAATCACCGTGCATCCATGTATACTCTACCTGTCTGTGAGTCTCTTAGTAGCATACTTAGTTATTAGATGGATTGTTGTAAGATCACAGGGTTTGTGGTCAAATAACTGATATTTTACTTAATAGTGGCCCCAAAGGGCTAGAATAGTGATGCTGGCAATTCAGATACAGCATAGTGCTTCCTTTAGGTGAAAAGATGGAAGTCTTCTTGACTTAAGGAGGAAAGAAAAAAATTTGTATATTGACATTGCTAAGATCTATGGTGAATTAGGTTTGTTAATTTTTCACTGTGCCTAATTTATAAATTAAACTTCATCACAGTTATATATGTATAGAGAAAAATAACATATATATAGGGTTTGGTACTACACACATATGCAGTTTCAGACATTTACCGGGGTGGCAGGGGAGACTTTAGAACATATTTGATGGGTTTCTTCCTAAATAGAAATTCTGCTAAGTAATCATGGTGGTGGGCCAATATGGCACGGGCCACTGGAGGCCATGTGGCAAGCCCTGCCTTCCTCCTCCCCATTGAATTACAACTTCCTACTTCCTTCTTACAACATCCTGTTTCCTTTTCCCGCCCCCTGCCCAGCACTATCTGCTTCATCATGCCGACTGCCCTCTGAATCCCACCGCTAGCCTGGTCCTATATAGCAATTGTTCTCCCACCAGGACCTCAGAAGGTCAGGCCCTCCGAAGCTCCACATCTCCCCTCTTTCTTGTGGTCTTCTCTGTGCCCACAATAAAGGCATTTTTAAAAACTTTGTTCTGTTTTTACTTGCGCCAAAAAACCTAACAATATTCCCTGTGGACAAGTGGGGACTACTGTAACTACAAGCAGTCCTGTCTACTGGGTACCTTATTGAGGTGAACTCTGAAAAGGCCTGAACTTGAAAATAGGAGTAAAATAGTTATGCATGAAAAGATATGTTCCTTAATTGACAATAAATGCTTACAAGAGAATTTATAGGTACTGACTTGGGAAATCTTGCAACTGTTCACAAATGTGCATTGTATGATTTAATACATGCCTTCTACCCTTTTCCTATCTGGTGAACCCCGATTTGAGTATTTTGAGTTCCTGTACAAGTCTTTCTGGATTAAAACAAGGAGCCTTGTTCAGAGACACACTGATGTACAACTCAAAGATTTTTGCTGATGCAGTAGGCATTCCTTCCAGAACACAATGGAAGACCAGTCCCTGGGAAGGTAGTATGAGCTTCCACAAGAGGGTTGCTGTGAAGGGCATTATGGTCCATGCTAAGATTCTAATTCATTTGCAATAGGCAATGGCAAATACTTGTAGGGTTTTGGCAGAAGAGGCAGAGAATGAGATCTGTTTTTTAGAAGTATGACTGGCGGCAGGAGGGAGGACGATTTTGGGTGGACGTCTGTCGGGTCAGGAGACCAATCAGGAAGCTGTAGCAGGAGTCATGCATTTTCTACTCCCGTGCTGAATATTCTCTGGGCGTGTACTTCAGTCTCTGTTGCACATAGTTTTGTGTACAGAGAGTAACAGACACAAAGAAGTTAGAGACCTTGTCCAAGGTTACTCAGCTAGTAAATGGTCCAACTCAGGTTTTAAACCATCTTTTATTGCTATTCTAGCACTTTTATATACAGAGAAGTACCTTCTCCTCTAATGAAAAATAATATGGATGTACTATTCTGCTCACTTGAAGGGTAAAATTCCTTATCTGTGTTGCAGGGGGTGGGGCACAGAGTGAGGGAGGTGGATTCTCTCCTAAGGTAATGATAGGCTGAAAGAAATAGCTTCATGTTATTCAAATCAGAGTCTTTTCTGTTGGTAGTCATCTCCCCCACCTTTCAAAATTTCTCTGATTTAGCTTTTTTAAATTTTTTTTTTTTCAAGGGAATTGTTTTTGTTTTTTTGAGACAAGGACTTGCTGTGCAGTTCAGGCTGGCCTTGAGCTTACTTTGTAGCCCAGGCTGGTCTCAAACTCGCAGCGGTCCTCCTGTCTCAGCCTCCCTAGTGCTGGGATTACAGGCATGCACCACCATGCCCGGCAATTTAGCTTTTTAAAAAAACTGATTTAAACTATAGCCACAAATATTTGGTTGTATAAAATATTAGGTAAAAGAGTTAAATGTGTGAAGTATGCTCATTGAAATATTTGGCCTCAACATTTCAAGGAGCAATGAATATGATGCTGCTAACATTCCACCTAATTAGATGCAGCTAAGTCTTGGGACTTACTGCAGCTAATTCCTCCTCTTAAGTGGTTAACCAGCTCTTGCCTGGCGTTTATGCATAGTGTGGGTATGTTTTAGTTTGGCTGCATACACTGGATTGAGAGTAGGAATATTCAAATTAAATTTTGTGCAGACTAGTTTTCTTTGCCTCTATTTCTCCCTCTAAAGATGGCATTGATACTACTTTTTATTTCTTCAGTTGATTTTATTTTGCAAGATGCTTGTTCAGTAGAGACCTAAGGAATGATATACAGCCCTTTGATTTCTCTTCGTCAGCCAATCCCATTGTAGAACTTCACGCTGGGAGAAGAAACCTGTTTATATGCTGGATTTCTTCTTGCAGCTACCCATTGCCTAGTACAATAACAGCATGCAAAAGTCACAGTGCAAACTGGAATGAGGGAAAGGAGGAAAGAAAGAAAGAAAGGAAGGGAAAACATGTATGTGTATACAAGGATAGCTGTGGTAATTGTACTACTGATTTCTACTGGTTTATTGAAAGGAAGAGTTAATGCTTAAATTTGTTTCTTTTTAAGTTTTTTTTGTTACCAATTTTGCATGCTTATATCTGATAATATGAACTACTAATTTGAAGACAGCAATATGCAATAACAACCATTGTTGAATTCCTATCATCTTGTTTAGTGAAATTCTGTATCATCTCTAATGTTTTTTAAAAATTATTTTATTCTCTTTAAAAATAAAAAAATAAAAAATTTCACAGTGCATTTTACAATTCATAAAGGGAATATAGTTCCTTTGGTCTCTTATTTAATTATTTCTAAAATTCAGGAAAGTGGATATTATTCTGTTTTATAGGTAGAAAGAGTAAGACTCAGGAAATCAATTGATTTGTTTAAGGTTTTATAAGAAACAAAGCCAGGACACTGACAAAATCATGTCAGTTCTGACTTCAAATTCAGGGCTATTTCTATCTCACCCTAGTGGAGTAATGAGAGGATAACCAGATACACCTAAAGAGCCAGTCACAAGTAAAGTAAATTTCAGATATGAGGAATGACTTCTGGTTTGGGGCAATCTTCTATCTTGCTTTATTACATGCTAATTTTTACATCATTTGATTTTTCACATGTGTTTTTCTAAAGTCAAATTAGCATAATGGTGTATCCCACATGGTTGCCAATAATTTGTCCCGGGGCACTGCTGTGCTGGCCCTGGAGGAGAGTGATTGAGGGCAGGGACTCTCTGTAACGTTGCTTCACTGTCAAAAGAGTTGCGCCATTTTCACATTGGCCTCAAATGCGCACAGTTCCGTGTGTTAGTGCTGTTGCTCACTAACAACTGAAGTCTGGAAAGGGAGGGAATTTTGTCACAGAAGACTCACATATACACAGTTCATTAAGGTCTATGTTTTTGAGTTTCTGTGGGCCCACCTGGAAGATTAATCAGCATAGGAACCTCTACCCAAAAATTCCCTCTGAATTGAGGAATTACTTATCCTAGACATTGTCTCCCAGTCCCACACGAAATACAATTAGTCATGGATTCATTAACTCTCAGAAGTAGCTAACTGAATAGCAATGTAGAATAGTGGATGAGAGGTAAGGCTCTGAAATCAGGTTACCTAAATTATTAGCTGGGAGGCCTTTACAAATAACTTAATTTCTCCATGCTTCATCTATAAGATGAAAAAGATAATAAAGCCTACCTTATAGGTAGGTTTATAAGGTTGTAGTACAGATTGATGAATTATAAAATGTAAAACCCTTGGGACAGTGTCTGCCCCACAGGCAGGCTTTCTCAAATGGAACAACTTGACTTCAGCCTTGGGAGTCCCTGGACAGAGAACCCAGTCAGCTCTGCCTGGACTTTTGAACTATAGCACTGTGTGCTAATAAATGAGTGTTGCTTGAAGCCACTAGGTTAGAGTAATTATTTATGCAGCAATAGAAACTAATGTAATCACAGAGAAGTACTTAATGGATATTAGCTAGCATTATTACATTTATTATTAAACACCTTAACCTGTGAGTTTGATGAAACATTGTTCCCATGCTTATGTTACAGAGACACAGTTTACCTTGAAAAAGGGAGATTGTCTAGGTGGGCCCAGTGTAGTTCCATAAGATCCTTGAGAAGCAGAGAGCTTCCTTCAGTTGCTGGCAGAGGAAGCCAGAGATTTCAGGCATGAGAAGGACCTGAAGCACTGTTAATGGCTTTGAAGATAGAGGGGGCCCACTAGAAGTGGGCAGGCTTGAGGAGCTAATAGAGACTCTTGGCTGACAGCCAGCAAGGCGACTGGGACCTCAGTCCCAAACAACTAAAGTTGGCCAGCAGCAGGAATGCTTAGAAGTTGATGCTCCCCAGAAGCTCCTGATAACTGCCCAGCTAGCTGACAACTTGGCTTCAGCCTTGGGAGACCCTGAACAGAGAACCCAGTCAACCCTGCCTGGACTTTTGAACTACAGCACTGTGTGCTAATAAATGGGTATTGCTTTAAGCCACTAGGTTAGAGTAATTATTTATGCAGCAATAGAAACTAAGATAATCGCAAAGAAGTACGTAATGGATATTAGCTAGCATTATTACATTTATTATTAAACACCTTAAGTGAATGATTTACCGCATGAAGGACTAGAGAAATAATGTTGAACAAGTCGTGGTGCCAGCCCTTAATGAGATCATAGTCAAGAAGATAAATAATTTCAGGTTTTCTGACACCCAGGGTCATGAAGATCAACTGCGATTATATTTTGTACTCATTTTTTCCTTTGCTTTCTGGCTTTGTTCACTTCTTTTATTATACATCTTGCCTTTTTTTGTTGTTGTTGTTTTTTTGCTTGTCTGCTTATTTTGTTTTGTTTTCTTTCATTTTTAGCCACACTAGACTCGGTTTAACCACTGGCCCTGGGTGAGTAGGGAAATAGGATTTACTGATTATCTCTCTCCTGTGTATAACCATTAGGGTGTCTGGAAAGCTCCTAGCATGTGTGCGCAAATATTGTAAGTCATACAATGGGGAAGTCTGTTTCTGACAAAAGATCTATATAACCCTTTATCTCTGAGAGCCACCACCCGGTGTTCTCAACAGCCCAGAGCGCAGAACAATTCCCAGTTTAATCAAACTGGAATACAAAGGGAGCAGTGGAGGCCTCCCTGTGCTATCCCTTGAAGTTGTTCCAAGGGAAAGGGACCTTTTGTTACAGAAACAGCTCATTTTAGAGTTCAGTGGCCTGTGACACTTCCCCAGCTGGCAGCTCAGCAGGGACCTCCTGATACTTTCCTGCATTTGAAAGGCATTTTTGGTGGAAAGAACAGTGAAACTGTCATTAAAGGATGCTTGGAGGGGTGGGCGGGATAAAGGATCAGTGGTATTAGTAAACGTGCCTGCAGCAATCTCTTGATTTTGAAAAAATCAACTATATACTTTCTTCTTTTTTTGACTCTTTGTTTTATGATAAGATTGATGCGTGTTTGTTTACCAGAGGTAGAGGTTATAATATCACTGGATATATATGCATTTTTAACATTCATTTTAAAGGCCTTTGGATTGCAGTGGGTATGGAAAGTGAAATTGTTCATTGCCCATAATCATTTCGGAGCACATAGTTCCTTTCCTGAATTGGAAACTGCTTTCATTCTACTGAAATTTTTCAGAGGAAAAAGGGAAAAATTTAAAGAGCCATTACAATTTCAAAATAAATCTTCAAGAAACCAAGAATTGTAGAGCTGGGAAGTATCTCTGAGTCATCTAGTCTAATGCAAACAGATCGGCTGTGTGGGTAGGAGTTCCCAAGACCATAGCTCCAGGGATCTGCAGTTGAACAGAGAGGTATTCTTCAGAGCAGGAGCTTGGGACAGACATAGTTTGTCTTAGTTTTAAAATCATCATTTTACTTCCTTGATAGATGACCTTTAGTAAGCTATTTGGCTTTGTGAGTCTTCATTTCTTTCTCTTATAATGGAGATAAAGATATTTAACCTTTGGCCAAATTATGAGAATTAAAAGCAGGAATTAAGGTAAAACATCTTCAAGTAATTTCCATTCAACAATCGTTTCATGCCTTCTCATAGTATAATTTAGTATAAGAAATAACTTCGGTAGATACATATCTACTCTCAAGAGCTGAAGGGCAAGGAAGAAGGAAAGACTAATTCTTTGCATTCCAGATCCTTAAGGTCAAATAGCTTCTTGATAGCTAGCTCCTCACAGGTGTCTGTTATGTATTTTAGACTAAACATATTCAAAACCAACCTCCCAATCTTTCTTCTCAAACCTACTCCAAGTCTATCCATTTCAATTAAGGGCAACTCTATCCGTTTTTACTGTTGCAATAACCAAAAATTTTGTTGTCACCCTTGACCTTTCTCTTACTCATCCAACCTGTCAGAAAATTTTCAAAATATTTCTAGAATCCAGTTGTTTCACAACATCTTCACTGTGTCTGACTTTAGTCTCACGGCAAGTATTTTCAGTACAGAAATCAGAGTGCTTCTGCTAAAATATAAGTTGGATCCAATGTCTGCTCAACTCAAAACTCTTCAGTGGACTCCCTACCCCAGCAATAAATGTCAAAGACTTTGTAATGGTCTTGAGCATGGCATGCTGTTACTAAGTGAGGTGGAGATTAGGAGCTTGTGCCCGGTGTAAATCAATTATGTCATGAACACATTGTCTAGTTTGCCTGATGGTTTGCTTATAAATGACTTTCTCAATGAAGGAAGCAGCCTGGTGATTTATATTGTGGATTAGTCCCTTTGCGCATTAACATTTATGTAAATCAGAAAGACATTACAGACACAGAAGTTTATGAATGGCATGTTTTTTTCTGAGTGCTCATCATTACTTAGTATTATTA
>NW_004955406.1:24023790-24051568 GCF_000276665.1 Chinchilla lanigera
ATATATACATATATTATATATATGATAAAATGAAATATTACTAGATGAAAATGATACTTATAGTTTTAATTGCTTTCTTTAGTCATCATTGAAACTGACAACTAATTCGTTCCATGTTCTGGCACTTTTTTGTTATATGCTTTAGTTTGAAAGATAAATCCATTCTTTAAGCACTTTTAGATGGATATACTATGAATTTAAGCCAGTGAAAACTGTGCCAGCCTGATAATTTACTTTAATTCACATCACAACTCAGTCCACAGGCTCACGGGTCTTTTCCACATGCCCCAGACTGTTTTCTTTTAAATTTATTTGATTTTTTTTTTTCTCCTAATTTTGCTCTGGAAGTGTTTCTGTCCTCAGTGGGTCGGTGGGAGGAGATGAATATAGGGTTGGTAAAGTGTCTGTGGGGACTAAAGTGTCCTTTTGGCTTTTGCGGTCTTCCAACTCCCTGGAGTGGGAGGAGTGTGGCCCCAGAACGCCTCCGTCTCCTGCGTCATATGTCGTTGCTGTTTCAGTCATTTGCTGTGAGCAGAGTCCCAAGTCCACTCGGGACAGCCCTATCACGTGTCATCCCCATGATCCTGAAACTAATACCTGGTAGAAGAGGCAGGAATTTGAACTTCTCGCTTCAAGTGCAGTACTATTTCTGTGTTCCTGAGAGAGCTTCTGGCTGATGGTGACACTTCTGAGGATGTACCATCTGTCTCTCAGCTTTGTGGGTTCTGAAGCACCAGGAAAGAGACAGTTGTGAACTGCATTAAGGTGGTATTTTCCATTCCTTTTGGGGAAGGAATGGTACTGCCCAGGAACGAGTGCCTGATGCTTGGTAAAATGGTATTTTGTGTTAAGTCTTGGCACTGGATTGCCCTCACTGCCTCCTGGTTCCCTTCCAGTTGTCACCTGATACTTGGGGCTGAAGAGCTTCTAATCCCCTTGCTCTTGTGCGTGACTAACCTGCACTCCTCTTGCTGGATTAGTCTTCAGGGATCACAGGACACTTGGCTTCTTCCTTCCTCAAGCAATGCACTATTCATGCCAACTACAGGGGAACTTGGGGTAATGCAGTACAGATACTCGGAGTCACTGAGTGACTTGACATTGAGGTCTATGCTTGTGAAAGTGCGTGAGTAGCCCCAGCCAGCCACTTACGGGACTCTGTAGAGACTCTAGTCTTTCCTGCATCTCTTGTTATGCAACGAATTCAGGTTAACTGAAGAAGATTTTCTGATACTAAGGATTGAGACCAGTATATGAGATATGACCCATGGGATCATATGTGTGAAAGTGACTTAAATCACTAAATAATTTTTAAATCCTGTTTTTGCTATATAGATGCTTTTCTTTATTTTTTGCTGCAGCGGGTTTATCTGTAATTTGAAAGATAACTCCACTTATTAAGTACTTTTAGATGGATATCAATCTAAAAGTATTTAGTCAATGTCAGTACTTTTAAACCAGACAAACTGTGCCGGCCTGACAATTTGACTTCACCTCACAACTCAATGGATAGACTGAGAAAAGATCTAGCACAGCAGGCAGAACATAGACTATGGAGAGTAAGATACTAAATCCTTTTCCTATAGATATTCATCTTTGGTTCCTCTTTTTATAAAAGGGAAAATTTCACATTTAAATCCTAATTATCCAGAAGAAAATCTATTCTTTCAAAATATATTCACCAATCCAGTTTCTATGTGCCTGTTATAGTTGATACATTGTGTCAACTTGGGGAGTTTAGATGTTTAACTATGTGATTCAGCAGGAAGCCAAGGTGCTTACTTTGTGTTCATCCTGAGCCTGTGCATATGTGAGTGCTAAATGCCCCCTGGGTGGGGGTAGCCTGCTTACAATATAAGGGAGGGAAAGAGGCTTGCTTTCTCTGCCATTCCCCCCTTTGCTCTTGTTGTTTTGGCTGTGTTCTGCCACCATGAACGTTTGCCCTCTGCCATGTGTCACTCTGCCTTGGAGCCAGCCAAGAATGGACTGAAACCTCCACAGACTGTGAGCTAAATAAACCTCTGCTTCCTTCATTTTGGGCATTGGGTATTTTGTCTCTGCAATGAGAGTGCCAGGTACTGTGCAATATACCTGGGAATACAATCTTGAACAAAATGACCTTGACCCCATGGAATTTAAGGTTTATAGCACTGCTGTCCAATAGGAAAGCAATATGAGCTCATGTTGTAACATAAAAGTCTTTAGAAGGTACATTTAAAAAAACCTAAAGAGAAGCAAGCAAAATTAATTTTAATAATGTACTTTACTTAATTCAGTTTAGCTAAAGAATGTGAGTATATCAATATGAAAATTACTAAGATATTCTACCTTATTTTTATTGTATTGTCTTCAAAATTGTATATGTATTTTATACTTAAAGTATTTCTCAGATTGAATTAGGCACATTTTGAGTTCTCAAGGCTAGTGGCTATGTACTATGAAATGTAGGTTTACAAATATTTTATGTGTACTCACACAAGAAAATATTTTAATACTAATAATAAGTTCAATAAGGAGAGTGGAAACTTAGTTTAATCAGTAATTGGGAAGAGGAACTTGAAGGATGAGTTGAAAGTTGTAATAAACCAGCTTTGAAGGAAGCTAAGAACATTCCAGGCAAAGGAACTCCTTACATGCAATCTTTGAATTTTAAAAAGAAATGAAAAGGAGGCCTGTATATTGAACTTCGTGCAGGAATAGAAGAATGATAGTACCAAGAATGGGAAGAAAAAATCATATGGAAGAAATCTGGCTTTAGAGGAAAGATAGGTTAGACTTCAAGATGTCAGTGTAAGGTATAAAAGACAGAGATATAAGAAAATGGGAGAAAGGTTTGGAGATTTAGCTTTCAGTGTTAAAGGAGCCGGCAAGTTACATCTTTTGTTAAAGTCCTAATGCCTGAACTTCTTCTCAAGGGCCACTCATTTGATGGGCTGAAGATCACAGTGGGGGTAGGGTGGACTGGAATAAGTTGGTCATACAGAGTAGCTGGAGTAGGTAGAGAGGTAGAGAGAGTGAACATTGTGTTCTGAAGAAGACCAAAAGTTATGAGACTAAACTCAGTGATGAGATTTGGGGCCAACAGGAAAAGGAATAGAAGATCAAGTCAAAGGGATAAAACACTGGAGAAGTGGAATGGAGTATATGTAGGGGGAGAATAACCTCAGAAGATCAAAGTCTGCAAGTCAAACGTGATAGGTGAACAATAGTTTCTTTAGTTGGCTGCCAGCAACGTGGTGGGTGGTTGGCAAAGCAGGTTTAAAGTAAAGGTGAAAGGCTCAGATAAACAGCTCTCATTTCACCAGTACAGTCATACACAGTAACGTGTCATCAACAACAGACCACATGTATGGTGATATGTGACATAGGTATGTCATAGGCTGTACCACTGAAGTTTTGGTGTAGATACATTATCTGATGCTCATACAGTGACAAAACTGGCTCATGATCCAGTTCTCAGAACACAATCATTGTAGTTGGACAATACACGACTGTACTTCTACACACTGGTGGTTTCAGAAGAAATGACCCAGAAGTTAAGAGACTCTAGGAAACAGGCCCCTGCCTTAACAGGCCACAGCAGCTTCTGAGCTCAGAGGAAAAGTTGACTTGTCTGAGTACTGAAAGAGATGATGGTGGATTAATATATAATAATTGTACATGTTTATGGGACATAGGATGGTATTTCAACACGTGCATTTAGTTGTGCACTGATCAAATCCAGGTAATTAGCAGTTTTTCTTACTGTTATGTATGGAGGCTTCAAGCTCTTGTCTTTTAGATTCACTGTGCTGCAGAACCCCAGAACTTACTGTTTCTATCTAGCTGTGTTCTGGTACCTGTTCCCTAACTTCCCCTTACCCCTCCTCTACTCACTCCCAACCTTCCAAGCCTCCAGTAACCACTGTTCAATATTCAGATCAGCCTTTAGCTTTCACATGTGAGAGAAAACGTGGCATTTGTCTTTCTATGCCTGGCTTATTTCATTTGTCCCAGTTCCATCCATGTTGCTTGCCAGTGAGTGGATTTCATTGTTATTTATTACTGAATAGGATTCCATTATCTTTATCCATTTGTCCATTAATGGGTATATAGCTGATGCCCTATCTTAGCCTATGCTAAAGATGCCACAATAAGCATGAGAGTGCAGGTATCTTTCTAAGATGCTGATTTCTTTTGCTTTAAAAATCGCAACTTTAAAACTTGAACTCCATCTTGATGCATTTAAAGCTTCCTGTCCACACTGAGATTACAAGAGGAAGACTGATTCATAAGGTCATGGAGTTTGTGTTTTCCATGCTCTTACCTGGAATGATGAAACAGCAAAGTGCTTTTCTTGAGAGAACACAGCAGTTAATAAGACAAGCAGTGAGCCTGTTTGGAGACCCAATTGTGAGGTGGGTGCAAATAGCAAAAGCAACAGCAAAACCAAAGCCAGCCAGACAACCAAACCAAACCAAACCAAACCAAACCAAACCAAACCACCTTACAGATCAGAAGTCTTTTAGCAGGAAAAAGCCTGGGCCATGTCCAAACAATGCAATGATATTCTGCTGTGGAGTGATGCAGGTTTTCAAAGACATTTTGCTCAGTGGTATTTGTGGTAACCTTTGAGTCTACTGTCTAGGTCTTAGCTCTGACAATTCCTGCACCTTGTAATCATTTGAGGTTAATAATGATAGGTACATGAATATTAAGAGGTAGCAGGATATATGATAGGGTTATCATAAACCAACCCCAGAAGAGTTCATTTTTAGTCTATGCTTGTCAAAATAACTACATGCCTACATTTTTTAAAAGATAAAAGCATTCATTTAATGCAAAGGAAGTAATAAATGATAAACAAACAAAAAAGATATGAGACATATTGGAAACAAAAAGTAAAATGGCCAATGTAAGCCCAGTATGTTATGTCAATAACATTAAATGTGAATTATTAAGAGATTTATCTAATCAAAAGACAAGATGAAAGCTAAGATCCAGTTATATGGTGTCTATAGGATATACATTTTAGATACAAAGATTGAAAATAGTTTGTAAAGAAAAATACGGGAAAAGATAAGTCACATAGACAACAAACATAAGAAAGCTGCTTTAGTTACATTAATATCAACCAGACCAAACTCTAAAACAGTTAAAAAACTAGACATAGAGACATTTTATAATGACACAAAGATCAAACTATTGGAAGCTGTTATAATTATAAGTAAACAAAGCCCCATTGAGGGGGCCATAAGGAGGAGTGTATGAAATTGAGTAGCAACCCCCTGAAATTCACATCCACCTAGGACCTCAGGATGTCACCTTTTTTACTGTATAATTTGTTTGTACTTTGGGCTTCTCATATAAAAGGAACCATGCAGTATGTAAGTTTGTGTGTCTGATTTATTTAACCTGATATATGGTCTCAAGGTACATTCATTTTCCTTTAAATGATTCAAATCTATCCTTCCTTATGGCAGAATAGTAATCTATTATATATAAATACATATTCTTTATCCATTGCCTGTGGTATATGTCACTTTCAAGATTTAGGTATTATAAATTGTGCTGCTCTAAACATAAAATATACATGTATCACTGTAATGTGGTGTCTTCAATTCTTTTGGAAAGATATCTAGAAGAAGAATCGCTGGGTCAAATGGAGTTCCTGGTTTTAGTTTTTATGAGGAATCTATTCTGATTTCCATAGTACCTATACTAGTTTACATTCCCACTAATAATGTAGAAGAGTCCTTCCCCCCTGCAGCCCCTCCAGGCTTTATTATTTGACATCTTGATGATAGCCATTTTTCTGGGATAAGACGAAATCTCAATGTTATTTCAGTTTATATTTCTCTAATGGTCAGAGATGTTGCTTCATGTATTTATTGGCCATTTGAACTTCTTCTTTTTAGAAGTTGGCCATTTTTGATTGGGTCTTTTATTTTAGGGGGAGTCTAATTTATCTGAGGTCTTTACATATTCTATATGTTAGTACTCTTCCTGAGGGGTACCTGGCACTTTTTTCCCATTCTATAGGTTGTCTCTTCACTCTGTTCATTCTTTCTTTTGTTGTATAGAAGCTTTTTAATTTGATGTAGTTCCAGTTGTTGATTCTTGGTGTTATTTCTTGTGCAACTGAGTTCTGTTCACAAAATCCTTGCCTACACCTATATTTTTAAGAGTTTTTACCTACTTTATCTTCCAGCAGATTGTTTCTGTTTTAGTATTTAGATCTTTGATCCATTTTGATTTTACTGCAGTGTCTGGTGAGAGATATGGATCTAGATTCAATCTTCTTCATGTGGATAGCCATTTCAGCATCATTTGTTAAAGAGGCTATCTCTTTTAGTGTATGTTTTTGGCCCCTTTTGTCAAAGATCAGAATGAAATAAATGATACTTTTATTTCAACTAAGAAGTTACAAATTTTGCCATACATTTATAAAATGAATATTAGATTAAGGATGATTTTTGAGCTCATAGAGAGAATAAATGACTACTGGTAGCCACTGTGGAGTCACAGAGAATAACAAGTTAAACTTACATCATATTTGATAGGAGTACCATCTAAGATGATAGATCAGAAGAATACTCTAGGGACAGAAGTTTCAAAATTTCAGTTTTTCTGGATAACTGTATTGAAAGTGTCATGAATATGGCCTGATAATCATGGCTGGACTGGTTTTATCACTGGTCAAATGACCTTACCAAGGATGCAAGTAGATACATTGATGTCAGGTACAGAGGCTCAATACCATGTTCTACCTTCATCATCAGATTGTAGACTTGAAAAATTGCTGACATGAAACCACATACTAACAAAATTAGCAGGTAACAAGAAACTAGATGGAAGAGCAAAGTCATGAGATAATAAAGTAACTACTCAAAATGAATTCAAGAGAGCCAAACCATACAGTTGTCACAGAAAAATTATGTGGTAATCAGATATCAGGAAACTACAAATTGAAACAATAAGATAGCACTATATGCCTCTTTAAGATTGCTAAAATTAAAGCACTTAACTAGTGCCAAAGAAGGTATGGAGAACGGGAGCTCTACATTTCTATCAAGGATATAAATTGGTACCGCTGCTTTGGAAAACTGCTTGGCAATATGTACTAAGCCAAGCACATATTTATCCCTGGTCACAACAATTTCAATCCTGAGTATATAAGCAGTATCTAGGAGTGCTCATATCTTCCAGAAGACATGTACTAGAATAGTCATTGTACCTTTATTTAAAAAATTCCTACTAGTTGGATGGATAAATAAATGGTGGTATGATTCATGATATGGAATGTTACCCAGAAATAAAAAAAGAGTGTGTTGCTCAATATGAACAATCTCACAGGCACAAGTATAAGAACTGGAATTGCACAACTCTATTTATATGAAGTTCAAAACAGGTAAAATTGATCTACATTGAGAAAAGTCTGAAGAATCATCATATTTGGAGGGTTACCAGCCATGAGGGGACATGAGGGCACTTTCTGGGGTGCTGAGAAACTATAGTTAACCAGGTGTTCACATACATAAGAAGTCATGGAGCTGCTTCAGATCAGTGGTTACTCCTCATCAAGATTTTATATATATATATATATATGAAAAAAATGAAGAACTAAACTTAGATTCAAATAAGCAACTCTGTAGGCTAGAGAAGAACCCAAATGTCTCAGGTTAATTTTACCCCTTAGGTATTGCAGACTGATCAGATCCGCAATCTCCCAAACAAGTGGACTGCGAAGGCTTAAATAAAAGAGACAAATGGAATGATTCCAGAGCTCTAGAAGGTTCAAAACCCCCTCACAGTGTTCAAGATTCTCTTGGGGCTAAGACAAAGATCTTCTCTGGGCAGCCCCTATTTATTTAGTTACAGAACCAAGCAGGGGGAATACTGAAGAAAAGTGGGACTCTGCCTTGAAGGCAGGGATGTTCAAGGACCTTGAAAGTACACTGAGGGACTTCTCCAAGTAAGATATTATGTTACGTTAGGAGAATTATGTTATCTCCAGGAAGGTCTCTATCCAGGAGTGAGATGCCTGCAGCTGCAGTCTTTATCTAGTTAATTCAAGTTGGAGCCAGATGTCCTTAAGCTATGGCCTTGTCTTGTCCTTTACTTCACTGGCCACTACAGACCTCAGTCAGTTGGGACCAGTGACTCACAAAGGTTCACTTACTATGAGTCTGCTGCCTATCTCCAGACAAAGGGCCTAGGACTTGGACAAACTCACAAGTAAACCTGAAAAGTCAATTGGTTAATATTAAATCCTGGTTGGAACCAGTCTGCTGTAGTCTCCATCACAAATGGCTACATAAATGGAAATACTACTAGGCTTTAATTTTCCACACATGTGATATGGGCAAACAACAGAGATAAAAGGCAATGAGGGCTTAGTATTCGCACAAGAGGTGACAAGAATGAACAACACAGATAGGCCTTCTCTGCAATGTGTAGACTACACCTAGGGCACAGTGGAGATTTCCTTCTGCAGCACTTTCACATCACAAACCAAGATGCTTCCAGAGAGAACTAACCATATTTTGAACATCTAAGGAAAGACTGGAAGAGCTAAAGAGTTTTCAGCTTGGGAGGGGAAACAACAGACTCAGAGAGGAACCAGATTTATTCTATATATATATATATATATATATATATATATATATATATATATATATATATATATATATATATATATACTCTGAAAGCTAAAGTAGAACTTGAGAGAAAAGCTGCAAGTAGTTTGATTTTGTTTTTGAGACAGGGTCTCTCTATGTAGTTCACTGTGGCCTTGAATTCACTATGTAGCCCAGGCTGACCTTGAACTAACAACAGTCTTCCTGCCTCAGCCTCCCGAGTTCTGGAGTTACAGGTGTGTGCCATTATAGCAGCTAGTAGCTTGATTTTATTCTAACATAAAGAATACTTTCTAAATAACAGAGTTTCCCAAGTTTCCCAGGAAGTAATGAGTTGATCAAACAATGGCCAGACACTTCCCTATGTATTTAGAGAAGGTATTGTATATGTCAGCTCGTAGATTAAAAAAATGTCCTCTGAGATCTCTGTTAATTCTAGGATTCCATGAACTCCAACCAGAATAGTTTGTGTATCAGCAGAATTTGGCAGGAATAAAGGAAATCCACAAGTAGCTTACTCTGCTCGGAAACCCATTGATTCCACCTTTCAACTGACACGAGAGGCTTATCTAGTACAGCCAGAAGCTCAATCCTCATTCACAGCGTTCATTATTCAGAAGAGCTTTCCAAAGTGCATAGGCACATTTCTGAGGACAATGAGGTAGAAGGGAAGTCTCTTTACAATGATTTTCCCCGTTACCCATAATTTAAACTATAACAATCTTTAAATAAATTATTTTTATTATTTCTTCCATCTATATTCTACAATGCAGGTGATAACAGAAAAAGGACCCAAAATTAGTCTTCTTGGTCAATAGTACTGGACAAGGTGCACTCCAGGATCATTACAGCAATGTCACTAGAAACATATAAATGTATCTGTTTTCTCACACTTGGATTTGGCCATGTAGTTAATATTTCTGCTAATTTTATTAGAAGCGGAGGTCAGAGTTATTTCACTTAATAGTTCTTTAATTAGTAATAAGGCTGGACACTTGAAAGAAGTGCAAGATTAAGACAGAAATGTGAAGCAATCCCACAGCAACCCCATATTGTTCAGTTCCCAACCTGTTTCACCTGTTGCCTTAATAGAGACTTCTCTGTCCTCACAAGCAAAGTGGCTGCACAGGAAGGGAATTATGCATGTGATATCATATTTCCTTGACATTAGGTCCCATCTTATTGTGGTCTACTGCATTTTCATGATCATGCTATGACCATGATCTGTCTCAGAAACTATGTGGTCACCCAAGGTTATTGTAGCAGAAGTTTTCATACACAGATCCATCATGACAGTACTCCTATAAAGAGCTCATAGAAGCCTGGTGTGCCCATAAGAACACTGTTGTCAACCAAATTGTTAGCAAAGGGTTATCTCCTTTGCTACAGTGTTTGGAGCAATTCTTTTGCTAATCTATATTTTTAATATTTTAGTGATAAGCATGGTGTGCTTGTATAACTATTTTTTTTATCTTGATGGAATATAATGATGGCGGGAGGGATGGGAATAAAGAGAAAGAAAAAAGATTCTATATCTAAACTATAACCCCTTTGTTCTTAATTTAAAAATAAAAAAAAGAAAAAGAAAAAGCTCTCAGAATAGATTCCACTGATGCAAAAACTGTCACAAGCCATAAGTCAAGGTAAGCATAAAGTGCTAATATGAAATTCCACAAAGACTTGGTTGTATCGCTGTGGAGGCATCTGCTTCTCCCAGTTGGGAATAGAGAGGAAAAGAGGAACATGTCCACAAGGGGCCCACTGTGAAGTCACTGAGTAATGGATATTACACAAACTCGTTTCCTTCTGAGTCCTGAGGGGTGTGAACACCTAGGTCATTGTCCGTTACCAGAAGTATTAATGTACAATCAAACAAAAGGCAGATGGAAAAGCCACAGGCACTTTGACCTCATTTTGTACTGTTTAATGGTCCTTCCGTGTTTACATTTTCATGTGCAATTAAACTTCAAGGGAAGTTACAACTGGAAAAAATGGTCCAAGAATGGTCAGTGAATTACCATGCAGGTGAGATCACAAGCAAATGTTGCTTCTTCCCCCGATTAGTCTATTGAGCCTTTAACCGTGAAATAATTAAGGTTCAGACCCTTCCTGGTTCTTTATTCCTTCCTCCCGCACTTGCAGCCAAATGCAGTGGGAAGGGGCAATTCCAGTGCGCCTTTGTTCTATAATAGCAGAACATCACTTTGCACTAAAGCACATGGGGACATAATTATTAGGGTGTACTTCTGAAACTTACAGCTAAAATTATTCTTAACAGCAATTACTGAAGCACAAAGAAATGACATCCCAATTTAAAGTTTAAAATGTACATTTAAAAATATTCCCAGTGCTTTTAATAAAACCATTTAACCTTAGAGGTAGCATAAATTACTCTTTAAGGAAAATACTAGATATTAGATAACTATTAACAAAATCACATGTCTATTAATAAAATCATAAATTGTTCTTTAAGGAAAACACTATATTAGATATCTATTAATAAAATCATATTGTAGAAAAGATGCATAGAGGTTAAAAATTTGAAAACCCAAGTAATAACTTGCAGACAAACTTTGAAAGAAATCTAATTAATAAATGTACACAGGGATGACCTTTAAGGTAACGGAGCTGAATTTTCAAAATCTAGTAATGTTGTAAAGTTTCTCACACAATGGCCCTGGGGTTTGACTTGAGAATCCTTTTGTTCCACATGCATCCGGTCCCAGTGCTCAAGGTGTGAAAGACAAAAGAAAGGGACTTGCTGACTTGTGTCTGGAAGGTTAGGTGATAAGTTCTTGTGAAAAGTAAAAGAGGAAATAGACTAGGTACCAAAGCCTCGCTAGAGAAGACACCACAGACAGAGTTGTGAGTCTCAGCTAAGCAGAGCAGAGCTAGTGAGTACTGTCTGAGGCAGAGACAAAGTGAGCCCAGCAAGGTACAAGGGTAAAATCCAGAGAAAGCTAACTGTCTGGTGGTCAGGCAGCTCCAAGAAAACCAAGGCAGTCTGCAGCTTAAGGTTTTGTCTAGGCCTCCACCTGAATGGACTTTGCTTCTCTAGAAACCTGAAAAGCAAAGGGAGAGACCCAAGTCAGCTGAGAAGTTCAGCCCAGCTCTGAAGGGTGGGGCTGGGTTGAAATAAAAACACCACAGGTGGTTGTGCAGAAGGGCAGCGGTTATTACAGTGTGCCCTGGTTTCCTTCAGCCAAAGCAGACAAACACAATCGGGCTGCTTAATCATTAAATAACTCCAAGTAAATGAAGATAAGAAGAGTTGCATGTACCTGGACCCTGAAATTTCCTCTGGGTAATAAAGGAGCTTTTGCAGTCAAATAAGCTGACAAGAGCTGTCACTCCTCTGTACAGTAAACTGCACCAGGACACAGGGCAGCCACAACTCACGGAGGCCCTGATTCAGAGAAGAACAGATGCTGATGTGGTGACTGAAGCGAGAGCAGGCCGGGTGTGAAGGAAGTTTCCTCCATAGGAGTCAAAGGGAGGGCTTCAAATCCCAGCGAGCCTTTCTGAAGGCAAATCTCTGATGCCTCTCGTGGATGAGACATAGTATTGGGAAACCTATTTAGGGAAATTTCTGTTCTGGTGAGTTTGTTCAGCCCACACCCAATATGTCCCAGTCCTCCAAACAAAAAAAGTCTGATCTTATCATCATATTTTTAGATTTTTCATACCTATCCCTGAGTATGACTTCTCTTTAAACAAAACTACAAAGAAGTTTTTAAAAAATAAATTACATACATAAATATTTCTGGCAGCATTAGCAAGCCAACCAGAAATGTGGCCACTGGAAATCCCTTACTGTAGTACTGTTCTGCTCTTTCATGTCACTGTGAGTCTTTTCTCTTTGTTGAACTATCACGTGGGAATCAAACCTTGCACCAGTTGTGTGATTAGAATTGGAATGGGAAATTTATTCTCTTTCTAGAGCCAATATGGTCATACAACAGTGCAGCCAGAGGAAGCTTATAAAATCCCAGACTGTCTCTTGTAATTGTGTCATGTAAATGTTTTACATGCCCTTGTGTAAAACATTTTTCAAGGTTCTTCTTACTTTTAGAATAAAATCCAAACTCCTTATCATGACCTCCATACTCTTGAATGGTCTGGTCCTATTCAGCTTAACTCCTCCTCTGTCACCTCCTCTTTTTCCCTCCATCCGAATAAGGTCTGAAATGTGCTGTCTTCCAGAAAGATGGCTCACAATAAAACATCCAGTCATACTTCTCTTACTAAATTTCAAAACAAATCTGCCTTGGTGTGAAAAGACAATATTGTTTTTTGCTATTGATTAATCAGTAATGGGGGCAGTAATTGTAGACACAGAAAATTAAAAATTGAGTAAAGACTGGGAGCAAAATACAACCTCTCAGGGATTTGGAATCAAGATCTGGAAAACAACAACTTGGTGAAGAATAAAAAAAAAAGCAGATTTCCAAGAATTAGGAGAAAGAAAAAATGAGAAAATATAGAGAAGCTAAAGAAACTGAGCACAACATAAAGAAAAGAACAAAGTATTCCGGAAAGCTAAGCCTGTCTCCAGGGGAGATGGACCTCTTTCTATTAATCCAAGGTAATCCAAGAGAGGGTTGGGTGCTCCAGGAAGTAACAACTGACTGGATTGGAAGTACTAGCCTCAGTGAAAGCCCAGTGGTATTGTAAGCTACAAAAAAGAGTGTGGAGATTTATTCTGAAAGTAACTGCTTCCACATGGCTAGAATTGGAGAAGAAACAGTGCAATGCCAACCATATTTGAAACTGTTTAATCAGGAGCCATTTGGGGGAGAGGTCAGTTGTTTAAGACTAAGCTACAGAACAACTACACTTCAGGGTTTTTTGAGGTCACCTTAGTACTGTGTCTGGATGGGGTATACTACATGAGACAGTTGGACAGAGGGCTTGGGCTAAACACAGACTACTTGAGAAGTTTAAGCTTAGGCAAGGAAGAGCATGGGGTCCTGCCCTCTGTGGTCAGAAGCCAGGGCAGTGTGTGGTTTTTGGAGGGGGTTCGTTCTGAAAGTGCTGGTATTAAGTCCAGTGGACTGCTTGACCCGACTCCCCCCTGATGTCTATATCCAACACAGAGCTCAGGGGTCTGTTTGCTTTGCCTATCTGCTAACGTGATCAGGGATACACCTCAGCTTGAGAAATTGCCACATCCAGCGTGTACAGACAGTGTGACCTCTGGAGCTGGTAGTGGGGTGCACTTTAAATCCACAGGCCATAAAGCTAGGTGGAGAAAACTGTGACTTAAGGTACACAGAAGGACACAGAGACTGGAAGTGGCTGCAGTGAATACAGCCCTTGGTGGACACCATTGACCAACCACACCCAGCAGGAAGAGAAGGGCAGAACTCAGCATTCACACACAAAGACATGAGTCTGGAAACAAAATAGGTCTTTGTAGTGACTCACTATCCCTTCCCCATATCTGGGGGATTTCAGTACTGTAGACCCCAGAAAGAAAGTGCTCATTCAAAAACATGGAACAATTTTTCTGGAATCATTTCTTTTTTTTCTACATTGTATTTTTCCTTTATTTTATTTTCTGTTTTCTTTCTTCTTTTTTTTTATTAGTGCTTTTCTATTACTTTTAGCTAATTCTATTAATCTTTTACTCTGTAATTCATTTATCTCACTTTTCTCTCCTGCTTCTCATCTTTCATTACTTTTAAAATTTTACTTCTTTCATTTCCCTTTCCCCACCCCTCCATCTTTATTACTATAAACATTGTAATATTTAGATATTTAGTTGGCTCTGCTATTATTGTTGAATTATTTTCTATTGTTAATAGTTAATATTATTGAATTTAGTAGATACTGTATGCCAATATTTGGTTCATTTTTGTTTATATTGTAATTACAGATTTTTTTTGTTCTGATGGTATGTCAATATCAAATTTGCCTGTGGCTCTATTATTGTTGCTGATTTTATTGCGGGTTGATAATAGCATAATTGTTGCTATTAACTGGATTTTATCATATGCCAATATCTGGTTTATTTTTGTGTCATCAACAATATTGCAATTCATTTTTAAAGAACTGGATTTTGAACCAATTACATTGTGCCCTTCTCTTCCCAAATGAGTGGAGATAGTAAGATTTTGAGAGGCAAAAGCCTATTGTTAGTCATGTCCAGAGCATTTCACTGTAAAGAAGACATGAACCAAGGAAATCTTTATACTAGTAGCAAAGTCTTTTCACCGTAATTGACCCTCAACTCTCAACACAACAAAACAAAACAAAACAAGACAAAAGATAATAGAAACATGAGAAAACAAGGCAACAAAATGGTTCCTAAAAACTCCCAACTCCCCCAAAACTGATTCATGAAACAGTGAAGGGGAGGAAATCAAAAGCCAAACCACTAAATTAAACAAAATGATAAAAGAAGACAAAGAAACCAAGATAAAACAGAACAGTAATTGCTCAGTAAGCTCAAAGATGATATAATTAGATAATAGACTTAATAAAGAAAATGATTAGCAAGCTTACTGAATACCAGCTTCCACTAATAAAAAGCTAGCAAAACGATGTATAACATGAATGCACAGGTTAGCAAAGAATTAGAGTCCATAAGAAGGTTTGCAGAAATCTACAAGATAAAAATTCTAGTGACAGTAAGGGCAGCAGAACTAACCATTGTGAGAAGAGTGTCAGAACTAGAAGACAGGGCTTATGTGGGAGATCATACATTCAGAGATAACTTAAAAACAAGAGAACACAATAAGTAGACCCAAGAGTTACTGGATGATGCAAAGAAGACTCATCCGAGGTTAAGTTGAATTAGTTAATGTCAGAAGACAGAAAGAATAATGTAAAAATCTGCTTATAGAAATCACAGCAGAAAACTTTCCAAATGTAGGGGAAGAATTTGCTGTAAAGATAAATGATGCCTATAGAACCTCAGATAGCCATTCTTACAAAAGAACTCCTCCACAAAGCATCATAGTCAGAATCCTCGAAGTCTGACACAAAGACAGAACCTTAAAAGCTATTAGAGGAAAGAAACAAATCATTTATATATGTAAATGTACTCAAAGTACAGTAGACTTCTTAAGATAAACTTTAAGGTGAACTGAGTTGGGAGTGAAGTGTTTCAAGCCATAAAAATAACCAACTTCCAACCTAGACTTACATGTCCTGAAAAACTATCAGAACTGATGGAAAAATAGACCTCTCCATAAAAAGAGCATCTTAAGAAATTCATGACCACCATGCCAGCACTCCAAAAAATTCTCAAGGATATCCTGGAGAGACACAATAAAGCCAACAATGCCAAGTGTCTAATGTAGTGCATATACTAAGTAAGGTGAGCAGTTAAGTGAGGAGAGGAGGGGAGGAATCTACAATGGGAAAATAATACAACAACAAAAATGAGTCAGCACCCTTCAGTAATTACTCTCAATGCCACTTGACTCAACTACCCAATCAAAAGACAGAGACTGACATATTGGATCAAGAGCAAAACTCAGTGATATAGTGTATACAAGAAATACATTTAATTCAAAAAGAAATTTCTAGATTAAAAATCATAGAATGGAAAACTACAGTATTCCATGGAATAGGAGCCCCAAAATAAGAAGTAGCAATTCTATTTTCGGACAAAGTGGACTTTAAACCAAAATTGATCAGAAAAGGCAAACAGGGTCATTATGTATTGGTGAAGGGAATAATTCAACAGGAAAGAAGAAAATAATAAAGGTATATGCACCAAACACTAGCACACCAACTCCATAAAATAAATACTTCTAAATGTAAAAGATCAGGTAAACATATACAAAATTATAGTGAGTGACTCAGTTACTTTTCTCACTGGTGTGACAAAATACCTGACATCCAAAACTGAAGGAGGAAAGGTTTATTTGGCTCACAGTTTGTAGAGGTTTCAGTTCATAATTGTCTGGCTCCAAGGCAGGGTGGATTAGCAGAAGGGAATCACAGAGGAGAACCAATTCATGGCAGGCAGAAGACAGCAAAATCAAGCAAAGAAAGGGGCCTTAACAATGTCTTTCTGCCCCTTTTATATTGTATCTAGGCTACTGGGATTAAGGCGGTGCCAAACCAATCAGCGTTCTGATTTAGTAATGACACACCCTTAATCCCAGGATCACACACTCTAGATACAGCCATCTCTAAAAAAACCCCATTTATGACTGTAAGAGGCTTTGGGAGATATCTAGACACAACCCATAATAGTTGGACACCTTAATATTCCACTATCACAAATAGATAGAACAATTAGACAAAAAATTAACAAAGAAATATTAGAGTTGAACCACACCTTTGAACAAATGGACTCAATAGATATCTACAACACGTCCCATCCAACAATAACAGAATACATATTTTTCTCAACAGCACATTAAATTTTCTCCAAAGTATACCACATGCTAGCCATTAAAGCATATTTAAATAAATAAAAATAATTATAATTATCCCATGCATATTATCAGATTATAATGCAGTGAAACTAAAACTCGATGGTAAAAGAAAACATGGAAAGTTTGCAAACACATGGACTCAAACAATATGCTCATGGATCTTCAAAGGGTCACAGAAGAAATCAAAGAGAAATTAGACAGGTCCTAGAATCAAATGATAATACCAGTATAACATGCCAGAATTTATGGGACACAGTGAAAGCAGTACTAAGAGATATGTAGCTGTGGATGCATACATCATAGAAACAGAGCAAACCCAAGTACATAACCTAATGATGCATCTCAAGGTCCTAGAAAAACAAGAACAATCCAAGGAAGTGAAACACCTCTACAATGAAAACTAGAGTGCTCCAAGAAAGGAGGTTGGAGGGGTCATTAAGAATGGAAAGATATCCCCTTTTCCTGGGTAGGCAGAAACAATATCTGCACAATGACCATACTGCCAAAACTGACATATAAATTTAATGCCAACCCAGTGAACATACCAACAGCATTTCTCACAGAACTAAAAGAAAATCCTGAAATTTATGTGGAACTAGAAGAGGCCCAGAATAGCAAAGGAGGTCCTGGGCAAAACAGGCAGCATCACAGTCCTGGGCAGCAAGTTATATTACAAAGTTACAGCGATAAAAAATTAGCATGAAATTGACACAAAAGTAGACATATGGATCAGTGGAACAGAATAGAAGATAAACACATTCAGCCATCTGATCTTTGATAAAGGGGACAAAAACATACACTAGAGGAAAGATAGCCTTTTAAAAAAATGGTGCTGGAAAACTGCCTATCTGTATGTAGAAGACTGAATATAAATCTGTGCTCTCATCATGTACTAAACTAAAATCAAAATGGATCAAAGATTTAAATGTTAAAACAGAAACAATCTGCTGAAAGATAAAATATGTAAAGCTCTTGAAGACATAGGCATAGGCAAGGACTGTTTTAATAGAATCCAGTTGCATAAGAAATAGCACCAAGAATCAACAAATGGGATTTTATTAAATTAGAAAGCTTCTACTCATTTTATGAACCAGCAGGCTACCTACAAAATGGGAAAAAATTTACTAGCAATGCCTCAAAGAGAAGACTGAAAAAAAAAAAGACCCCCTTATAAAAGACCCAGTTAAAAAATTGGGCTACTGACATGAATAGACACTTGTCAGGTAAAGTACAAATAGCCAATAACTACACACAAAAAATTGTCAACATCTCAGAGCAGTAGAGAAATTAAAATCGAAACAACGGTGAGTGAGATGCTATCTGACTCCAGAGAGCATGCTGATGAAGCTGCTGGGAAAAAGGAACCCCTCTGCCTTGTTAGTTGGAAGGTAAACTAGCACAGCTCCCACAGTAATCAGTGCGGAGATTCCTGAAAAAACTAAAACTAGAAATTCCATCGGAGCCATCCATATCTAGAAGATACCTACGTATCTTCCCAAAAGAGTTAAAGACAACGTATTAAGTGATAAATGTACCCATGTTTATAGCATGACTCCTAATAGCTAAATCTTAGAAGTGGCCTCTATGTCCATCACAGATGCATGAATAATGAAGATGTATTTATACACAAAGGAGTACTAATGTTCTAGATGTATTTATACAGGAAGAAGGACCAATCTGAGTGATGTGTAGGAAAAAGGGTACAACTTGATACAATAATGTTAATTCAAGTAGATCAGACACGCAAGCTTAAGAATCTCTTGGCTTCCTTTAGTAACCCAAAATACAAGTAATTTAAAAAGCAAAATGAAAGATAGATAATAGGAAACGGGGAGATAGATCTTTTATGAATGGGAAGGGGACCAAGCAGTGGGGAATGGGGGAGTGGGGGAGCAGTGGAAGAGGAAGGAGAAGTGCAAAGAACGTGCTATGTATAGGAACTGACTCCCAGTGACGAGTGCAATCATATGAACTGCAAGCACGTACTGATAAAAATGAAGGGAAGAAAACCTCTGTTTTTACTCGTATTAGGCAAAGGGCTTTTTCAAACTAGTAGATGGGAAGTATAAAAATATCTTCTAAAATTCTTTCTTTTGCAAAATTAAAGCATACCTACAATATTTGAAAAGCTTTCCTTGTTTCATTCAATAGCTATGTGTAAATTGTTTTTATTTTTCATAAATCGAATTCTTAAGATTTTAAGATAAAGTACCAGTTGACTGAATTATATATGTAAGGATTTTATTTTGGAGAATGAATTCAGAAATCTTTAACAGTGCAAATAATTATTTACTAATTTATTTCTAAACTTGATTTCTATCTAATTATCTGATTGTCATGTATACATAATATTTTACTTTTGCAAATGTGCAGAATGATAGAAAAGACAGTAGAAAAGATAGAAGAAAAGAAAATAATTCAAAACTACAAGCTGATGTACAGGATTTAATAAAATTACCCTCCTCTGTTAAAAAGGACCTCAGTAGGCTTGAAGAGAAAGGCAAATTAGGCATTAAGGGAATCTGATTTAACTTGGAGAAAGCTAGAAGCAATGACCCAAATGAAAAAATTTTATTGTAGGGCCAAAGTTGCTGGTTGTGTATGAGTGTGTGTGTGTGTGTGTGTGTGTGTGTGTGTGTGTGTGATTTAAGAAGAAAAGCAAAATGTTTTTAGCTAGAATTAGCTAGAGCAATTTTCCCACTTGACAGAAGATGTTTTTGGTCACCATAAACCCTAAATTAGCCTTCTTTCTATGGGTTCTATCTTATTACTTAAATAACAGCATTTCCCTCCCAATTTAAAGACCCAATCCAAAAGTGGGCATCTAAGATGAATACACACTTCTTAGATGAAGAAATACAAATGGCAAATAAATATATGAAAAAAATGTTCAATGTCACTGATCACTTGAGAGATGCAAATTAAAACAACACTGAGACTCCGTCTCACCCCGGGAAAAATGGCTTTATCAAGAAATCAACCAATAATAAGTGGGGGAGGAGTTGTAGGGACAAAGGAACCCTTCTCCACTGTTGGTTGGAATGTAGACTGGTGCAACCACTGTGGAAATCAGTGTAGAGATTCCTCAAAAAACTATTGGAAGACTGGAGGCCCCATTTGACCTAGATATTCCCCTTCTGGGTATCTTCCCAGAAGAATTAAAAAATCATACCACAGCAATATATGTGCACCTATGTTTATAGCCGCACAATTCATAATAGCTACATCTTGGAAATGACACAAATGCCCATCAACCAAGAAATGGATAAATGGAGTAGTACTCAGCCATAAAGGATAAACTGGAAACTTTTATAGGTAAATGGATGCAACTCAAGACCGTACTCATAAGGGAAATAAGCCAGATGCACATGTGCAAACATTGTAGTCTTCCTAGTATGAGAAGCTGAAAGAGTAAATAAGATCCAAAATGTACAATAGATATTATAAAATGGGAGGAAACTGTTCAAAAAGAAAGAAACTGGGATGGGGGAAAGGAAAAAAGGAAGGGAAAAGCAAAAAAAATTTAAATATATATATATATACAAAATAAGATAGTTATACTACTGATTTCTCTTAGTTCATTGAAAAGTTTGTACTAACATTGTTTGGACAATTAAACACCTATATCTTGTGCTCTGAGTAACTAATTTAAAGATACCAATACACAATGTATAAACATTGCTACCCTATTATCTTGTTTTGAAAATTTGTTTTATTTTTTCCCTTTAAAAAATAGCATTTTTTAAAATTGAAAGGAACTTAGATAATCAAGTTCAGTGTTTTAAAGTTACCTACAAAGAAACTTAAGATCTCATAAAGCAAAATGCTTTGCTTAAGTTACACCCCTCAAGCACTGTGGCTGAAAAAGTTGGGAAACAGCGTGCTTATGGTCATGAAAATCATGCTAGGGGGAAGATGACATAGACAAAGAAAAGCACAAATGCTTGGAAAACAGAAGTATTAGACAGTGATAAATGTCACATAGAGAGACGGGAATGTGTTATATCCGGTAGCCAGATCCTTCCCACCTTACTTGCCTTCCTGATTCACCAAAATGCATTGTGAATAACCTTTCCACAGGAACAGAGGAGTCAAATGACATAGTTATACGTGGGCATATTTAATATCAGAATGCAAATTTTCTTCCTTCAGCACACATATCCCCAGTTTTACTTTAAGAAATAAAAATTTAGACAGCGTTTCCAGAAGGAGAACATATGTAAAGAAAAATATGCTCAAGAAGACTAAAGCTCAGTGGTTACTTAGGGCACATGGATAAAATAAATTCACCTTTGAAACTATTTGGATGTATTTATGGGCAAATCTTCTTCTCAGAAGGGCTTGCTGAATTAGTTATTGGAGTATATGACTAATATATTGGATATTTCTGTAGCTTTTCTAAGGAAGATAGGAAAGCTGCTCTTTAAGATTTAGATTTCCCTCCTAATTTTCTCATGGAAACTCACCCAGTAAACACATCATCATCTAATTTGGTTGTATTTCAAGTTTCTTGCCTGTGAAGTAGGAAGACATTTAGTATCAAGTACTGTGATAAGATTAGGGGAGATAAAAAAAATTCCAAGATAGGCGTGACTCTCTGGGCCTCACACTTTTGTTAAGACAAAAGACAGTATGAGGTGATAAGAAAGGGGAGCAAATGGCACGGACAAGAGGCTTTCTGATTAGCCAGCATGTGGTACAGATGCCTTTCTGCGGATGAAGGCAGAAGGTGTCTTTGAGGAGGTATGCACTGGACTGGAGGATGAACTCTCTGGAAAACGTAGTGGGGTGATTATAGCAGCATTGTGGAAGACAGTCCAACTAAAACTTCTTCCAGGACCAGGGGCAGAGGTCATTAGAGTCTCCCAGTGGCAGAGCTGAAGTGCACTGGTGACTAACAACTTCAGTGACTTCATGAGATAAAAGGAGGAGGGTTGAGTGAGGGAGGAGGTGGAGATAACTCTGC
Organism: Chinchilla lanigera; assembly: GCF_000276665.1. Lineage (NCBI taxonomy): Eukaryota > Metazoa > Chordata > Mammalia > Rodentia > Chinchillidae > Chinchilla > Chinchilla lanigera. The sequence goes on from NW_004955406.1 coordinate 24,045,771, forward strand.
AGTCTGAGTCTGGGTAGTACATGGCTTCATTTGTAGGTTTGAGGATGTAGAGCTGGTTTAGGGGCCAGGTAATACTCAGATTTGATCTGAGACCTTTCAAGATTTGGATGAAAATCTAACGCAAAAGTTCATCAAGGAGTAGGAGTGAAGGACTGGGGGCTAAGCTAGAGGTAATGGTGGAGTTGGGAAATCACCTGGATGAGTCTGACCACTGGCCGTGAAGAATGTGGGAAACATCAGGTGACCCATGGATGAAGACACATTGGTTCTCCCCACTGGGCACTCACTCATCTCCCAGAGTGAAAGGAGTCCTTGGCAGCTGAAGGAAGCTGGCAGTTGCTGACACAGTACTCACCCACACAGTATTTGGTGCTAACGACGGTGAGTGAGGTGATCCATCTCAGTGTCCCATCTTCAGCCTCATTCCTGTTTATTGATATGATAATATACATGTGACATGTATCTATATATCTCTATATATCTATATTATACGTCACTTGTGATTCAGACCACCATATCTGAGGGTGAAATAATCATGGGGGAGCACATGTGTTAGTCAAGTCTGCCTGGGAACTGGGGCAGCTCATCTACAGTAGGAAAAATGTATATAAAGAGAATGTGGAGCCCTGGGTTTGTTCTGAGTATGGGCCTGGTCATTCCTTAAGGGAACTGACATCTGTCCAGTGGTGTTGTGCGCAGAACTGCATATCTATTTTAGAATTTTAAATTCACCATAGTGTATTACTAAGACTTTGATACTTGTATATTTTCCCCTTTTTTCAGGGAGGGGAGGTTGCTACTTTCCAATTTGATGTTTCCCTCGTTCTACTTATTTAAATTGCCCCACCCCCTCTTTTACAATTCCCTTCATTCAGAAGACAAAGTTATATAACACTTGAAAAATTTTCTCTGTCTTCCAAGTTAGTACCTTTTTGTTGCTGCCGAGTGATACCATATGATTTTATGGATCACCAGGGTTTTCTTCTAAATTATTTCATGTTGATAGCAGGAAAATATCAACGAAATGTTTTACATATGCTGATTTGAGGTGATATAACTGATTTGAGGTGATATCACAGAGAGGTGATATAGCTAGCCCAAGACTGCACAGTTAGTAAATGGCAGACCTAGGCCAGAAATCCCGGCTTTTCTCTAATGTTAAGGTGAATACATCTTACTATGTTAAATAGCAGTGGTGGAATCAAGGCTAACACGAATATAAAATGTGAGGGGGCAAAACTAAGAAAATCTTCAAAATATATTCCATCATTCTCCCTCCTGTTAAAAAAATAAATGATTTTCTTTATGCTAGACCAGATGGGCATATATTGTTGGAAAGCAATCTGACAGTACAAAACAAGCCACCAATCTTACACACTTTATGGAGTTAATTAGTGATATGAGTTTTGATATGTATTTCTGTCTTTTAAAAAGTGGATACTAGTATTGTTTTCATTTGGTTAGACTAGTAATATGTGGTTTAAAAGTAAAAGAAGAAAATAAACACTATCTCACTATATGGAGGTGAAGTTTATATTTTATCATATTTTCTGCTAGTCTTTGTTTCTTTATATTCTATAACCATATATGTTTTACATAATTTAAATTTTAATGTATATACAGTTGGCTGTTCTTTTAAATTAACATTATATCATAAATATTTTCTCATGTTAATTTTCTGAAAATGGCAATGGTAGCATATTACTTTAATTAGAGGTGGTCCCATAATTTAATTATTTACTGTATCACTTTACATTTCCAAGGTTTTCATGATTATAAATAATTCTGAGATAAACTATGTATTTCATGAAGTAAGAATGTTTTTTATTCTGTAGTTTTATGTATTTCCTTTATTGACCTTTTAAGTATCTTTGTAAGCAGAGAAACATGGTACAGTGTTAATTATTGAATCTCATCATCTGGGCCAGCAGCTCACATCTTCTGAGTCATTTATACCAAAGGAATCATGAAGGGAACAATAATAAGCATGATCTTTGGCTACTCGTTAGTGCCATCTGCTTAGTAAAACATTAATGAGCTCACAATTTTGACCTCTGAAAAGTGCTTTTCATTATAGTTCTCTTCTCTGTGTCTTTGCTCTTTTGAGTCTACCAGCTTGCTGTATCTTTTGAACACACTATCCATGCTTTGGAGTAGTAAATGAGCTCTCTGGCTTTGAACTGATTTATACAATATAGTCGAAAAACGATGGTAGAAGAGCAAATATTCCTCTAAGTTTTAGATGTTGCACTGAGGAGAGGATAAATATTACAGTAGTTGAAAGTTCTCTTAGGTCTATTTGACTAAGAGGCAAGTCACAAAGAACTGAGTAATAAATTAGTACCCAAAGATTACAAATATAACAGAAACATAAAAAGATCAACCTAAATAGCCATCAAAAAATTAAATAATAAGTCAAATAAGACAGGCTTTTGATGTCAATTTTGACAGAACCATGTGCCTGCCATGCTACCTGCTAACTCTTAGTTGGATGCATGTTTTTCTTCCACTTGACACAACAGTGCATCAGAGGAGCACATTAACCAATCATCCCAATCATGGATGAGGAGAATGCTTAGAGAACTGCCAACTGGCAAAGAAATTATGGACCTGCCAGCAGCTTCAGGGATTCCAATGTTACCTTCCCAGTGTGACTGTGAGAGACAACCACAGGAGGCTGCTATGGGTAGGGTGTGGTTTAGACACAGACCCGCTGAGGAGCTTTAGCTCAGGCCAAGAAGGACGCAGGCTGTGCTCTCCATAGAGGGCCTTGTGAGTGCTGGCATTAAATCCAACAGTCTGCTTGAACTCCTGCTTTGTGGCTCACATCCAACAAAGACTAGAGGGCTACTTGCTTTTCCCATCTATCAGTGTAAGCAAAGACGTGCCTTGGCTTGAACAGTTCCCACAGTCTGGGGTGAATGGACAGAAGAAGGGTCTCTGATGTAGGGAGGGCACCATACAAACCTGCTCGATATAAAGCTAGGTGGAAAAAATTATGATTTGCTGAATTCCAAGACTACAGATCCTGAATGCAGATCATCCAAAAACACAGTGGACTTTTTTCTTTGAATCAAGTCTTTTTGGTTTTTCTACTTTTTATTATTTTCTCTTTCCTTTATTGGTTTTTTTGGGAGTATGGTGTTTTTTTTCCCCTCTGACTTTTTTCTCTTTTAGTTTCTCTTCTCTCCTTTCCTTTTTACCTCTTTCATCTTGCTTCTCTTTCTTTTTACCTTTCTTTTTTGTGTTTTGCTGTTTGTTTTTCTTTTTCTTGTCTATTTTTTCCTGCAGCTGTTCTTTAACACTATTAATTTCCTTTTATTCCTCAATAGGATTCCCTATTTCACTTGTCTCTCCTCCTTCTCTTCTTTCATTGATTAATTTTAAAAATTTTATGCTTTTTATTCTCCAGTTTCCTACCACCTCTTAAGCTGGATGAATCTTTAGATAGCTAGTTACTATATGCTCTTACTATTAAATACTGTTCCATTGTTAGTGGAAGTAGTAAAGTTGTTCCATTTAATAGATTTTAACTGTAGGCTAACATTTAATTTGTTTTAGTGTTCATACCATAATTACAGATCTCTTTTTAATGATTAAGGATGGCACATTATTGGTTCATAGGCTATGTCAATATTCATTTTCTGCTTGATGCTACTATTATTGCTGATTTTATTACTATAACTAAGTGGCATAACTGTTGCTATTAATTTTTTCCCTGGATGACAATATCTAGGTTGCCTTCATGTCATTAACAATATTGCTACCCATTCCCAGAGAATTGGGTACTTGGCCACATGCAATGCAGCCTCCTCTTCTAAATTAATGGAGGTGGCCAATAGTTAGCTGTGCCCAGAGGGCAGCACTGAAAAGCAGGCATTAACTAAAGAGGTCGTCACACTAGCAACAAAGCTTTCCTCTATAATCTACCCACATGCTTTAGCACAAACAAACAAACAAACATACAAAAAATATAGAAACATGAGAATACAAGGCAATAAAGGGCCTCTAAAAACTCTCAACTCCCCCAAATCTGACCCTTGAACCACTGATGGGGAGCTATTATAGCCAAAGTATTCAAATGCCACACAGACAAATTATTCAAAAGAATAACAAAGGAGATGATAAAACAGATCAATAAGGTACTTGGCAAACTGGAAGATGTAACTAAACAGATAATAAGCCTAACAAACAAAATGATCAGTGAATTTACAGGATATGTTAATAAAAAGATAGCTAAGCTACACAAACTGATACAACACACAAATGACCAGTACAGGAAAGAATTATAGTCCATAAAAAGGTACCAAACAGAAACTCAAGAGATTAAAAATTCAGTGAAAAGTATAGGCAGCAATAGCTGGATGTGGTGGTACAGGCCTGTAATCCTAGCATTTGGGAAGCTGAGGCATGATTGCCATGAGTTTGAGGCCAGCCTGGGCCACATAGAGTGAGTTCAAGGCCAGCCTGAACTACATAGTGAGATCATGTCTCAAAAAAAGAAAAAAACCCATAATGAAACAAAAATGTGGGCAGCAGAATTGACCAGTGTGAACACAGAATGTCAGAACTAGAGGACAGGGCTATGGCTGGTGATCAATACATAAAGGTACCTTTAAAAATAAGAGAATATGAAAAATAAAGCCAACAGCTGCTGGATGATGTAAAGAAGATTAATTTAAGATTAATTGGAATTAGTGAAAAACCAGATGGCAGAACATAGACCATAAAAGAACTCATTTATTAAAATAGTACTAGAAAACTTTCCAAATAAAGGAAAAGAATTTAACATGCAGATAATGTAATTTTTTTTTTTTTTTTTTGGTACTGGGAATCAAACTCAGGACCTTGCACCTGCCAGGCAGATGCTTGTGTTGCTGAGCTACATCCCTGTCCCTAATGTGCAGATAAGTGAGGCATACAGGACTGCAAATAACCATGATCAGAAAAGAACTTCTCAACAATACAATCATAGCCAAAATCCCAGAAGTCCAATACAAGAACACTATTTTAAAAGCCATTAGGGAAAAAGCAAGCAATCACTTATAAAGGAAACACATCAGGATTATAGCAGATTTCTCAATACACAGGCCAGGAGAGTTTGCAATGAAGTGTTTCAAGCCTTAAAAGAAACAATGTACAACCTAGACTGATATATCTTGAAAAAATTTCTTTGAAAATTTATAAAGAAATAAGATATTTTTATGATAAAGGGCACCTAAAGAAATTCATGGCCAAGCCAACATTCCAAAAAATATCTCAAGAATATCCTAAGAAGACACAAGGAAGCTAACAATACCTAAAGGTCTAATAGTATGAATAGGTGAATAGTATGAGCACACCAGGTAGGGTGTACAGTTCAGCAAGAGAACCAAAGTGAATCAGCAGGAGGAAAGTAATAAAATGATAGGAGTAAGTCAATACAAATCATTAATAATTCTCAATGTGATGGCCTCAATTTCCCAATGAAAAGACATAGGTTGGCAGAATGGATCAAGAAAAGAATCCAACAGTATATGGTAAACCAGAAAAACATTTAGCCCCCTCAAAAATTCCTAGACTAAAAATTAAAGGATGGAAAACAACATTCCATGCAATAAGAACCTGTGTAGCTATCTTATTTTCAGAAAAAGTGAAATTCAAGTCAAAATGGATCAGAAAAGGCAAAGAATATATATTGATTAAGGGAATGTATCAGTTAGGGTTTGCTAGAGAAACAGATATAACAGAAATACACAAATGCACAAGAAATTACAAGTTTGGTTACAATGGTCAGCTACAGAGTTGGATGAGGAAGC
>NW_004955406.1:24052189-24069866 GCF_000276665.1 Chinchilla lanigera
GTGCTGCTGGGCATAAAAGATGAAATAAACATAAACACAATTCTACTGGGTGACATCAATACCTTACTTACATAAAACACTTACTTTACCTAGACACCAACTAGGTAAAGAATCAACAATGAAATATCAGAGTTGAAGAAAACCTTTGAACAAATGAATTCAATAGATATGTATAGAGTGTTCCACCCAGCAACAACAGAATATATTCTTCTCTGCATCACAGGAAACATTCTCCAGAACAGACCATATACTAGCCAACAAAGCATATTTAAGTAAATGCTAAAAAATTAAAAATATACCATCATATTATCAGATCAGAGAACAATGAAAGAAATTAATGGCAAATGTAAACATAAAACTTATGGAAACACAGGGAATTTAAATAATTCATTCTTGTGTAATGGATTACAGAAGAAATCAAGGAAGAATTAAGCCAGTTTCTAACAATAATTCCAGTACAACATAACAGAACTTATGGGATAAAATGAAAGCAGTCCTAAGAGGGAAGGTCATAGCTGTGAATGCACACATTATAAAACCAGAGCAAACCTAAATAACCTAACAAGGTCTTAGATAAACAAAGCCTTAGAAAGACATGAATAATTAAAACCTAAACTAGACAATGGAGGAAGTTATGAAGTTTAGAGCAGAAATCAGTGAAATTGAGACTTAAAACAGCCAATACAGAGAATCAATGAGTGGAAGAGCTGGCTCTTTGAAAGAATAAACAAACTAGAAGAAACATTAGCCAACCTCATAAAAAAGAAGAAGAAAAGACTTAAATCAATACAATTAGAAATGAAAGAGGTGAAACCACAAAAGACATTGCCCAAATGCAGAAACTACCTCACAAACCAGTACATCAAGAGTGGAGAATTCAGAAATAGATGGATTCCTAGATACATATAGATTACACCAAAACTAAATGAAAGTATAAAAGCCCTGAACAAACAAGTAGCAAGTAATAAAACTGAAGCAATAATAAAGACCTACCAAGTAAGAAAAGCACAGATTTGAATTGATTCACAGCTGAATTCTACAAGATCTTCAAGGACAATCTAACATCAGTACTCCTCAAGCTGTTTAATGAAGGGAAGGAGTAATTTATGGAGGCTATCATTACCCCAATTCCCAAACAAGTCAAGGATCCAGTCAAAAAAGAGAACTATAAGCCAATCTCTTTAATGAATATGGATGCAAAAATCTTCAACAAGATACTGGCAAACAGAATGCAACAAATCATCAAAAAGATCAGACATCATGACCAAGTAGGCCTTATTCCAAGGATGGTAGGATGATTCAGCATACACAAATCAATAAATGTGGCACATCACATAAACAGAAGCAAGGACAAAATTCACATGATCATCTCAGTAGACACAGAAAAGGTCTTTGACAAAAATCCAGTATCCATTCGTAATAAAAGCACTGAAGAAGAGAGTCATAGAAAGATCTTATTGTGATCTGATAAAAACCATTTATTGCAAATCTACAGCCAGCATCACATTAAATGGGGAAAAACTGAAAGCTTTTTCTCTAAAATCAGGAAGAAGACAAGGATGTCCATTATTACCATTACTGTTCATCATAAAACTTGAAATATTAGCATCCACAGTCAGGCAAAAAAAGAAATAAAAGGGATATGTATAGAAAAAGAAGAAGACAAATTATCTTTATTTGCAGATAACATGATCATTTACACAGAAGACCCAAAAAATTCCACAAAAGAGTCCTAGAATTAATAACCAAATTTGGCAATGTAGCAGGATACAAAATCAACACAAAAATCAGTAGTGTTCCTGTACATCAATAACGAACTCACTGAGAAAGAAATTAGGAGAAAAGTGCCATCCACAATAGTATCAAGAAAAATTAAATCCTTAGCAATTAATCTAACTAAGTGAAATACCCCATAATGAGAAATACAGTACTCTGTAAAAGGAGATTGGAGAGGACACCAAAACATGGAAAGATCCCCCCTGTTCTTGCATAGGCAGAACAAATATGGTCAAAATGGCCATACTTCAAAACTGATACGCAGATTTAATGCAATCCCAATCAACTAAAATGACAACCGAAATGAAAAGATATTTTTCAGAAGAGGTACAAATGAACAGTCAAATACATGGAGAAATGTTTAACATATCTTGCCATTCTATAAATGCAAATTGAAACAACACTGAGATTCTGCCTTATTCCAGGACGAATGACTGTTGTCGAGAATTCAAATAAATTTTGGTGAGGTTTTGGGGTAAAGGAACCCTTCTACATTATTTGTAAGAATGTGAACTGGTGCAGGTTGGGCGCCTAGCTCCCTTCTAGCCTCGCTGCAGCTGCTTTGCAGCTGTTTTCAGCATCCAAACAATCGCAAGCCAGTGTTCCCAGGATGGTGATCCGTGTATATATCGCACCTTCGTCTGGCTCCACGGCGATTAAGAAGAAACAGCAAGATGTACTTGGTTTCCTCGAAGCCAACAAATAGGATCTGAAGAAAAAGATATTGCAGACAATGAGGAGAATCGGAAGTGGATGAGAGAAAATGTACCTGAAAACAGTCGACCAGCCACAGGGTATCCCTTGCCCCCTCAGATTTTCAATGAAAGCCAGTACCGTGGGGACTAGGATGCCTTCTTTGAAGCCTGAGAAAAAAATGCAGTGTCTGCCTTTTTAGGCTTGAAGGCACCACCACCGCTTCAAAGAAGCGGAAGCCCAGGCAAAGCAGCAAGCATGAACCTTAAACATTCTGCCTTAAGCATCTTGAAAAATGAGTTCCTATTGCTTTTATAAAATAAGTTTTTCAAATAGCAAAATTATCTTGGTTCCAAAAGAAATTGCTTAAAGTTAAAATAATTAGGTGGTGTTTTCAGGTACAATAAAATGAATGCACAATTAAAATATGAACATTACGTTGAGGATAATAGGAGGTTATTATAAAATTTTAAATAAATATGGGATAGTACTATGTGCCAATAATACTATTTTTTATACTTTAATGATTTTTACGAAGAGAACACTCTTTTTGATACTGTTGCAACTTAAGTCTATCTGCAGCTCACCAGTGAGAAATTGAGAGAGAGAGAGAGAGTCTGTCTCTTGTTCCTAAATTGCTTCATTAATTTTGGTGAATAAGAATGTGTATATTTTTGAAGTGAGGTTGCGATCAAAAAGTACTTGCAGGTAATGGTTCTGATGTGTGAAACATTGTAATTTTATGTGATAATGATAACATTCCCATTCTTCTGTAGAAAAAACTTCTATATACTGATCCACAATCTTTCAAGGATTCTAAGCATAGACTTTCATGCCACATTGAATTATCAGATCACATGACCTGCCCCCATAAAAACAGTAGGTGCATTCAGTTGACAAGTTCCTTATTTAACTTTCTCATGATGAAGTCATGTTTTTGAGTTGCTTACTTCAGGGAAATAAGCATGTTTTGTCATGGAATTGGTATAGCAAGTAAGGTAAAGGGGCATCCTCTTAAATAGAGCTTAGATTTTAATTATTAAAAGCTATACTGGCTGGGGTTAGGGATATAGCTCAGTGGCACAGAGCTGACCTGGAAAGGGCAAGATTGTGAGTTGGATTCTCGGTACAAAAAAAAAAAAAATGTATATTGGCATTTATTGCCCAAGATTTGTTTTCCACAAGTTTTTGCTAAAAGAAATTTTAGTGAATTGCCTCTTTTTAAGACAGATTGTGACTATGAATGCCACTGTCTTTTGATACTGGACCTTTTTGTTTCAGCTTAGTCATAAATTGTTTGAGTAAGTTAATACAAGCAGAGATAATATTTTCTATGCCCGTATTCCATGAAAAAGTGCAAACATCAGGTAAAAGGGATATGTTAATCAATGTTCCATTGTTGTTACAAAATATCTGAGAAACAGTTTAAGAGAAGAAAAGATTCCATTCAGCAAACAAGAACATTAACATGGTGGAGAGAGCATGATAGAGCAAAGCTGCTCACCTCATGATGGAAGGCAATCAGAGACGGAAAGCTCCCTTTTGCAGCAAAGCTCCTCGCCCCAAACCCATTCCAGTATGCATTCATCAGTAGGTTAATATAGGTTAATCTGCTGATGAAGTTAGAGCCCCTGTCATCCAATCATTTTCAAAAGGCTTCAACTCCACCTACTGCTGTTGTAGGGACCAAGCCTTCAGCACATGAGCTTTTGAGGGACACTGCAGATATGAACTGTGACAAGGGACAACTTTTAAAATATTATTAAAGACTTCTAGATAGGAAATATCCTCTAAATCATTTAATTCAGAAAAAAACATTTTTTCTCTTTTAGTTCCATTCCAGTTATTTCTAAAAAACCACACCTCTTTCTTTAGTTATCCTATTTCTTATTTGCCAATCTGTACTCTCTAAAAATCAACATATAATGCAAACACATCTTTGTTTACTGATAATCAAATGACGTGATGCTTTAAAGTAAACTAAATACTTTCAGAAAAAAAAAAAAACTGGTGCAACCACTATGGAAATTAGTATGCAAATTCCTCAAAAAATTAAGGATAGAGATTCTATTTGGTCCAGGTATTCCTCTTCTGAGTATGTTCCTAAAAGAATTAAAGACTTTTTATTACAATGATACACATATACTAATGTTTCTAGTAGTACAGTTCATAATAGCTAAATCTTGGAGGCTGTGTATATGTCCATCAACAGATGAATGGGTAAAGAGAAGATGGTATTTCCACATAATGGAGTAGTACCCTGCTGTTAAGAAAGATAAACTTGAGTCATTTGTAAGAATGACTTGAGATCATAATGTGAAGTAAAATAAATCAGACATGCAAGCTTAAATATCACATGGTTTTTCTTATAGGAGAAACACAATATATAAATAAATAGCAAAGTAAACTACAGATAATAGGAAGTAGAGAGATAGATTTTTCTCAAATGGGAAGGGGATCAAGAGATGAGGGAGGGTAAGGGTATGAAAGAAGAATTAATACAGATGTGTTATGTTCATGTGCTAAGATCCTATAAGGACTGTAATCATTATGTACTGTACACATGTACTAATGAAAATAATAAATTCTACTTTGAAGCAAATATTTTTTCAGTATCATATCCAATTTTATTAGTAGTAACAGAGAAGTAAACATTTATTTATGAAAAGCTTATTGACAGGTAAGGAAGTAAGTTAATTCCATTTGGTCAGTGTGGAAATAAATATTAAATATTCATTAAAATCTCTTTTCTCTTTGAGCAAGTATTTATACTTAGCAGAACTCATCCTAAAGAAATAATTTTATTAGGGTTCTGGTAAAGATTAATCACAAAATGTTAGCACCTGCTAATGCTAATGCTTATGCTTTCTGTGAGAGAGGAAAATATGTTATGTCCTCTTGTTTCATAAATTAGATGAGTATAATAATTCATACTGTGGCTAAAAAATAGTGATTTTTAGGAAGCATAGTTCAGAAAACCAATTTAGCCAGTGAGATCTGAAAAATGACTTTATTGGCTGTTCTTGTTGAAAAATGTGGACTTCAGGCATAGTTGGATCCAGGAATTCAAGACCTATAGATTTTTCTTGGGTCTGCAATTTTCAGGTGTTCTTTAATGACTTCATTCACTAATTATAATTAACAAAACCTTAATCATATTGAATAAGCAGGACAGGGTAGTATTAGAAGATAATGAAGTACCTTATAAATTCTGAGATTGCTATGAAGTCAGACACAAACAACACCCAAGGTCTTTGAGCCCAAGTGCCACAGTTCTCATTGGCACTTACACTGGACAGTGTGTGCCATTAGAATGTGGCCACCTGTGTCTCTTCCTTTTTTTTTTTTATTTTTGCCACTTGTGTTTCTGAAAGTGACATGATCTTATTACTGCTACCACCCTTAGCAGAATGGACTGTGTTGACCTGTCTCTAAGGAACGTCTGCAATCTTCAATTTGAAAAAGAAAAAAACAGTTAATTCGGCTGGGCATGCTAGTGCATGCCTGCAGTCCTAGCTATTCTAGAGGCTAGGACAGGATGATTGCTTGAGTGTGGAAGCTGGAGACCAGCTCCAGCAGCACAGCAAGACTCTGCCTCCCACAAAGCAAGCAGGTAGGTAAAACAAACAGAAAAACCAACAAGAACATACTCTATAAGCCTCAGTAGTAACCGTAAAGACTTTCCATGTCTTAAGTAAAAGAACAGACGTTGAGACGATACACTTCATGTTGTTTCACCACAATAAAAACATGAGAAAATTTAATAAATCACCTCTCTAAGGAGCAAAATAAAATAAAACAAAAACAAAGTCTGCAGTGAACATATTTGATCGTCAATGTCAAGTTTATGTGACTACAGAGGAGGCAGAAAAAGCAAGTATGTGGCATTTCCTACTCGGGAAGATATGGTTTCTACAGGCACTGAAATTTTGTGCTACCTGAGTCAGGTAAGAAATGATAGTGGGTGGGGTAAGGGATAAAGCAAGCATAAGGGAGTTCAGATCACAGGCGTGCAAAAAGAATGGCAAATGTCCACAACAGTCCACTTTGTTGGACACCAACATACCCTCTTTTGTATAGTTTTTAATGCATATCTGAAAATATTCACTTCTCCCTCACATGATGTAATGATTCCTTATGCAGTTTAAAGCACTCCTCCTATCCACGAGGAGTGGGCCTCCTGTCTTGGAAGTTATGGCATTTACCAGTACAAAATCCAAGATTTCATGGGAATATTAGCCAGCACTGTAGGCAGTTTCTTGGGCTTCTCTCTGTGGCAGAAGTTCCGTTCAGTAAGGATTAATCATATTAGATGGAACAACTGTCATCTTCTTTTGTTGGTGAACAGTCCCAAATTTTAAAATGTCAGCTTTACCTTCCAACTCAGGGGAAAGGCTGATGAATACAGTGACAGAGGCCTTTCATCCTTGGATATTAATATTAAAATCAGTAAACTAGAAGGGCCCATAGCTTTGAAGGTGGGAAGGGGCATTAAGTGTAATCTCAAGAAGTATTGCTTTCATTTTACTCCTCAGGTCCTGGGCCCATGTATTTTAGCTACAGGAGAAATAATATGAAATATTTAATCACTTTTCAACATAGATGGGACACTGTCGGACTGAATCCCAAATTTACAAGGTATTGGTTGACACTATAACTGAGTATTCAGAATAAGGCCAGATCTTTCTGGGGATGGGGTAAATGGCAAGATAGTGAATTTCATGTGCACCTGTATGTTACCTTTAATTTGTTTGTTGTTTTTGTTGTAAAGTGACTTCCTGACAAGAACAATATTATGAGCTATATAGAGATAGGGACGAAAACATAAGGTTAGATTAAACATTTTTAGAAGCACAGCATGTGGGGTGAGAGATTACAGCTCTAGAACACATCACCATCCCAATGAGTACATCAGTGTCTCCTTTGTGAGGAAAGGTATCCAATAGAATTGAACTGCTGCTGGGTCTAAGACTACCTGGTCCTCTTGGGAGTATGGTACCCTTTGGTACTAAAAGTTGTTTCTTGCTCCAGAGACCCGGTACTTGTTCGGGCAGTTGCTAGGTAACTAAAAGTCAGTAAAAGTTTAACTTCAGTCCACGCATAATGTTCCTCTCTGCCACATTGTGACACTGCTCCTGGTCTCATTCAGCAAACACTGGGGAGACAGAAGGCGGCTTGTTGTCTTGTCCACTGCCTTAGTGGGGTCTGTTGGTGAGCATTCACACAGGCCAGAGACAGTCTCACAGTCTGGGTCCATTCATAGAGTTGCATCCTTTCTCCAAGCCTCACCTCCAATTCTCCAATCTCATTCCTTCCAAATATTTCAACATATGACCAAACTATTAGCACATTTCAACGAATCTGTATAGATCTAACCTCAAGCCATTCCTATTTACAAGCAAAATGAACAAAGAAATCTGCTTCTAGTCACAAAGAGATTTCCCATTTTTATTAATGGGTATAAGACATTTCAGCAAACTTTGCAGTTGGTGTGGGAATACCCTGCAATACCTTCTCTTATTCAGGCCCAAGATTTTTCTTTGTGGCCAGCTATTCACAGACCACTTGCCTGAAGTCATCAGTGTGGTTCCAAGAGCGGTGGCACTCGGTCAGAAGTAGACATGCTGGAAGCATGAGCCATTTGCTCTTGAAACTTTTGCTTTCAGAATGTGCTTTGACCGGTAGAAAAACACTTTCCCTTGAGAATAATATTCAACAGGGTGTACTAAAATAATGGTGATGCAAATGAGATATCCCACTCACAATGGTCAGCTGGTGTCCCGTGATCTGATCATTAGTCTCCATCAGAGTTCAGGAGCAAGGTGTTTCTCAGGAGGATAATTACTTGCTGAAAAGGGCATGACCTTTTATCCAAGCCCTAGGGGCCTCCGTGTGATTCTTGTATTGTGACTCGCCCTGTGTTCTATTCAGGATCCTTATTTGCTTCACTTCATATTTTAAGTATGATTTGGTCTGGGGAGTCTGAAAGGCCAAATAACAGAGCTGCCTGAACTATGGCTCATACCAGATAGCCCTCTGCGAGTTAGGGAGCGCAGAATTCAAAGTGAGCAGCGGCCTTCTAGGTCAGCCAGAGTAGCTAGCACATATATAGAAATGTTGGCTTCCCAGAGTAGCTAGCACATATATAGAAATGTTGGCTTCCCAGTCCAAAGGAGCTTGGTTTTCAGTGAGAGAAAGTGCAAGGTCAGAAACTTTAATTCCATTTTGGAAATGCTACCGTAACTTGTCCTGGTTCACTGGATCCCCAGAAAGTGAAATTGTATGTTCTTTTTGTCCTATAAGGAATCAGTGAGAGATGATAGATGACATCAATAATAGTGTGTAGTTTAAAAGGATCTATGGACTAAATTTTAGCAAAGAGCCAGGAAGTTGACATAACTGGGAAAGATGAGTATGTGTAGCTACACTGTTGGGAGAAAGCAGGGATTTTGGTGTCTACATAGTGACAGGAAAAGCACTTTGCTGATTAATATCTGTGTATCAGTTGCTAGGGAATATGTTGATTAGCTCAAGGTACAATTGGAGATGCTCTTTGAGTAAGCTTATGATTATCTACTGCTATTCTGTAAGATTTATCTGCTTGCTACACTGATCGAAAAGGCAAGGTAAGTGGGGATGAAAGATGTGCCACCTCTGCATCTTTCAAATCTGTGATGATGAAACTAATAGAGATCTTGCTTGTCCATTGCTACCATAATGTGTTACAGCTCAGGGAGTATTCGGATTCTTCAAAATTCTAGATTCTACTACTCATATCTGGCCACATAATTATATGTTAGGCTCAGAATAATCCTAGGCATATGAGTAAATGAAATTATCTAATATTATAATCCTTAACTATACATTGTATACCACATGGCAGTTCTCCAAGAATTAGTGGGTTAGAGATACTTTCAATAAAAATCAGAAGACTAAATATCATATTTTCCTGTCTCCAATGCATAGTTATTTTAGCAATTGGCCATAGTTCCCATAGTTTCCATAGGGAATGTCAGCAGGAGGATATACAGTACATACTTTCATGTTATTGCAGAGTTAAAAAAATTTGCTAAGTACATATTTGCCAGACATGATGATTCTAATATAGAAGTCAGCTTCCTAATTGCTGTGCCCTCTGAATATATTCATTTACATGGCAAAAAGGAATTAGGTTGGAGTTAAAATTAAGGTTGCTAATTAGTTTACCTTAGAAGAAGTAGGTTATCTTGGATTGTGCAGATGGACGCAGTATAATCCTAAGGGTCCTTACAAGAGGGTGAGGAAGGTAAGAGTTAGGAAAATGTGATAAAGGAAGAAATGGTCAGAGAGATGCAGTGTTGCTGGCTTTCAAGACAGAGAAAAGAGGCCTTCAAAGTATGGAAAAGGTAAGGAAATATATTTTCCTGCTGTCTCCAAAGATGAATGTAGTCTGGCTGACACCTTGATTTTAGCACTCTTACTTCCAGGACCATAAAAGAATAAAATTGTGTTGTTCTAAGCTATAGTGTTTAGGCTAATTTGTTATCACAGTAGCGATAGGAAACTAAAGAAAGTTCTGAATTTCTAGCATGATACAATAATTGGCTATTTTAAGTAGAAGGGCGTTATTAAAAGAGATTTGTGAGGTAACTCACAGACTCCCTGGGAGGGTTACAGGACAAACCCTAGAGGCTATGCATCACACCATAGTTATGGCTCACTGTCCCATGGCAGCCTCCTCGGTTTTTTCTGGAAACTGAATGTAGATGCTCATGTATCACCCCCTCCAGAAGTAGATTTTCTGCATTTTCCACTTCTTCAGGTCATTAGCCTATTTTGCTTTTTTTTTTTTAGCCTTCCCTGGTGCATTTTTTAAAAGAATAATCTCATTTTTAGTGGACAAATTGTATATATTTATGGGATATAATGTGCTTTTATTTATGTTTATATGCTGATAAGAATATAATTTAATGTAGTCATTATGGGACACAGTATGACTTTTCTTCATAACTAAAAATAGAACTACAACATGATCCAGCAATCCTAGCACTGGGTAAATATCCAGTGGACATCAAATCAGCATGTCAAAGAGACATCTGCTCTCCCATGTTTATTGCAGAACTAGACACAATAGCTGAGATACAGAATCAGTGAGATGTCCATCATTTGATGAATGGAAGGAGAAAATGTGATAGATATGTGTCTCCAGCAGGGTACTATTCAGCTCTACAATGCAGGGAAATTTTATCATTTGATACACTATAGATGAACCTGGAAGATATTATGGGTCATTAACTTTTAATCAAAACCTGGAGTCTCTGTGTCTGATTGTTTTGGCTTGAGTTTTGGGTTTGTACTATAGCTGTGAAGGTGGTTGAAAAAGCCAGTATCTGACATGTTTGGTTTTTCTAATGAGACTCAGGCTCTGCTTCTAAACTGGTGGATTCTACGCATACAAGAAGATAGTTCAGATGCTATGTTATTGAAAGAATGACTAATGTCTATGACAACACCTATAATCTCAGAGACAAAAAAATTCTCAGGGTGATTTTAATATGTTAAGGGACTTCAGCCTTGCTTAGATCCTTCTTGCTGCCCCCTGGGAACAGTTACTATTTAAAGTGTGTTTGGGTCCACTGATTGGCTGGTTTGGGTGGGGATCCTTGATTGACAGCTCTTTATAGAAAAGGACAAGTAAAAAAAAAAAAAAAAGGAAAGGTCCTGTTATCAGAGGAAAAGGAAAAAGAAGGTGGAGTGGGAAAAAAAGTCAGAGTACCGTGAAAAAAACCTTTTAGTCACAGCTGGATACCTGAAATCTGAGATATATTGTTTGCGAATTTGCAGTAAAATTAGTCAAAGTTAAGGGTACTGTGGTATCAGAGTGTTTGGTGTATGTTCAGATTCTGTCACTGACTACCTGTATGATTTTATGTTTGAATTCCTCATGTGTAAAATGGCTGTAAGCATAGTAACTACTTCATAGCATAACTGTGATGAATAGATCAGTCATAAGTATAATGAACTTAGAATAGTGTCTGGTACAAAATAATGGCCATTATTATTATTATTATTTCAATGTAACTCAGGCACACAAATAACTCAAACTTACTTTTGTGTAACTAATCTAATCTAGTTTTCAAAATCTTATTTTTGCTAATGATGGTAGGGGTGTGGGTTGTAGGAGAGGGGTAGTAAAAGATAATTTAAATGGCTTTTAAACGATAACAAATGTTTATAGCAGAACAGTTCATAGTAGCTAAGTCTTGGAAGCAGTCTGTATATCCATCAGAAGATTAGTGGGTAAGGAAAATGTGATATTTACCCATAATGGAGTATTACTCTGCCATAAAAAGATAAACTTGAGTCATTTGTAGGAAAAAAATAGAGGCACCTGGAGACCATAATGATAAGTGAAATAAGACACACAAGCTCAAACATATGACAGACCTAAATTATAAATGAAAAGCAAAATGAAAAATAGGTCTTTCTCAAATGGGAAGGGGATCAAGAGATGGAAGGAAGAGGAGAGGAGGGGAAAAAAAGAGGATAAAAATAGGAATTAAGGTACCAATGCCACACAAGGAATGTAAACAAGGACTGTAAACAATAGATACTGCAAACACATACTCATAAAAATGCAAATACAAATTCAATCAGTTTAAAGTTCAAGTTTCTTATGAAGTGGCTTCCCTTCTTTCGTGGGTCTTATCCCTCCACCCTCATTTCCTTCCCTAACATGAACTAGGTGCAGGGAGAAAGTGGAGATCATTGTGGTGTCAGCATAGGCACAAACTGTAGATCATTACGGGCTATGTCATCGTCGGTCAGTTCCTGTCCTTGATTATCTTGCTGCTGGCCATTGAGGTACAGCTAGTATCTTCTTTAGTATCTTCTCTGAGGCCTTTGGATTCTGCCACAGCCTCTAGACTCAAAGTCCCTGCTCACTGAAACCTTTCACCCTGAATTCAGGTGTCTTGCCCCTGTATTCCCGGGATGCCCAGGACTTTAATCATATGGTATGAAGTATCATCTTTGGACAGCTCTTTTTAAAAATTTTCCATCAGTATGTGTTTGGGATACATAATGAATACGGCCATCATGGAGTACTGGTATGTATACATATCACATCTTGATCCTTCTCCTCTTCCCATCCCTCTCATCTTCCTCCATCCCCAGATCCCTTTCCCATCTCCACAAAGTCTATCTCTCTGTTTCCTGTTATCTTTCATTTTGCTCTTGAAATTATTTATATAGGTTTCTCATATAAGAGAAAGCGTGTAATGTTTAACTTTTGGTGTCTTTCATTTAGTATTATGGACTAAAGGTGCCTCTATTTTCCTACCAATGACTGAAATTTATCCTTCTTTATGTTAACTTTGGCCATTTCTACACCACAAATTCTGCACATGCTGAAGATAGCATGTGTTATGATTTGGGGTTTTGCAAGGAGAACAATACAATACAGGACTCATATTTTATAACATTACTTATAATAGCCACCCAAAGAATCATATACAAAAAGAGAGTGCAGAAAATCTGTCCACACACTAAAGACCAAAGAATCCAGCTGAGGCCTGGGATCCCATGGAAATATTCTGCATGAGTCTGGGGGAAGAACTAGAGCCCATCACAATGCTTTCCACGAGTCCAAGTGGAGACCAAGAGCCCATGACAATGTCTCACGCAGGCCTGTCTCACGGATCTGTGCTGGGAAGGCCCAAAGGTCAGTGGTGGAAACTAGAAAGTCTATGCCAGTAGGATGAAGGATCTGTGCCAGCAGGCTGAGGGATCTGCACTTGAGCAAGGAAATGATGCTCAAAGTAAAAACCAGAGCTCCCCCAAAAAGTACCACAGCCATCCTCAGCAACAGTGAGGTCCAGAGCTTCTCCAGTGATGAGGAAATCCAAGTTTCCATCAGGAAAGTCAATGTGACAAGCTTCTCCAGGAGACTGGGCAGTGCACCACCTTCCCCTCCAGAGCCAGCGAGCAATGCTCAAAGTGAGGACCAGAGCTCCCCCAAAGTGAACTAAAGCCATTTTCAGTGACAACAAGGTCCTGAGCTCCTCAGATGATAAAAACAGCCGACTTCATCAGGAAAGCCAGCCTGATGAGCTCCTCCAAGAGAACCAATAACCCCTTACAACTTCTGCAGCTCCCAACAGCTTCTACCAGCTTCCAGCAGCCTCTCTTCTTATTTTCCAGTTCTGCCTCTTATGCTGCTGGCAACAGTCTTTTAATGGGCCTCCCACACCCAGCACCAGCTGGTTCAGTTCAGCTGGGTGTTACAAGCTGACCACCAGTTGTCAGTCCACCACAGTATGTGAAATACTAGTCTTCTTTAAGGAGTTTGTATTATGCTAGACTGTTCTCTTGAGGAATGATGAATAAGTCTTTCTGTATGTAGATTCCTCTAGATAGAACTACTTAGATGTTTCTATTCCCGTTTGTATCCCCACCAGGGATTCTGATCCTAAGAAGAGAGCCAGGATGTCTAAGCCCGAACTTCTTTTTATCTCATTCTTTCTTCTTGTCTCCAGATTTTCCTGTGACTGAAAGTTTTTTCCCTTCCTTTTGGCTTGGGAACTAAGTCATATGCTGTGTTCTTTCTGACTTTATTTTCCTGATTTATCCTTGAAACTTTGGTTCTGAGTATTTCAGGAGAAGCCATTGGGGTTTGGAAATTTCTATTCTCTCTCAACAAAACCTGGTTATCAAAACTGAAAATAGAAGTTAAATCACATGCAAGTTAAAATTGAACAATAACGTCCTTTATTCATCCTCTTAGAGCTTAAATGCTCTTGATTTTACGGGCTGGAGGGTCAAGTAGACCACTTAAAAATATTCAAAAAATTATCTGTATTCTACCAGTGATGTAGCAGGTACTGGCTAAATGGTAGCTGATGTTATTATTTTATATAATTACATGTGTTGAAATGAAACCAGTGAATTATTTTAAATTTTATGTTTAACTATTAGAGATTCTTAGCAATATTCTAGGGCTGTACATCATTCATCATTCATTCTTTCGCCCAAGAAAATATGGAGATAACCTAGCACATGGTTAGAATGCTAAGAATTACCCTAATGATCTGTAAGTCCTGTGTTAGAATTTAGGCCAAACAGATTACACTGGTTTTAACAGTGAAATTTTCTACAAAATACCTTAAGTTCTTCAGTAAATAAATGAGATATAACTGAAGATGGACCAGGTACACACCAAACCTACCTGTTAATTAGCAATGAGTTTTCCATGTAGTGTCAGTGAGGTTCATTGAGGTTGAACTGCTTCTTAGCTCCTAAACACTACTATCCAGGAACGGAGTGTATGATGAAGTTGTTGGGTATAGCACTGCGTATCTTTTTGCTTGACCAGGCCCAGGTCTACACTACTGCTACATTCATAGGTCTCTTTGTTTCCTTCTCCTTCTCAATCAACCCTGGGCATAATGTGATGTTGTCCATGGCAACAGAAGAAGGATCAATAGCAGTAGTGGGTTACACGGAACTAGGAGGAGGGACCATTTAGCTCCGTGATTTGGGGCACGAGCAGCCCCTGGAAGGCAGGATTGGTGTCTGCTTATCTCTGGGGAGCAAAGGATGCTGTTCCAAGTAGCAGAGTAATACGTCTTTTTTTAACTCTCTGTTTTCTATTTTTGCGTCAATTATGGCACAATTAGACTTTAAGCATTCAGTTAGAAGATCATTAAGAAAGCAGGTAATCAGAAAATATTTGAAAAATTGGAAGAAAAAATAACCTGGGAGCAAAACAAGTGAGAAAGCCAATAATTAGAAACACCTGGGTTATAATGTATGTATACCGTGTAAATCAGATTTACCGTGGTTTGTTAAAAAGGTAGTATGTAAGGCTCATATAAACGCATGAAACTTACATAATTTAATTTTACCAGTTCTCAGTAATGATAAAAATATAACCAACTTTCCAGATATCAGATGACTTTTTTTGGTATGTGTGAGGGAGATTTTAAGTATTTTGCTATGTGTGAAATGGCAAATTTTTTTTATGTGCAAAAGAAGCTTTTGGAAAAATATCAGTAGATATGTCAAGATAAAATTGAAGATGCTTGCCCATGCATGAAAATGTCACATAAAACCAGATTGGCTTATAAATACAAGGTCTTCTGATGGGTCTTTGAACCCACTGAAACACATTTTTTTGTGCCAATAAAACTCATATAGGCAGCTCATCAGCTGTGACATGTTTATTGTACTCTCCGTTATGAGGACTGTTTCCTTAGAAAATGGTCTCAACCTATCTACTTCTTTTGAGACTAACTCAAATGCCTGAGAGACTCTTCAGAACAAAGATGACTGAGACATTTCTTATTTTTTTTTAGCTGATTCTTCTTGAGTAGAAGATATTTATTTAAAAGATCTTTGAAAACCTACATATTTGTAATCCAATCACATTTGTAGCCTACTATGAGATCTTATTATTTAAAGAAACTCTCAAGCAAGTGTCCTAGGCAAAACTTATCTTCTTAATCACAATCCAATTTAGCTATTTTTATATTTCCCCCAAAGCAGGACATTCCTGCTTTGTATTTTACATAAAACTAGAAAAATGCACAGATAGGATTGTTTTTCTTTTCTATTTATAGTTCCATATGGTGCAGTTGCCGTGTATTCATTGAACATTGAATGCGTCTCTAAAACATCTTTGATCTGTAGATCATAGTGCAGACCCTGCAGTTTGAATCCAGACAAGCGCTCACTGTGTTCTAGGGATGTGTAGAAAATACAGCATCATGGTAAGCCATGGTTTGCTGAAAGTTCTGGGCCTGCCCCCAGTGGGGATCAAGAGCTCTGGAGTCTTGATCTTAAAAAGGATAAAATGAAATATGGAAAAAAGAAAGAAAGAAAGTGTCTGGTTATGTTCTGCTACCTTAAAATTTCTTAGTCTTGAATTTCAGTCAAGCGTCACATAAGTTTTTGGGTCCCATCTCTCATGAAACTAATACACAGACACTTTTCTTCATTTACTTACACTGTTCTCTTTTACCCGGGGCTTCAAGGCATTAATCAAAAACAGTACTAAGTCAGATTTTTTCCATCTAGCCTATTTTTTTACTTTCCTTAGGAAAAGTTTTTATATCCCAAAGCATGTGAATTTTCTGTTTCTAAGAAACAACCTAAAAAAAAAATTCTTTTTTTTTCTTTTCACTTTTCCTTTATGTGCCAGTAAAAGGAAAAGGAAAGAAAAGTTCACTTTCTTTCTTTTCACCTTTGTGTTTTGCCTGAGCTGTTTTGGGTCAGGGAATCTATGTTTTATTGGAGCTCTTTATGATTTATATCTAGATGTTCTGCCAAAGCCTCCTGGACTCAGAAGTAGGGCTTTTGGACAGCAACTGAGTTACGGGGATCACATAGCTGACTTGAGTTTGGAAGGTGGAATCTGGTGAGAAGAGGCATGTCCTCGGGGTCATGACCCGGAAGAGTATATCTCTCTCGCTGGCTCCTTCCCTTTTCTCCCTGTTTCCTGGTTACCACGATGTAAGCAGCCTTCTTCTACCCACCAGTCCTTTCTGTCTTGAAGCTGGTGTATAGTGGGCTGAAAATGTGAGCCAAAATAAACCTCTCTTCCTTTAAGTTGTAGATGTAGGTATTACGTCTCAGCAATAAGGAAATTGAGTAAGATAAGCTCCACGGGGGACTAGCACATGGTTATGGAAAAAATACTCACATATTCTGATTCTCAATTTCCTATCAGTTCAAGACTGTAACATGTAAGATTGTAAAGACAAAATGAGATGTCTTTTTTAGTTTCTTATGTGTTTTCTTGATAATACAATTGGCATCTGATACATGTTTGTGTGTTTTTTGTGTTCTCTTCTTCTTCCTTCAAGGTAGGTGTCTGAGGACAGTCATTTTGTGTCTGGGTAGGGTCTTTTCTGGAACACGGAAAATATTTTTCTTTGTTTCTCTCTCTTTTACACATTTTCTTTAATGTCTATGGAAACCCTACTGGGCTACTTTGATTGAAATTTGTGTTTTACTGGGTTATTTTCATATCTCTCTCAAATTCTTTTTTGTTGATCCTCCCATCTCTCTACTATTTAGATTAGGGTCAAGGATTGTTTATTTATTTATTTATTTATTTTTAAAGAGTAAAAGAAGGATAACATAATAATAGGAGGGGCTTATCAAATTACAGACAAAGTGGTAGGAAATTATCAATGGTTATTGTTTTACATATTGTTATCTATAAGAT
>NW_004955406.1:24070456-24128356 GCF_000276665.1 Chinchilla lanigera
AAGGATTGTGATATGTAAAAAAGGCAAAATAATACACAAACATGGCTGAAAGGGTGGGTGGGAAAACTGTCCCTCCTCTGCAGTTCTGTGTGTGGATATTGCACGATCTTTGTCTGATAAAGCAATTCTTTAGAATAAATATTTTCAGTACTGGCGTACACAGGTGGGTGACATTCCCGTGCTTGACATACTTCCTTCGAGGCAGAGGTGAAGTGGATTGTGGGTTGTGGACAGCTCCTAGCATCATAAGCTGTCTCTTGTTCCTCTCCTTGATGAGAAATGCAAGTGGGTTTGAGTAAGGTGATCACAGGCTCAGTCTTTCTATCTTATACATAAGAAACACGAACTATCCTTATTACTTAAAAAAAAATACTTACTTGCCTCATCCCTCCAATTGATCACATGCTGGGTCTCAATACGGTGATCGATTGCAAGTTGCTGCACTGAAAAGTTCTATTAATCCTCTATAAAGTAAGACAATTAGATTTGCAATTTCTAAGATTTCTTTCAGGTTTAGTATTCTGTGTTTTCCTCAAATTATGCCACAAAGTTTCAGATCACACTTGTGATGAATGGCTACGTTGCATCTGAGAGAGTCAGCTTTGTGGGTTGAATTGTGCTCCCCCAAGTATATGTTGGAATCATTACCCCCTAGTGTGTGTGTATATAATATTTAGAAATAGTATTTTTCAGTTGTAACCAAGTGAGGATGAGGTCACACTGGATTATGGTAGACCTTAACCCAGTGACTGGTGTTCATAGATGAAGTGGGAAATTTGTGACAGGGGAGGTAGAGTCTAGAATGACGTAGAGTTTGGAATGACATGGGTATAAGTCTGAGAATACTAAGAATTTCCTGGAAATTTCAGAAGCTGTGTAAACAGATGCTCTCCTAGAATCTTCAGAAAACTCTAACCCTGCTGACATCTGGATTTTGGAATCCCAGCTTCTAAAACTTTGACATAATAAATTCATGCTTTTTAAAGTCACATAGTCAAGGAAACTAATTCACCTGGCACACTTCAACCCTGAGAAACTGTGCTTAAGGCTTTGCGTTCAGTTGCCTTTCATGTGGTTTATAATAGGATGTATCTGTCTAGCACGGATGTGTATGGGAATCTGGACTGAGGGACATCTCCTGGCTTCTTCCCATGGGAAGCCCCCGTCTTTCTGGACTTTAGAAGACACTTGCTTTTCAGTTGACCCTGGATTCCCTTGACGAGTACTGCTGTAGTCCTTCGTGGGAGTTGTTTAACATGTAAATGAAACTCAGAAAAGATTTTAGAAGACAGACAGTTCCTGACTCCTTTTAGCTGATAAAATTTTAATTTGTCATTTTTGTATTAGGGTGATTACCAGAAAGATTTTTTCTTAAAAAAAATCCAACAATCTCATGACAGTGTCATTTCATGATGATGGGGTAATCTGTCCTTTTAGAAAGAGGCATTTCTTGAATAATTATTTTGGGTGCTAAGTGACAGGCTCAGACTATTTTGGAACTCTGTGGTCTTGTCTCCTGACATGCGCTTACCTTAAGGATATAGTAGGCGGCAGGTATTGCCTGTGACTCATTCTAGCAGTTCACCGCACTGTTCATGACTTTAGTAGATACCAGCCGATGAGGAGGGTGGCTTGGCAGATTTGCTGCCAATGTGATTCTTATGTAAGATGGGCACAAAGGATTGTTCTAGTTCCTTACTAAGCATCTTTTCACTCAAATTAGATTTTTTTCTTTTGGCAATAGCCCAGGAAACCCGCTAGATATGAGAAGATAAGTGACAGCCATGCGTTATATTTGATAGCTTTACATGAGGTTTCCAAGCCGAAGCTGCCTCACTTAAACTAATACAGGTTTAAATAAAGTTACCTTTGTTCATGGTTCCTACCATGAAGCTTTAACGAAGTATTGGTTAACTTGTGTAAAAATAAGCAAAAAAATGTGAATTATTTAAATTTATTTACAAATATATATAAAGCTCAGAATTTACAAAGCACAATCTAGTTTTCAGGGTGATGACAAATGGATTAAAATAAAGTTCAAATATTCAGCTTTGTATCCTGCTCCCACTTCTCTCAAAGTGACCTATATTAAAAATTTGTGATATCTCTTATCCCACCTGTGTGTGAACTGGATTAGAAGTCTAAATTTTCTATAAATTTTCCCAATTCAAACCCATAGTTAGTCTCTAAGTGCCACAGTTTTTCAGTGTTTAAGAGATGGAAATGCTGTTGCAGTAATACTGTTTTTTGCATAACCAAAGCTCATGAAAACAAGAGCGATACCATACTCAACAAAGGTTTGAATGTTCATCTTTTCTGGGTAATTCTTATCATTTTCATGTTATTATATGAAATGCTTATTCCCGCATGTATATTTTACCCCCATATATGAAAGAGTAGAACACCAAAAATATAGTTTTTTCCAAAGTCTCTCTGATTTCATATCAAGACTCAGTACTTCAAGAATCTACTCTTACTAAATAGTTTTGGACAATGTTTTAAGAGTAAAATGCAATCTAACTACTTAACTAATTGTATTTGTTCTGGCCGATATACAATTTAATTACTTTAGCAGCTGTTAGTTACAATGTTTGTAGCTCCTTGGTGGTTTTTTTAAATGTGAAGAAATCCTAACGCTAAAGAGCCTAAGGCAAAATATACTTTTTTTCCTGATATGGCATTTTTCAGAAGTTACTTTCCCTGCTGTCAAAGTGTGACAAAAAGCCTGCGTTTAAAACTTGACCTAAGACTCATCTAGGTTTTACTTAGCTGAAGTATGTGTTTCATTAAATAAAAAACAGATCTTAAAGCCAGAAATAAAAAGCAAACTAATCCCCAAAGTCAGAAGTTATCCTCATAACCTACAGATGTGGAAGGAGCACAAAAGTCAGTTTAAAGAACCCAAATAACCAAAAATCAGTTTAGCGTAATTTTTAAATTTCTCTCTGTTCCAGTGCTCAGATGGCAACTGCTTGTTTTAGTTATCTGGGGATTTCATTGTTCAGAGCTGTCAAAAATTTCTGTGGCTATGAGGAGCGAACCCTCAAGATAAAGTTTACAGATTCGTGACTGCATTTTTAAAACTCTGAAAATAAATGAACTTAAGAATGACAGAAAAACTCAACAATGTTTTGTACACTCAATAAGTGGGACTATCCATCTAATGAAAATAATGCTGCTAGTATGGTACTTTGAAGTTCATAAAGTGCTTTCATTCAATTGGCACAGGAATCTTGTAAGGTAAAAGAGTTGTTGCATTATGGTGACACCTACACAAACACACATGTGTATATATTTGTATATATATAAAGTGCATGTCTGTACACTTGTGTCATTCATGTATTTATATAAATTTTCTCTTGTATAAAAATATACTAACCCTAATGGGCCCCAAAGCCTCATCTGTTTGGAAGGTGATTGTATTTCTCTGGGTGTTATGGCTGATTTGCTGTCAGGAATGGGGTCTGGTGGGAGGAGGAGGGTCACTGGGAGTGTGACATGGAAGGTATCAAACAGCAATGGTATATTGCTCTTCCTGACTCCTCCCTTTACTCTTTGCTTCTTCACCACCAGAAGGAGAGCAGCTTTCCTATGCCCAGGACCTTTCATCATGCTGCCAACCATGCAAGGACCGAAACTTCTAAAACGTGAGACAAAGTAGACTGCTCCTCCTTCAGGTTGTAGGTATCCAATGTTTTGTCCCAGCAGCAAGGAAAATAACTAAGACGCCTAACGATCTCTTCAAACTGTTTACCCGTATCTCACACTTTGTCCGCTTCAAAAATTCCTAGAAAGGTGAAGTGTTCCCATAATTGTCCTCAAATCCTTATGACCATTCCATGAAATTTCATGTAATTTACCATTAGAGAAAACTCTGTTAATCGTTAATGGATTTCTTGATACAAAATTGGGTGGATTTGTCTCCATATTTATCATCCTCAGCTCTATGTAATCCTAGGTCCTGTTGATCAGCCCCATCTTTCTCCCATTTAGTCTTTCTTTGAAGTGTTCCTTACCATTCCTTCTGTATCCGTGTAGTTTTCTTCCTCCTTCTAGGACTATTCTCTCTCTGGTAGCTTTGCTGTTTCCTCCTTCCCTCTGGAAAATGTATATATTTTCTATGACTGTGCTTGGAGACCCTTTCTCTTTTATTTCTGACTTTCCCTCCCCAATAACTTTATCTGATTCCATTTATCCTCTTTGCCACTTTCTTAATAATCCTTCATATCTCACTTTGTCCCCATCTCTACCAGTTTAAGAAAATGCCCCTCGTGAAGGTGTATAGGCTGTGAGTGCCTTGACTTTCTGCCTGTACAGATTGGTCTCCAAACGCACATTCTTATCCTCTCTCCTCCAGTTTATGAGGAAAAGAGGTGCCTTTTTGGGTTCAAAACCAAATGTTGTTCACAGTCTTATTCCACTCTGCCCCTTCTAGGAATGGAAGATTGGTGTCTCCAATCCTTAAGAAGCCCTGCCTCTACAATGTCCTCTTTATCCACCTTCTTATCCTTCTTTTTTCTAGCAAGGCCAAGTTTTAGCAAGGAAGAATCTACAGATGCTCTTTCTATTTTCTTCCTTTTAGCTCTTCCTTCATTTTTGCCTTTAATGTCAGGCTAAGATGATCTGATTTCCTTACATCAACCATGTTAACTTCTCAGTAGACTGACACTGCGCACCACCTGCTCCTTTTTGTGACATTACTCCCTTGGTTTCCGTTAGGGCACTCTCTGTTGGTTTCTGATTGTTCTTTCTTTGTTTTCCTTGGATTTTTCTTTTTTCTCATTCCCCAAATTGTTGTCACTGTTCTTGTTCTTTATCGCTGTACTGTTAAGCTTTCCTGCTACTCAAAGTACTTGATACCCACATAGTGAAGGTGGAGAGGCTTAATTTGGCTCACAGCTTCAAAGGCTTCAGTCCATGGTCAGCTGCCTTCAAAGTAAAAATATGGTGGAAGTGTCTGGTGTAGCAAAGCTGCTCACTGCATGCTGGTCAGAAGTACAGCACAAGGGAAAGAGAGCCATCGAGAGATATGCCCTCCAAAGGTACATCCCAGATGACCAACCTTCAACTGGGCCCCACCTCTTAATGGCACATCCAGCTACGAACATCAGTGGAATAATCCCTGATTAATCACTTCATGATCTACTCAGCTCTCTATAAGTCTCATAATCCTCTCAGGTTGACAAATAAGATTCACAGCCACAACCCGCATCCTCCCCTTTGTCTTTCCTTTGTCCTCCTCAATGATTCTTTCCATTTAGCTATAATTTTGAGCTCTATTTTTACACTATAGTGCAAATGACAGATATTGTTTATATGTCAGACATCTCCTATGGGCATGTCTACATCACTGGGGATCTCCTTGAATCAATTTTAGTTTTTAAGAAAAAAATAAATGACTTGCCAATTTCAGTGTTAGCTTTTGTTAGTGTTAGATGACTAGGGAAACAATTGATTGGAACACATTATTTTCCATGCCAAAGTAGTTGGGGAAAGGTGATATGTCGGGTCTTTGAATGATTGCAGAGTTGATTTGGGTTAAGTATTAGTAGTCTTACTGTTACTTCCTGGAGAATTATAAAGCAATTTTTTTAATACTCCAAAGACCCATTCATTTATCTGTCTACCTATTATCTTACAAAGAGGTAAAATTCTTATTCTGTAAATATCCCGGATTGGTAGGATCTTATTCTCAAATTTTTAGGATTAAGTAATGAGACAAGCTATTTGTCTGGGTCTTGATGGTTTTAGGTATCCATGAATCTTGTAATAATGAATATTTCTGAGGGAAAAGATATTATCATTCAAATATTAAAGAGAACCCTTAAAGATAAGGTCCTTGGGAAAGTGAGAATTAGCTGAACAGAATAACACACATTACCTTGAGTTGCTTTGTTAAGTTACAATATATTGAAACTTGGAAAAGAAAAGATTAGAGATTTATGTGAATCAGGGCAACTTAAGTCCTGAAGTAGTACATATCTAGAAAACATCTTCTTACGGGGGCTTTAATTAAACTTTGAACCAGCACATTTTTTTTCTTATTATTTTTACCATAATTGAAGTAAGTGGTTCAGCTATGATAAACTGTTAAGTATTTTTAATCTTTAAGAATTATAAAGTCAAAATTTAATCTAGAAGTGTATGCTGACATAGCTTATATTATTAAAACTACCTTTTCCCCCATAGTAGTCCCCATCTATGGCTCCTACTTTGGCTTACTTCTGTAAAAGAATGTAACTACACTATACTTGCAAATAGAACACTTAGTTTAGAACGCCTTTAAAATGCAGGAACCGTGTTCCATACTTGTGTGTCTCAAACACGTTGTACATAATTGATGCATAATAAATAACTTGCAAAATTTTGTGTCCCATCAATAAGATAAACATTTATATGAAATACATGTTGGTTTTTAAAGGAAAGTAATTCATTATCCTAATACCCAGAAATAATTTCTATCAACAGATTTGTATAATCCAGAGTTTGGCAAACATTTTCTGTAAACAGACAACTAGTAAATACTTGAGGCTTTTGGGGGCTCTGAGGTCTCTGTTTCACCCACTCAGCTCTGTGACACAGAAGCAGCCATAGACGATGAGACAATCCATAAACAGTGTCCGTGGTTGTGCTCCAATTACACAGCATTTACCAAAATGGGCAGATTCTGCCTGCAGGCCATAGTTTGTTGACTCCTGGTATAAACTTTTTGCATACACACACACACACACACACACACACACACACACACAGAGACAGAGAGGCTCTTCAAGCGACATCAATGCATTGTGTTGCAAGAGGTGATTAAAAACTTTGAAACCATCTACAACAATCACTGGGTACATTTTCAGTGGAATATTGGGGCCTCTGGGGGTTGTGTTTAAGACTTGGGTTCTCAGGTGCCTCAAAGGGAACCAAGATTTGATCCTGAGGGGTAGAAAAAAATTTTTCCAATTAGTGATGGTTTGTGGCCCTCCAAAGTTCAACTTCATGCAACAAAAATGTTATTCACCTACTGAGTTTGGATTAGGTAAAAACATCTAAAAATTATTAGAATTATAAAATTATTACAAATTATTACAATTACAAATTATTATTGTTTCCTGCCTCAGAAAAAAAGAGGGTTTGGGTCCATTTGTAAGTTTATTTCAACATTCTTTTGTTCCATGTAAATTTTTAGTTCTTTAATTTTTCCTCCAAATTTGTTGTAATATCGTATCTAATAACTGATGAGTTCAATAAAAATCTTTAACACGTATTTGTTTTATACTATCTGTTTCACCCTTTTCAAAAGTACAATTTAACGATTTCCACTGGTTTGTAGCAATTGTTTTTCACTCGAAAAAAATGTCCAGGTCATTACATATTTTGACGATAGTATTTTTTGTTTTGTTTTGTTTTCTTAGGCTTTTTTTTTTTTTGTCTTTTTGGGACAGGTCTCACTATGCAGTTGAGGCCCTGAGCTCACTTTGCAGCCCAGGCTGGCCTTGAACTCTTAGTGATCCTCCTGTCTCAGCCTCCCGAGTGGTGGGATTACAGGCATGTGCCACCATGCCCAGTTTAGGGTTGTAAATATTCCATTCAATGAATATAGCATATTTTAAAGAATTTGTCTTTTATTGTTGAAAACAATGAATACTATTTTTGGACAAAGGTGGATTCCTTTCTTAAACATGCAGACTGTGGAGTTATAAAGTATGTCAAAAGCCTGTTGCTTAATATTTTTTTTGCATAATGCTTGTTTACTGTTACTACCACATTGACTTTTTCAAGGACAGGGGCCAGGGGACATAAAGGCCAGTACTATTCTCATGGTTCTGTTTGTAGACAGCAGTTGCATGTGTTGCCACCGTGAATCTAACGATCATTTTGGGAAAAGCGCTAAGCCTTGGCCTCATCCAAAGTCCAGCGAGGTATAGGGCATCCAGTACAGTTTGAGACTTCTCTTGGCTCCAACCGCTTCTTCAAGAGTCTGCTTTGACTTGCAGTGTATTTCAGGAACATGGGATCATACTGCTTCCCTGAACCTTGTGTTTACATCGCCAGCTTCTCCTACCCTTATCTTTGCTCTCTTAGTGTGCTGCCAATGTAAATGTCTTATATTCTTTACAGAGATTAAGATTTAAGCCATGTTTGGAAATGTCTTCTCAACTCTTATCTATCCTGATGATTGCGCTGAATTCTCTCTTCAAGCCTCCCCGCTACCCTCTGCTCCTTTCTCTCACCCTCTTCCTTGGCGTTCCTGCCCTTTACGACTGCCAAGTAAATGACTTTGGGGAGCAAGTAGTTATTCTCAGAGTAATTTTTAAACTTCTTTGTAGGAAACCAAACACATAAACATTTCCTACACAAAGGGGAAGGCAAAAAGATAAAATGTAAAATAAAATTTTTGAAGTGGATCCTATTTATAAGACCACAGTAGTGAGATGAGTCACTTCGCTCAGTATCCTATGAGACAGCCTATTGTTTGACAGCAGCAGTTATGGTGTATCTAACATATTAACATTTTTTTCTATTGTATTACAAAAACATAAAGTGTTACCATTTCAAGATTAATTGGTACTTTATAAAATAACACTATATTAAAGGCAAGAAAGATGATACAGATTTTTAACTAAAGAACATTCTAAAGTTTTAATTCTTGGAAAATATATTTAGCATATAGGGAAGCAATCCCTTTGAAGTATCTGTAATTTCTTCAGGAATTTCTCAGCTTAGAACAATGTCTAAATTAGACACTTTTTATGGCTTGTGTCTAGATGTCCCCGCAAAGCCTCATGCAGTCATAGCTGGGGCTTTTCAGATGTGGCTGGATTTAGGATATGTGATTCTGGGGTCAAGGATGTGATGCCAGAATTGATTTTTGGTGCAGTGCTAGGAGTAAGGCTGCCCCACCCTGGGTGTGAGTGCTACTAGCTCTAAGGGTAGGTAGCCTGGATAAGATATAAGGGACAGAAAGAGGATCGCTGTTTATCATTTGTAGCTTATAGCTTGCTGCTTGCTGCCTTGCCACCTCGCTGCCTTCTGCCTGCCATGTGCTGTTTCTCCTCTGTGATGCCTCTCTGCCATGTCACCCTGCCTTGGAGCCCGCCGACTATGACTGAAACCTCTACAAATGTAAGCTAAATAAACCTCTCCTCCACTAACCTTGGACAGTGGGTATTTTGTCTCAGCAACGAGAAAAGTAACTAAAACAACACTTTAAAAATATGATCTTGGACTTTATCCTTATTAAACAAACGCATTTTATGAATTACTAACAAGTGAAAATTCTAAGTTAGTTTAAATTGCATATTACAAGCATTCTGAACCTCACCAACAACCAAACTATCAAAAAATGCATCTAAAAATCATATTGACTATTTTGGGGTGCACTGTTCAGTGGCATTAAGTACCTTCACATTGCTACGCAAACACCACTATCCAGCTCTACTACTCTCTCATCCTTCCCCTACCGTCTGCCATCCTACTTTGTTTCTATAAATTTAACCACGCTACATACTGTACACAGTGGAATCATATGCTGTTTCACCTTTTATGACTGGCATATTTCTCTTAACATGATGTCCTAAGGTTTCATTCATGTAGCGTATGTCTAAATTTCCTTCATTTTAAGGGCTGTTATTTATACCAAGAGTAGCAAATATGTTGATGAGAACTTAAATTATTTTCACCTTGTAGCTATTGTGAATAATGTTGCTATGAAGATGAGGTACTGATACTTGGTTAAGTACCTGGTTTTATTTCTTTTCAATGTATACTCAGAAATAGAATAGCTGAGCCCTGTGATAATTTTATTTTCTGAGGAAGGCCGTATTGTTTTCTATGGTGGCTACACATTTTACATTCCCGCTAACAGTGCACAAGGGCTCTAGCTTTCCATATCCCCATAACACACCTTTTTTTTTTGGTGCTGGTGGCTACCACCCTAACAGTGCGAGGCAATGTTTCATTGTGGTTTTAGTTTGCATTTGCCTAATGACGAATGATGTTAAACATCTGTCTCTATCCTTATAGTCATGGTGTCTCTTTGGAGAAATATCTGTTCAAGTCCTTTGTCCATTCTTAAGGACATTGTTTGCTTTTTGTTGTATGAATCTGTTGCTTCATAATTTTTCCAAGGCGAGGTACATAAACCAGCCTAGCTGGCTAAATGAGGGAAGTGGAGAAGCTGTGGGGTGCGGGTGGGGATGAAAACAGGGGAAGAGTCATCAGTGCATATTGAAGTTGTTTTTGTTTACAATATTTATCCTCCTCCTCTTCACTTATCCTACTTTTATTCTAGCATTGCCTAAAGCCTCCCTCTTCTGTACACTCATTCTTCCTTCTGCACTGTAGCCTGGTACACAATTTCATGCCAAATACCTTATTGTTACTCCAGGGTTGAACTGTTTCAGGCTAAAGTTCCAGAGGCATTACTGTCGTGGGTTTGTGTAATCCAGTGGTTCTCAATGTAAGATTCCTTGGGTCAGCAGCAACTTTTTCATTTTACATCACTGTTACAAAATAGCTAAGACAATCAGGACAAGGAGGAGACATTTATTTTAGCTCATGGTTTCAGTCTATGAGGTCTTGGGCCCTTTGCTCTGGGCCTGTGGCAATACAGCTCATCTTGGAGGGTCAGGTGACACAGGTGGCTTGTTCCCTTCGTGGAGGCAATGAGGAAAAGAGAGAGAAAGAGGCAGGGGCCAACGTTCCCACATCCCCACAAGGACATGCCTCCAGTGGCCTGACTTTCTCCTATGATACCCCATCTCTTGGTCCCATAAGCTAGGGACTATTGTAGAACTTTAGGGGACATTCAGGATCTAAACTATAGAAAAATCCAGCGGAAACTTTTTAAAAACACAAATTTCTAGGTGTCTCTGTGGACCTACTCAATGAGAACCTCTGGGGTCAGACCCAGAGTATGTGTTGTAATAAATTCACCTTGCAGTGTGAGAATCACTGGTTTAACCTATGCTACTGAGGGAAGGAGGAGCTAGCACAGTGTTCCCAGGGTTTGAACGCCTGTTGTCCATGCTTGAACACCTCTAAATGATTGGACATTTATGAAACCTTATGAGGGAGCAGAACCATGATGTATATTGGTCTTAATCTAACTCGGACATCTTCTAACCATTGCTTGTATTTAGCTTCCTGGTGCCACAGGGAAGAAGCCAAATCTCCTTTGCCCATAGTACTCTTTAAAATACCTCAATATTACTGTCGTTTCCTTTCCTCACCGTAGTGAGGCTAAAAGTGGCATGACTTTTGAGTTCCTGCACTGTAGTACTTGCACACTGCTAGGCAGAGTCCTGTTGTTTCTATTTCTCTTTATGCTGTAGTCCAGGGTCTGACACCTAGACCAGAGTTTTTATCAACTCCTTGCTTCTGGGTGTTATACTCCCATTACTTCAGGCTAATATGGCCTTGCTTAGCTTTTTGGTATCTCATTGTTAATTTATACAGAGCATTTTGTCAACTGAAATTATTTGCCCCCCCCCTTTTTTAAGTAAACACTAGTGTTATCTCCCATGTTCTCTATTCTACGCCTGTAAGGCAAGTTTCTGGGCTGTAAGTGGGTAAAATGTCTTTTGTCATTTACTTATATCGCGTTATTATAGGTACAATCAATTTCTTGGCTATCTGACATTGAACTGATGTAATTCGCTTTTGGAGGTAATATATATCTCCTATATACATTGGACATAGTAAGTACTGAAAAACCACTTTAGAGAAAGCTTCGATATACTGATATAAGTATTCAATATAAAAAAGGAAGGACTTTTTTTTCTTGAATTCTATAAAAGGTGTCTCTTTCCACTAGATTCATTACTTCTAGATCCTCAAGTTGTGACAAAATATAAAGTAAAACACCACCTGTTTTTAGTAGCAAACATTCAGTAAGAAATACTGTTCTTCAAAGTTTCCATGTTGGATGGTTGTATTCTTATTCAACAAACTTTTAATATGACAAAATAGCTTCCTCATTTCACCTGTAGAATTGCTTTTAGAAGTTGCTTTATGAATCCTGCAAGAGAAATTTTCATTTAATCATGGTTGCTACTCTTTTTTAAAAATCTGCTTTGGAACTTGTATTCACTGAAGCCCATGGGATTATATGGAACATCTCCAAAATAATCAAATGTTGTTACATATGTCTACTATTCTTTTGATTATACATTATATAATCAACACCAAACTAAACAAGTTACTCTCATGGTGCTTGGCAGAGCAATTTCAGTAAGAGAGTTTCTAAAAGCTTTCTGACAGTGGTAATGGCACCTTGGGAAGTGTAAATAACCCATAATACGGATGTGTGCACTTTCTTTTTATGGTGACTCTTCTTCACCTGTGTGTTTCTTCAGATTTCTTTTCCCCAGTAGAACAACTGCAAACACGGATTTGACTTCATGAAATAGAATCCAGACTTCATGAAACAGAATCAGTGCAATTGGAGTCCATAAAATGATTGAAAGTAAAAATATGTCCAGTAAATATTATAAGATGTGCTCCAATCAAGAAGGTTAAGAATCTAACCAATCAATGAGAAAAGACACAGGTTCATTCATTTGAAAAGGGTTTGGAACTCCTTATATATAATGTGTGGACAGAGAATAAATATTAGTATCCTAGGATATGCCAGGCATTTTGCATTGAATCCTCATGAGATATAATCAGTTGCCCCCTTTCGCGGTAGAGAAAATTGAGGCTCAGACATCTCCTTCTCGTCCCTGCCTTTCCTCTTTTCCTCTTCTCTCCTTGTTTCTTCATCTCTTTTTAAAATTTAGTTTTATCTATATTTTAGTTGTAGTGGAAATTTGCAGAAATTAGTTGTAGAAACTTAGGTTTTCTTCTGGGATAAATTTTAATTAAATATATCTAGTTTATAGTTCCCAGTAAGAGAAATATGACAGTTATTTGGAAGTTAACCGTAAGTGCACAGTCTTTTAATTTCACTGTAACCTGTACAGTTGAAAATGTGAAGACATCACGGTTCCTAGGGTTAGTGGTGAAGGTTGGCACACAGTTTTCAAGGGAAGCAGCTTCTTTCTCAGGGTGTGTCTGAAACGTAGAGTGGGTAACAGGGACTTAGCAAGGCTGCTATTGAGAAGTGAATTCTCTTTATACTGGTGAGGTTGTTGGACCTTTCTCGTGTATTTTTTTCTTAAAAATTTTTGACTAGTACATTGTTTGTAGTACATAATGCTGACATTCCTTGTGGGGATGTACAATCCTTGTGGGGATTGCTTGTGGTCCATGTACATCACATATCTTCATTCTTTTTTCATCCTTTTTCTCTACCCTCTGTCCCTCTTCTCTCCATCTCTTGATTCCTTCCCCATCTGAGGAAGATCTATCTCCCTACTTCCTATTCTAGCTTTTATTTTGCTGTTTATTTGTAATTTCGGTTCTTATGTATTTTTGAAGGAAGTATTTTGAAAGAGCAGCTCCTTACTTCACTGGGGCCTTAGGTTGAGATTTGGCAGCACTGAGCCAGCCACGGCTAGAGAGGAGCTAGGAGGTCACAGCAGATGTGGGCAGGCAGGAGCACTGCAGAGGTTGGGATGCAAAGAGGAAATATGGTAGAAATGGGAACAAAGGCAAGGCGAGGGCAGAGCCAAGATCTAGAGTGGGGTCGGCCCAAAGCAAAAATCAGTGCACATGGACCAACCTTTGAACAAAGACTTGAGCATGAAGTCCAATCCAAGAAAACAAAACAAGAAAATAACCAGGGGATGAAGCAGGGCAGAAGACCTGGCTTTGCTAACAAGAACATGGGAAGGTAGTGCTCATGTGGAATTCTGGGGAAATGCTCATTTCAATTCTAGCTCCCTGCTCACAGTGTCCAAGTGCAGAGGGTTCAGTTTCCAACGTGTGTGAAAGGAGCTTAGTTGCTTCTGACCAAAGGCCACATGATTCTTGGAGAAAGCATCAGCACCAACACCCTGTATCCTGGACTAGAAGGTCCAGCTGGAAGCTTTTCTCCCAAGACTTGTAGCTTTCTGAGATTATGGAGTTTCTGTTGTGATTGCCTGGGTGAGAAGATAAGTGATACAGAGTTCAAATGCTTCTAATGCTGTGTTGGTAAAGCATTTGCCATTTCAAAACTACCAAGGATAGATTCTCTGATTTTTATAAGAGATTTTTAATTTGGGAGTATATGTGCATATGTGTATACACAGAATATGTATCTATCTATACACATTACATATATATTATAGTGTAAATTTCATATAGTATATAATGCCTACAAATGATCTATGTAATTTATATAAGTACATATCTATCTATACATGTACATATATATTACTTTTTGTTTTATAAGTTTCTTATAAAATATGACAGTAAAGGATATTTTGATAATTTTTGTATCTTATGCATATTTTCAGCATTCAGCAAATTTAGCATAGACCATGCCAGGTGTGACATAGACTATTCCAGGTGTTCCCATGGGTTCTGCTGTCCAGTGGGTCTCCCGCAGCCTGAGATGGTTTCCCAGAGCGCGCACATAGCATGGACTCTAACAATGGGGAAACCACAGTGCTATACTTCTCCCACAGCAAATTATGACCATACTGGGGACTATGAGCCCTTCACATAAATTCCTTAGTGTCTTGATTACTTTTCTCTTGTTGCTGAGGCAAGGTACCTGATGCCCAAAATTAAGGAAGGAGAGGTTTATTTAGCTCACAGTTTGTGGAGGTTTCAGTTCATATTTGGCTGGCTCCAAGGCAGAGTGGCACATGGCAGAGGGCGACTGTTCATGGCAGCGGAAGACAGCAAAAGCAGCAAGAGCAAAAGGGGAGGAGAGGCAGCAAGCAGCCTCTTTCCTTCTCTTACACTGTGTGCAAACTACCTGCCCCAGGGCGGGCATAGCACTCACCGACATTGGACCATGAATCAATCATAAACTGTAGAAGCCTGACCCAGGACTGCATGAGGCTTTGGAGGGACATCCAGACACAAACCATAATACTTTGGTTTTTGGTCTTGTTGCAGTAAGCGATTACACCTGAGTAACTGAGTGGCTGAGTGTTACATTTAAAACTTCCGGTTACAATTATATTTTAATCCATTGGCTTATATTTTATTGGTAGAATTCTATAAATTAAAATTATGAAGGTTGAGTTTTAGAGTCATGAATCCTATTTTGAATCTTAGCTCTGTTGGTGGCTAGCTGAGTGACATTTTGCAGATGACATTACTCCCACTATACCTCAGTTTCCTTTTCTGGAAAAATGGGCACAACAGTACTGACTTAATGAGCTTAGATAAGGAATAAGTGAAGTAACACCCAAGTAGTACTTAGAACATAATAGTGATATAACAAATGATATTATCATTTTAGTGAGCTTGCCCAATGAGGAAATAGTAGAACAATCATTCTTTCAAAGCATAGTTATGTTGTTAGCGGTATCAGGTCAGTTTAAACCAAATTTTCTCTTTCTGGGAAGTAATACTTATTTGTTCTCAGAAATGTGAATGTACAGAAATGGCTGGCTGTGTCACAATATAAAAGCACTTCTATAAACATTGCTTAATAAACAAAAATAACATACAACTGACTATACAAAGAAACAAATGGTCCATTGCATAAGAAAGTTATGGTGCAATGGTCTTATGGTCCATTGCATAAGAAAGATATGGTGCAAAGATGAAAAAAATACATGAAATACAGGTGAACAATGGTGGTGGAATAGAATTGCATTGACAGTTCCTCTGTGCCTTCTGTGTGGTTGCTGCTTAATGTGTGTGGAAGATGAAAGTGCAATATATTTTCACAAGATGCCAAGAAACTTTTAGGAATAAAGTGATTGGGACCTTCATCTCTTCTTTATTTGAGGTTCAGTATTGTTAGGACATTTCCTACAGACTGAGGCAGTCAGAGATGAAGTTACTGGTCAGGAAAGGAACACAGATTTTTCCCATAAAAAACAAAACAAAACAAGTTTCCATGAGAAGTGGGAGTGTATTTGCCATGACACATGTCACAAACAAGGGCCTACATGGCTAGAGAGGAGGCAGTTCAGAGTTGCTCATTTCACTCTCATAAAAACTCTACAGTGCAGGCCCTAGTATTACTCCAGCTATAAAACTTAGACTTACAGAGGTTAAGAAACTTGCCCAAAGTAAGGGGATGAGGAGGCAGCTACAAGTTCCACCTGTCCAGGTTACTCGTGTCTTATCAGAATTCCACATGCTGAAATCTTTCTGTGGCTTTTCTCCATCTTGACATTCAGAAGGAAATACAAGCTGCATCTAAGGATTAGGACAAACACTTCTGTGAGCACAGTACTGGCAACTAGAGGAAGAGAACTTAAAGGGTTTTGATTTTCCCTTGGCCTCCAGGAGGGTGATGGTTAGGTGATATAGTCCACATTCTTGCCTGACTTTTGGAAAGACAAATGAGGAATTTTCAAAAGGATTGCCTAATACTGATGCTCATTGGCCATCTAAAGACTTTTTTTCTCCTGTGTAAACTCTGCTTTTTTCTGGTTTTAATGATTTCATGTGTAAAATAAGAGAGTTGTGTACTAAGTCATTGTTAAGGTTCTTTTCATGCTCTGATGTTTATGAGTCCCTGAATTTCTAAGCTTTTTCTGGTATTTGACCTTTGGCTTTAGCTTCTTTCATTCCATGACCAAAACTAATCTACATACTTGAAATTGTATACCACGGGTAAGAAAGTTAGGACAAAAGAGTAAAGGAAGGTCATAGAGCAGGGAGCTT
Source organism: Chinchilla lanigera (assembly GCF_000276665.1). Classification (NCBI taxonomy): domain Eukaryota; kingdom Metazoa; phylum Chordata; class Mammalia; order Rodentia; family Chinchillidae; genus Chinchilla; species Chinchilla lanigera. The sequence goes on from NW_004955406.1 coordinate 24,087,173, forward strand.
GGCAGCAAAAGGCTTTATAACTGTAAGATGTAATTGAAAAAGATGGCAAATGTTTACATTTTAAGATTTTATTACAGTAAAAGATACATTGCCATTAATCTCACTCCAAATACTCCCCCTCACTTGAAATGCGCTTGCTCCACTGTTCTTGCCACTTTCTGAAGCAGTACTGGAAGTCCTCTTTCATGAATGTCTGTAGTTGTGCTATTGTGGCTGCCTTGATGTCCTGAATCAATTCAAAGTGTTTACCTTTCATGGTCATTTTAACTTCCAGGAAGAGCTACAAGTCAGAGTGCCAGATTTGGTGAATAAGATGGACAAGGACACACTGTAATGGATTCACAAGACTGACACTCTGCTTGACAAGACTACTAACCATTTTTTTTTTTTATCACATCTTGTTCAGAAAGTGTTACAAGTTTACAGCTGAGGTACTGATGGGGGCTGTGGTTTCCTCCAGGCTCAATAGGAGCAGGCTCCTTTTATGGGCTCACTCAAGTGGGAAGGGTTTAATTCCTTGTGACCATCAGACCGAGGGCTTCAGTTACTCCCTGGCTGTTGGCTGAAGGTCTCCTCAGTTCTTGGACAGGTGAGTGTTTTCATGAGGCAGCGCACAGCGTGGCAGCTGGCTTTCATTAGTGTGACAACAAGAGGGGAGGGCAAGATTGAAGCCAGAGTCTTTTTGCAACCTCATCTCAGTGAATCACCCCATCCCACTTCCGTATCCTAGTTGTTAGAATGAGGTTGCTAGGATTGGCCCACGATTGAGATGAGGGGATTATTTGAGGACATGAGCACTGGGAAGTGAGGGTTATTTGTGGCCATCTCAGAACATGCCTGTCACGTATATTAACTGTTACTGCACGGGGAAGGGGCATTGTTCTATTAAATGGGTCTGATAGCTTGGGGTATATTGATAATAGTCTGATACCATGCTTATAAATCCATGCACTGAAATCCAATAAATTATTGACCAATGAGATAGTGAGAGTTGTACTTAACTTCGTTCCTACTAAGGAGAATGCTCTACTTGGAATAAGTGCTTTAATAATCTCTGGAGGTGGAAGTCTAGGAGGCAAGGGTCAGTGCTTTGTGTCCAGGAGGATGCATAGAATGGAGCCCACCATTCCTAACTGAGGAGCTGGCTGGGCCCTGATCTGAGTCAATTTTAGCTGGATGGCTTAAAGCCGGGAGCTGCTACCAACCTCTAGGTTATACTCATTTGCAATGTGGAAGGTTAAAAATAATGCTGGACTTTTGGTTTTTATTTGAACCTTAAGTATCAAAGTATACACTCCTGTTAGTTACTTATGGCTGAGAAACAAATGACCTCAAAACTGAACAGCTTATGACAACGAACACTTTTAGCTCATAGTTTTCTATGAATCTGAACCCGAGAGAGACTTAGCTAGGTGGTTCTGGCTCATGGCGTCCTGTGAGGTTTGATTCAAGATGTCCGTTAAAGCTGCCTCATCTAAAGTCACAATGGGACTGGAGTGTGCCTTCGAGATCGTTCTTGACCTGGGTGTTCATAGAAAGACTTTCCTCTCCGTGTGCGCCTCTCCACAGCACTGCTTGAGGATTCCCACACCGTGTTTTCTCGCTTCTCCCAGCATGGTGACTTGCCTAAGACAAAGAAGCAAGGAAGGAGCTGCAATTTTGTTATGAAACAGTCTGGAAGCTACGTAGTGCCACTTTTGCCATATGCTGCTTATTGCATCTGAGTCACTGGGTCAAATGGCAGGGTATTAAGCCTCACTTCTTAAAAGGCAGAGCATCAAAGAATTCCTGAATATAATTTGAGGCCAATCCAATGTGATTCAAATGAAATGAACCATCTAAAACAAAACAGTTAAATAGAAAATAAGATCTAATTTTCTGCTTCATGGTAGGGTGACTACAGGAAATGATAATGTATTGTGTATTTAAAAAAGCTACAAAATAGGATTTTTGGTGTTTCCACCACAAAGAAATGATAAATATGTGAGGAGATAAAAATACAAAGCCCAGTCAGGCGTGGTGGCAAATGCCTGTGACTCCAGCACTTTGAGAGGCTAAGGTAGGAGGAGCACAACCTGGAGCCCGGCCAGGGTATTTAGCAGTTTTGAGAGATCCTGTTTCAAATTGAAAAGGAGCTGGGGATATAGCTTAGTGGAGAGGCTCTGCATTCAGACCTGAACTTCCAAAATCAAACTTCCTAAATAGAAACAGTCCTTGTTATTAACTAGAAGAATAAACACATTAAGAACAAATTTATCTGGTGAATAATCATGTGAAAAATGTTCCATATCTTTAGCCATCAGGGAAATGCAAATCAACACTACATTGGGATTCCATCCCATCTCAGCATGGCTAACATCAAGAATATAAAACAAACAAACAAACAATCCCCAAACAACCTAATAAATGCTAGTGAGCATATGGGAAAAAGAAACCCTTATAGACTATTGGTGGAAATGTAAATTAGTACAGCCACTATGGAAATCAGTATGGGGGTTCTTCAAAAAATTAAAAATAAAACAACGAAGTGATCTAGCTACCCTATTCCTGGTACATACTCAGAAGAATTAAAGTCAGTATACTACAGAGATACTTTCATACCATATTTACACTGGTACAAATCACAATAACCAAGCTATGGAATTAGCCTAGATGCCCATCAACTGATAAATGGATAAAAACATTTGGTATATGCACACAAAAGTGTATCATCTACCCATAAAGAAGAGTGAAATCATATAATTTTCAGGAAAATATATGGAACTGGATATCTTAGTTACTCTTCTCTTGTTGCTGAGGCAAAATACCTGACACCTAAAGTTAAAGGGGAAAGGTTTATTTAGCTCACAGTTTATAGTGGGTTTTAGTCCATACTCAGCTGGCTCCAAGGCAGGATGGCACATGGCAGAGGGCAACAGTTCATGGCAGTGGAAAACAGCAAAAGCAACAAGAGCAAAATGGGAGAAACAAGCCTCTTTCTGCCCCTTTTATCTTATCCAGTGCCAATCCAATCAGTGGATTGGTCCAGCAATCACTGAGCCTTAATCCCAGCACTGCACTGTGAATCAGTCACACACTCTAGATTCACCTACCTCTGAAAAAACCCTATAAAAGCGCATGAGGCTTTGGGGGGGTCATCTGGACACAAATCATAACACTGGAGAACATCATTTTAAGGAAAATAGTCCAGACTCAGAAAGGTAAGTATTGCATGTTTTCTGTTATCTGTGGAATTTAGGAAAGAATAATTTTTAAAAGAGGACATGAAAATGGAAGGAGTACCATTAGAGAAGAGGAAGCCGGATCGTGGAGGAGAAGGCTAGCGTAATGAGCAGTGGACATAGTCAAAGTAAACTTAAACATTTGTGAAAATGCTGTGTTAATACCTATGACTCCATGTAATCCAAATAGACTAATTTTATTTTATTTATTGATTTATTTTTTGCCTTTTTGAGACAGGGTGTCACTATGCAGTTCAAGCTGTCCTTAAACTCACTTTGTAGCCCAGGCTGGCCTTGAACACACAGCAATCCTCCTGCCTCAGCCTCCCGAGCACTGGGATTCCAGGCATGCGCCACCACGCCTGGCCTCTATATGGACTAATTTTAAAAAGGACAAATTTATCTACTTTTCTTTCTTTCACTGACAAGTTATATTTACTCACATTCAGAAATAACTACCTGCCTGAGAGTTTGAGTTTCAGAACATAGTATTTGTTGGTCAAATATCAAAATAGAAAACCTCTGCCTACCAATTCTATGGAAAAAAATAAGGAAAGGACACTTGTAACACGGAAGTTCTAATATGTCTATGTTGACAATCAATAGTTCTTAGATGAATCAAAGCGATTTACAGCACAACAGCTTAAAAGTCTAGATCCTTAAACTTGTTCAATTCTAATATACCGTTCTGTTACACGAATTTTCAGTAAAGCTTATAAGACACGCTCAACAGGGGTAGCATTCACGCAAATGTGACTTGTAATCCACATTAATCTGCCACACCACCACTTACCCCAACACAGCCCGCTACTTAGGAGCTCAGGAGTTCCCAGTCCTTTGTCTTGATCCTGTGATAGAGCACAAAGAGAGTGAATAAGTGGTGATTAGAAATATTGGAAAACTTTGGTTTTCCAATCCTTCGTTTCTTCAAGGGTCAACGTCTATTAAGACAGCATCTAAATTTTTAGGTGGTCTTAAATTTAGAAAGCCTTCCAGACAGAGGACCTCAAATCTTGCACAGAAAGCTTCTTTTCTTCATCTGAGCACCTTTTTTTTTTTTTTTTTTTTTTGGTTTTTCTCCGGTACCGGGGAACCGAACTCACAACCTTGCGCTTGCCAGGCAGGCGCTTTGCCACTGAGCTAAATCCCCAGCCCCCATCTGGGCCCCTTGAAGACACCCTACCCTGAAAAGGTTTGGAGGTGTGTGGGGATGTTTTGAATCACTGCAGCTAACTAGGATCTGTTTCGGGCTTTTAGTGGTAATGTGCAGGCTGGGTCTGCATCACAGGTAATTGCCCTTCCAGCAATGCCTCCAACAAGGAACTGTTGCCCCCTTCCCTTTTCTCCATTTCTGCCTCTAGTTTAATTTGTGAGGTCTGGGAGAGAAGGGACACATAGGTCCTAGTTGCTGCCTGAACTTCAGTGCCTAAAAGAGCAATTTACATGTAGTGCTCAGTAAAGATTTGTTGAACGAATGAATATCATTTGCAAAGACAAGAACTGGTAAACAAGAAGATACATATAATAAAAAGCTGCTGACCAAATTTCAATATCCTTAGGTCTTTGTGTGAATTACTGGATGTTAGGATCCTGGATATACCTGATCTTGTGTCATCGAATATGTTTTCAGCTTGTAAAGTACAATATTCAAGGTTAAAAGAGAAACAAACACCTCACCGACCAGATTGTGAGGCTTTGAGTAAATGTGATTCTTCCTTCCCATTAGACTTTTCAGAAAGTAAGTCCTCTGTTAATATGTAAATATGTTTATTAAATATTCATAAAATTTTATCAATTATGAAGTATGTTGTTGAAACATAATTTGTATTTTATAGAAACATGTTAAAGAACTTTCTGGTCAGCATTTTAAAGACAACTTTTCATATTTACTTTGTCCTTTCCACTGTTATTTTTCATGGTGTGTGAAAATGGCTCTGTTGGTTAGCATTTAAAATATCTCTTTTCTGGGAATGCCTGTATTTTGCATGCCAATTATTTATGCCATCAAGAAACAACTTCTTAAAAAGCACTAGCTTTATCACCACACAAATATTTACAAATTATTTTTCTGATGCCATCGAATATTCATGTCACCTTCCAGCCTCCTTCTGTATTTATAGTTTATTCACACATCAAGTGTTTATAATGCTTTTGTGAATCCACAATGGAAACTTCTTCTCCCAGACATTTAATTAGTATTTCCTGTCACAACAGCATATTTTTTGTGGCAGAAAATTGCACTTTTTCCCCCTGCTAGTAGTTGTGTTTTAACAGGGGAAATAATTGATTCTGCAGGCTTAACTTCAAGACTGGGTGAGAGCAACTATATCCATAATGGTCCCTGATCAAGGCTACTTTCTCATCTCTCTTTAAATTGTAATACTTGTCCCAAAATGCACAATAGGTATTGTGAATGGGAAGAAAATGCTCAAAAGGAAAGAGAAACTGGAATGGGGGAAAGGAGAAAAGAAGGAAGGGAAAAGGAAAAAAATATATATGTACACACAAGATAGAGAAGATGGTTACACTATTAATTACTATTAGTTCATTGAAAGGAAAGGTTTATGCCTGTTTTATTTGATCAGTTTTTCATGCCTATATCTTGTAATATGAACAACTACTTTGAAGATAGCAAGATGCAATATACTAAGCATTATTACTCTTCTATAATCTTGTTTAGAAATTTTGTACCATAGTTTTTATTGTTTATTTTTCTTTTCTTTAAAAACAGAGAAACAAACAAATAAATAAAGAGGAAAATGCATTTTTGCAATAAAAAATGTAATACTGAGACTCTTGGAAAATAATGGCAACCAAGGAAAGGAAACCACTCTTCTGACAGAAACACTGCTCTCTGGGCTACCTGCCATTATTTACAGGATGGGCTTGTCTGGTTATGTTGCTTTGCCAGTGCATGCAGCCACAGAGCTCATCAGAATCTGGTTTGGGAATTTCTTCTCCCTCTTGATATACAGAACCATTTTCTTTCAGTAAATATTTGGATATTCCCAAGGAAGCTTATTCAATTGTGCTTTATTTTTGAATTTGGAGTACCCAAAGATCTTGTGTAAATGCGTGTGGTTAGTGTTCTGCTGTTTTCTTTCCTATGAAATACCTTTTGGAAATAAGCCTTAAATGAAGATAGAATCAGGAAGAAAGAGATGTGCTTAGAATATCATTTGGTTCTAACCAATTTCCAACTCAGAAACTATGGTGGGAAAAAGAGAGGCTGATTCTAAGAAATGGCCATGGGAGATTCATTGTTCTCTTGAGTTGGAAGATTCTCTCTGAGATGGACTCCTTCATTTGCCTCTACCTCGCACTGCTGGGGTCTCAGGCTTTGTAGCATGAAGATGAAGGTTTAAATCTCACCTCTGTCAGTGACAAACTGTGTGACCTTGGGGGAAGTTTCTTAAGTTTGAAATTATTCAACTTTAGTGTCTCATTTTCCTCTTCAGCACGGTGGGGATCTTCACAGGACACTGACTGTGTAATGTGTGAAAGACTGAATGTGTATAAGCTATGTCAGTTAGTTTATCTGTGGCTGCCAGAACAGATGACCACAAATGGTGTGTTTAGAGCAAGAGAAATGTATTCTCTCAAAGTTCTGTAGGCCAGAAGTTCTACACTGAGGTATTGGCATGGCTTTTTTTACTTAGAGGCTCCAAGGAGGGATCTTTCCATGCCTTACTCAGCTTCTGGCCGCTTGAGATGTCCCTTGGCTTGCGGCTTGAGCCAACTTCTGCCCCTGTCTTCTTGTGGCCTTCTTTTCTCTTCTTTCCCCCTGCCCTCTATCTCAAATATCTTTGTACTTTTCTCTCATAGGGACACTTGGCATTGGCCTTAGGACCCACTTGAATCCACTAGGATGATCTCAGCCACCACTCGGCTTCCTCCTGCAGCTGCCCATTGTGGTACCTTCATGTGCAATAGGCGTGGAATCTCAGTTCCTGACTGTCTTTTTTATGCTTCTCAAGCACTTGGCTAAAGGGCCTGTTGGTTGCACTCTCAAAGAGTACTTCTCTCTCCCTCTTGATTTTGCAGGTTTTTAGTTTGTTTTCATCTGGATTGGAGGCATTCTTTTCTGCAGTAATTTGCACTTTTAACTCGTAGTCTGCATTGCTTCTAATCTATTTTTCTAATGGATCTTTTCTGATTAAAGAATCCAATGGGTTTTTTGTTATACACAGTAATAATAGTAACAGTCAAAAGTAGCATTTGCATTGCTCCCTTTTCACTGATGGAAAAGTAATGGTTCAGAAAATATTAAATAATGTACTCATGACCACAAGGCTTTGTAATGAGCAGAGATTGAAACTGAGATGTTTTGAACCCATGGCCTGAAGTCCAGAGTTTAGTTGGACTCTCAACATTTCTGCAAGATTTTAAAGTCATCATTTTCCACTTCTGTTCTTGACATTCCTTGACATTTACCTGTCATTCTACCCAAGGCTCACCTTGCATAATGTCTTTGCTACTTTCTCATGTCTGAGACAAAATACCTGACACCTGAAAATTAAAGGAGGAAAGGTTTATTTTGGCTCACACTTTGTAGTGGTTGCAGTCCGTAGCAGGCTAGTTCCAAGGCATTGCAGCGTGGCAGAGGGGCATCATGGAGGAGAATTCCTTATGGCATGGCAAGTAGGAAGCAGAAAGCAATCAAGGAGGAGGTAAGGGGACCCTGCCAGGCCATACCCTCAGTAATCCTCCTCCTCCAACCAGGCTTCACCTCCCAACATCACATTTAGCTATAAATGCACCAGTAGACTAATATACTGATGATTGGCACATGTATGATCCAATCACCTCCCAAAATCCCCATCTGTGAGCAGATGAGGCTTTGGGGAGACACCTAGATATAAAACCATAACACTTGTCAATGCGTATATGCCTTCATATTTAGATTTTTTTCCGCTTGGAGGACTCATCCCTTTATTTTTTCTGACCATCTTTTCTATTGTTTTTGTGACTGTACAGAAAATTCCCTTGTGTTTTGAAGACTTGCTTAGGTCTTAGGAACAGAGTTAGATGCTACTCCTCAGTGCTCAGAGGCGATTTGCACATCTTCCCATCATAGCACTTTCATGGTATCTTCTTCCTGGTGACATGTCTTTCTGGACCAAATATTTCATTGCTGTATATTTCTCAGTGCTTAGCTCATTAAAGATAATTAATGAATATTTATTGAAATATTACAAGTAAAATTGCAGAGATTAAAGAAAGTGCTCATTTGTTTTGTAGAGAATTGGCCACACAAAAATAAAGGAAAGAAAGTAAGACAGAGAGAAAAAAAGACGAAAGAGAAAAGAAAGTGATTAAAATTGGGTGCCAAGCCTCTGAGTGAGAATTGTCCTTTCAAAATCCATGTTAGAACATAATATACAATGTGATATTATGAAGAGGTTGGGCCTTTGGGGAAGTGATTAAGTCACTCGCATGCCTTCTGCCCTCCTTAGTGGGATTCGTGCTCTTGTAAATGTTTAGTTTGGCACTATTGAGAAGTTGTAATAATTTAGAGTTGAGCGGGCAATCTTTAAGCCACTGGGGACTTGGAGGGGATTGTGGGACCCTGGGCTCTCCCTCATTTTCTTTCCCTTCCCAGCAAGGAAGTAGCAGTTTTGATGTACCATGCTTCCCCACCATCCCCCAGGTATGTTGTATCACCCAAAGCAAGGGACAAGCAATCATGGACTGAAGCCCCTAAAACTGTGAGCTCATTTTTTGTCAGTTAATTATCTCAAGTATCTGCAATAGTCCCTTTTGTCCTTCTTATCTTCCACCATATGAGGACACAGAATTTGTTCCCCAGGGAACACAACAATAAGCAGAATCCTAGAAGCGGAAAATGAACCAGGACTTTTATAGGTGAGGGAACGAAACCACAGTCGCATATTTTGCTACTTGCATTCAAATTTAATTAAAGATATTGAAAGCAGAAAGAGAGACAAATCTATGCCTTCTTATACTGAATCTTGTATGTGTTAGTGCAATGCTCTCTGGTAAAATAATTATAGATCTGCTACATTCCGCAGAGTCATAAATAACTGGAATATTTTGTATTTTTGTGTACTTCCTTACATTTACTAAGAACATTTCATGTTTGTTCTCAGTTACTATTCACACTGATCTCATTTTGTAATTTTGCTGATAAGGTTTACCGATTTGCTCAAGTTTGTACAGCTGGTAAGAAGTTAGTGTGGGACCTGAATTTGAATCTTTTCAGGCTGAGTTTGCTGGTCTTTCTGCTACTGTATAGCTTCTCTTCTTACTTGGGCTAATCTACCAGATATGAAATCGTAGAGAAGCTGCTCCTTCTCACGGAGATTTACTGGAAGAAAGCTGAGACCTTACTTTCTGCCTTGTACAGTATCTGCACAAATCGCCGGTGCAATATCTGAGTCCCCTGAGGTTTATAAAGGCTTATAAAGGATGTGTGTGCCAAGGTGCTGATAGTTTTAGAAGGGAAGGGAAGCACTTTAAGTCTCTCCACTACGGTTACTGTGTGAATATTGAAGCTGTCTTGACTGTGTTAGTCTTCTCACTAGTTATAGAAAGCTTACTAACTTTTTGGTGGCTGATAGTGAGAGCTCTTATCCTACAGCAAGAAAATCATGCTTCTATAAAGATACCGGATCAAAAGTCTAGTTTTTAAATATGGCTTCTTGAGAAGTACTTTAAGCATTCAGTAAACATTTCACTCAGATATTATTTTTGTATGTATCTTAAGCCATTATATTAATTAGTAAGTCATACCAGCCGCCATAACAAAAGTCCCAAACTCTAGTTGCTTGACGTAGCCAAAGTTTATTCCTTGCTCTTCCAAATCTAGTAAGGATTTGGTGTGCCTGGTGTGCTTGTGGCCTGCTAGCTGGCCTTATAGGAACTCTGCTCCTTCCATTTTATGAGCCCCCTTTCTCTGGATCACCAGATTCCTTTCAGTCCAGCCGGTTGCTGAGGAAAGGGTTGGAGGATCACCCACTGGAGGTCTGCAGGGGCAGTGTCTGGAAGTAGCACTTGTCACTTTTTTGCTGAAGCTCCACTGGCTAGAGCTCAGACTAAATGCTGCAAAGAAGGTTGGCAAATTTCACTGAACTGTGTACCCAGGAAGAAAAGGAGCTGATTTTTGTAAAGAACACAGCAATCTGTCTTTATCACAATCATCTAAAAAAATCTTTGAACTCATTGGAGATGACAACTTACTAATATATTGTGAATGCTAATAACATGTTTTAGTGCAGATTTTGGAATTATAGTTTTTTGCTGTATTTTATTTAATTAAAGAATACCCTAAGGTTGTAAGAAAAGCTGTTACAAAACCATCTATCACCATTTGCACTGACTTATCTTTGGGAATCACTGTCATCACAACAGTAGTTGCAAAGAAAATATAAAAATAAATTACATTTTCAGTGATGTAAGTCTTCCAGTCATCCATAAGCCCTGATCTCATTTACTCAGAAAACTTTCTTGCTCTAAGTTGCTGACTTTATAGCGTTTAACAGAAACATGAATTTATAAAATAAATTTATATTAATAAAATATTTTTTATCTATTCTAGATATGCTGAGGTTACATATAAGATTGTGTGTGTGTGTGGTACTTGGGATTGAGCTCAAAATCTTTGCACTGAGCTACAACTCTGGTCCTTTTCATTTTTTTTATTTTGAGACAGAATCTCACTAATTTGCACAGGCTGGGCTTGAACTTGCGATTCTCCTGCCTCAGCCTCCTAGAGTGCTGGGATCTTTAAAAACTTCCCATTGACTATCCAATTAAAAACAGTAGTATTTAAAGACCTTGTAGCTCTAACATTCATAATGCTTTCCATTTTTATATGTCATTGAGAGAAAGACTAACTCTTGATTACATGGAGTGGTGCAACACACATTGCTTAAGTTGTTTTCCTTAGTAGAAAAGTTGCACTAGGGTATTTATTGCACAATGTATTTCCTTGTCTTCTCTTAAATCAATTATTTTAGAAATTGCTACAGCCAGAAATCTCCAGAGGAGTCTACCAGCTGATAATCCTGCTAATAATTTCTACAATTTGTTTGATGTTTTGCTTGTTTGTAACTAAGCTTACCTCCAGCACATTACAATGTCAAGTCAGGGGGCTGTTTAATTAAAGAGCCACAGGCTTGCCAAAGCATTGATTGTCTCCTGCTTCAGATTTCTTCTTGATTAGCTTTGGACATCTGCTTTGGGACCGAGAGGCTCCCTTGCTGCCCTGTTCATGGCGGCGTCTCCTGCCTACCTCACACAGGAGCTACCTTGACTTTGAGATGTGTATCCTAGCAACCCAGTCATATCTGATCTTGCTGAGGCTGGAGGTGCTGTGGGTTTTGTTTTCAAGGTTGTGGCTTGAGATGAAGGTCATTAATTCCTGTTCCCAGGACTACTGCCACTGGCCTAGGGCTAAGAGGGCAGACTGGAGTGTGATGGGGGAATGAACTCAGGGGACTTGCCCACGCCCACTGGATGAATCCTCAGGAGCAGAGGTGTCTTTGCCTAAGGCCGGGCTCTGGAATCTTTCACTGGCCTTTATTGGATCAGTGCAGGTGTCCTAGATGCACAGTGGGACTTTTGTCAAACTGAGTGTTAGTCTCACAGAGCTCTGCTTTTAGGAAGTGGAGACCCCTTGATTTACTCCTATTTCATCAGTGACTATGATTTGCTTGGTTTGACACTTGCTGATACCCAAACCAGTCACATCTATGAGATCTGCCAGATGTGGGTCTACTTGATGTTTGCACCCTTGCAAAAACAAACAAGCAAACAAAACAAACAAAACAAACCCAACCCTTTGGGGTTTGCAAACAGATATCTTTGGACCAGAGACGTGAGAAGATAAAATGGCTTCAGAATGCTGAAAAAGACTGTGGCAAGTCTGAATTGGCTGTGTATATCAAAGCAGACCCCAGCGAAGTTTGTTTTTAAAATTCCCTTAGAAATAACTTTTATTTCTATTATAACTACTTTTTAACCAGCAGAACAGACTGAGACTGTGAGAAGTGGAGGCCCATTTTCCTCAGCCAAGTATGAGTTTTTACATCCTCAGAATCATTTCTTGCGTTACTTTTCTCATACTTTCTCATTATTCTCTTCTGCTTATTCTTAGTCTAATGTGTTTTGACCCACATTTCTATTTTATTTTTTACCCAACTCTCTAGAAAAAAAATGACAAAAATTGAATGTCACAGGAGAAAATAAGTCAAAAGATATGAAATACATGTTTGATCTGCATGTTCCTTGGAGAAAGTACAGAAAATTCAGATAAGAATAAAGAGGCAAGTTAAACTGTTTCACAGCCATTCTTCACCTTGCTAAGTGTCTGGGGAGGTTGACCTATATCCAGAGTCCCATTGACTTCTGACTTCCCCTTGAGTTTCGCCAGCGTGAGTGAGCTTGGGGTGTTTCCCCCACCCCCAGCTTTCTCTGGGCGAGGGGGCTGCCTTCTGGCTGTGTGACTTGAAGGAAGGGCCCAGCTCCTGTCTAGCAGTTCTCCCCACGGGGAAAGCACTTCCTCCCCAACCCCACTGGCCTAGGCTACTAATGCAGTCCACCCTGGGAACCTGAAGCATCCCCACCAAAACCTTACAAACACACCTTTAATGCATTCCTCTCAAATTATTCCGTTTAAGAGTTCCGTTTCTTTTCTTCTGAACTCTGGATCGTACAACTATAACAACTGCCCAGAGATAAGCACTGATAAGCATTTTGGAGTATTTGCTAATAAATAAAGCTATCTTTATTTATTGTGCTACCTATAAGGAACAGATATGGGTACACACATATATTTTATTTTCTTCACTTACAATTACATTAGAGCATGATATCCTGCTATGAATCATCTATACTTAAATGGTGATTTTTATTGACTACATTTTACTTCAATGTATGGATATAACTTGAATGTATTGTAGAATGCAAAGGAAGCTTTGGAATCTATCTTTTTAAGCTCTCAAATTTAGTTACTCCATATTTCTTGCATGTATTTGTTTGACAGTTCAATTCTGTAAGGCAGGAGGTTTGACTGGATCAGTATGTGACTACCCAATCTGGGGTACATTCTCAAGCGAATTCTCTTGTGGACAACTAAACCCCTGTATATTCAGGCTTCACTCACCTCAGTGGTTATATGACTTCTCCAAATTTCAATTCTAGTAAATTATAGAATTTGAACTTGAACCCACAGTAACTATCTCTAAGTCCCAGACCTATTACTCTAAAATGTGTTTACCAGCACGAAAAACTCAAACTTTATCTCTACCATGGAAACCACAGTTCTAAGTCAAAGAAAAATGTCAACTTCTTAAAAAATGTGTGCTTTCAAAGAAATAAGCTGTCAAGTCATGAATAGACATGAAGGAAACTTAAATGCATATTTCTAAATGAAAAAAAAAAAAAAGCCGACCTGTAAGGTCTGTAGACTATATGAGTCCCACTACATAATATTCTAGAGTAGGCAAAATTCTGGAGAGAGTAACATGATCAGAGGTTGCTAGGAGTTAAGGGAACAGAAAGGGATGAGTGAATAGACAAAAGACAGAGGAGTTTTAGGGAAGTGAAACTTGTGTGTATGATACTGTAGTTATGCAGCCATGTCCTTCTAAGTTAGTACAAGCTCATGAAGTTTACCACACCGAGAATGAAATGTAAACTATAAACCTTTGACCTTAAACTATAAACTTTAGGGGAATAATGTGGTGTCAGTGTAGGTTCATTACCTGTAACAAATGTAACACTCTGGTGGAGCATATTGACAAAATCTTAATATTTTCTGTTCAATTTTGCAGTGAACCTAACATGCTCTAAAAAGTGAAGTCTACTTTTATATATATATATATATACACACATGCATACATATATACATACATACATACACATATATACACATAAATACACATATATACATACATACACACATATATACACACATATACATACATGTATTTATACATACATACACAATTCCTTTTGAATTGGCATAGTGTTAATTTTTAGTGCCAACAGATTTGCCATGTCTGACTTTAGTTTTTGTTTAAGAAAAATGACCAGCTTTTTGTTTTCTCACAAATATCTGCAATAAATTGATATTCCTGTCTCTAGGGGTTTGTCACTGAAAACACATTTTTCTGTTATTATTTTAAAGTAGCTTTAACATCTGTCGCCTCTTCTCAGATAGTGTGGATGTGTGGTCAATTAGAGAATATACCTAGCTCTGAGGGTGTTTACTTGCTGAAGAACTGTACACCTTAGTCTTGTAGTGCAAGTGTACAAGATCATTTTTACAGGGGCTGGGGATTTAGCTCAGCGGCAAAAAGCGCCTGCCTGGCAAGCGCAAGGTCGTGAGTTCGGTTCCCGGTACCGGAGAAAAACCAAAAAAAAAAAAAAAAAAAAAAGATCATTTTTACTTAAGACTTGGAGATTGATAGGAATAAACTAGAAGCTTAACTTGAGACTCTCAAAGTCCTAACGTCTATCCAAGCATTCATCACACGTGATAGGATGATTATGTTGCCTCCAGAATTTGAAGCACAACTGTCTGTGAGCAGTAGTGAGTTAATCCGACTCTATTACACTGTGCATAGTGTGTGTCTTTTCTTCAGTGTATCAACAAGCACTGAGACTTAAAGCTCAGGCCTTTGACTTTCCTGTGCACTAATTTTTTGAATGAAAAATATAAGAGAACATTCTTCTTTAGAAAGGAGCATAATGGACATATATAGATAGATCGCCCTGTTGGTTGCCCAAAAGCCAGATGGCAAACAAAAGTTTCTGCATACACACATTTTCCAAGATCAGATGGCAGACATAAGTCTGCAACTGTGTGATTTTGGAAATGCATAAAGGATCAGTGATTGATGTATGGAGTCCCATGGATGGTGTGTACATGGACCAGTCAGGCTTCTTCTAGAGCCGCCTTCTTTTGGACCAAGTTGACAGCAATGATGTTTCGGAAGTTTGGTCAAATGGTTTGTCAAGTAAGATTTCCTGAGCCAGAGTTTTGTTTTTTCCTTTGTCTTCTGAAACACGCTCATGGGAAGCTGTTGTTATTTATGTGAAGTGGAGAGGAGAGAGGTGTACCTTTGATAAAATAAAATAATCCTAAGATAATTTATTTGGGGTTTAGAAATCATTTGTTTTTGATAGCAAGTATACTTCCTTAATCTCATTTTCTTTGGAGTAATTTTAGAAATTAATCTATATTACTTGAGCATACAGAACTGTAAGGCAGTACAGGGATTTTTGAAGCAGGCAGGGTCAGAAGAAGAAAGAAGAAAATGAAATTAAAATTTTGCTATGGACACTGCTCTGTTGCTATTATCCATGTAGCTGTCCTAGTTCTGTGACATTTGCTCATAATACTGTCTTTTAAAAGAGTGTATCATGTATAATATACTCAAATATATATTTTGTACATGCATACTTATTTATAAATATATTTTATTTTATTATGTTTACAAATATAAAAAGGTCTATGATATATAAATATATTGTTTTATATAAGAATGTGGGTCTATTATGTAATAATGTACAAAGTCATAAAATGAGTAAGGTTCACTTCTACCATTAATTTTCTGTATGACCAATATGGACTAGGAGTAGGATGACCCACCATCTTTGTTTGTTTGCAACTACAGGGTTTTCAGGGATATGGAATTCTCAGTTCTAAGCCCAAGACGAGTTGCTCACTTCTACTCAGGGGAGTAGCTGTGGACAGGGAGAGTGTGGGTTTTCCTGGTTACCTGGGCCAAGAATGTAGAGCAAAAATATAGAGAGCAAAACACTGGGTCAAGGAAAGGGCCAGAGAAGAGTTAAGGAGAGAAGCTGAAGTTTTAGACAGTAAAGAATATTCTTGGGTGGAGAGAAATGAAACTAGAGCAGCTAGACCCATTCTACATGGATAATGAGGAGCGGTTCTCCCAGGAATTTCAGAAGAGCTGACTGCTGTACAGGTTTTCCCATTTGTTACCTCTGCTGTAAGCTACCCAGGCACTCATAAGGCCAGAGGAGAAAACCAGAACTTTACTTTTGAGGAATAGGTTGGTTCCATCCTATACAAGGGATTAAAGTAAACATTACATTCAAATAATGAACTCTTTTTTT
Organism: Chinchilla lanigera; assembly: GCF_000276665.1. Taxonomy (NCBI): domain Eukaryota; kingdom Metazoa; phylum Chordata; class Mammalia; order Rodentia; family Chinchillidae; genus Chinchilla; species Chinchilla lanigera. The sequence goes on from NW_004955406.1 coordinate 24,103,504, forward strand.
TCTTTTTGAGACAGGGTTTCATTGTGTAGTCCAGGCTGGCCTTGAACTCACAGTGATCCTCCTGCCTCAGCCTCCCCATTGATGGGATTACAGTTGTGCATCACTATGCCTAGCCTCTTATTTTTAAAAAAGCATTATGTTACGAGTGTACAGGAGAAATGTGGCCTATTATTCAATCAGTGTCTCTAACATAGGAACAAGCCAGAAGCAGAAGAGAAGCTCAGGGCTTCTTTGTACTAAGGCATGAGGGAAGTATTCTCATAACACTTTTCAATATAAATACATGCAGCATCTGTAACAGTGTCTTGATCAGAATTTAATAGAGGTGCATCCCATAATGTTCATCAAATAAAGGCCAATGACAGCATTCTACAGCTCAATTCAGTGAAAATTTCGATCTTACATTCTTTCCAGACCTAAGTAAACAAACAAAAAGTCATCAACAGATGAAGTGAAATGAGGTGATCTAGGTGTGAAATTCTCTACTGTCTGGAGCAACTCCAGGACAGATTTTCGAGTATGCAGCAAAAAGTCTGGGCATGTCTATCCTCCAAGCAGCTCTCCGTAAGAACTCTGTCGTGGGAAGCTTTTGAAGTATTGAAAGCAATGAGTTTGATGGGATTCCTCCTGACACATACCTCAGGGAGTTCACTCTGGCATGAGGACCATTATCTTTGGAACCCACTGGGTGAAATTACTCACGTGAATGCTGAGAATCCAAATGCGGGTGCTGAGTAGAGCCATCCTGCCTGTTCTTGGGAAGGACCGAGGGATGACTGTGTTGGCTAAGGCTGAGCTCACCTGAGAACTCTGATTCTATTCTCATATGTGTATTCTCTTCTAATACATGAATGGAAGGGCCTCAACAGCCTGGGAAGCAAGAGATCCTGAGTTTGATTCCTGATTCTGGGAAAAAAAAAAAAAAGAATTTAAGTTAAGATCTTTTTGAGTTCTCTGGATCCACAGAGAAATGAGGCTTTTTTTCTCCACTACTCACTATGTAGTCCAGGCTGGCCTTGAACTCAGTGATTCTCCTGCCTCAGCCTCCCAATTGATGGGGTTACAGGTGTGTACCACCACACTAGTCTCTTATTTTTTTAAAAAGCATTATATTATGAGTGTATAGGAGATATGTGACCCATTATTAAATCAGTGTCTCTAACATAGGAACAAGCCAGGCCTCAGTTACGTCTTTGGCTTCATTTTGACTGTTGTCCTGAAGATAGCTACAAAATAGCCTCAAAATGGTACCTAGGATTGCTGCTTAACTCTCCCTGATTTTCATTGTGGTTGCTTAGTGAATGTCAGGAATACTGAGCAATTTGGCCTATGTTTTCTCTCTATCTTTTTGTTTTCTTTTTTTGTTACTCTCCTTTCACAAACTTTCTAGGAATTTTTAGGTAAAACTCTATAAATAAAACTCTCTATATCACAGTCATTTACTGCTCAACTCGCCTTTTCACGTAGAGCTCTAATTCCCACTACCTCCCTTGACTAAATTTACAAGCCTGTCTTTTCACACAATTATTTTGTAATAAACATATGAACACAAATGTGTTTTTAAAAATATAACTTATTTCACTTAAACTACTCTGATTCCAACCAGGCTGAAGGCATCCCCAAATTAAGAATAGTTTTAGAGGATGGTACACTGTGCTTTTTATTACACCCTAAGCTTGACTGGTTAATACAATTCAGGAGACTCGGGGCTGGGGATTTAGCTCAGCAGCATAGCGCCTGCCTGGCAAACACAAGGTTGTGAGTTTGAGTCCTGCTACTGGAAAAAAAACCAAAGAAACAACAAAAAAATCCCAGGAGACTCACCACAGAAATTATATGCTCTTATTAGTCATTTTTACCTTGGGATGCTTATAGCTTTATACCCAACCTCCTATTGATCTTTTTAATTCTTCTATAGCCCATGAAAATTGCATATCTTTTCATTACTGGTTAAAAACTGATTATTTGGGAGATATTTTTATCTTGAGTAGTTCCCAGAAATAGAGATCCTTTGAAACTTAAAAGCTGTAAGGCATATTTTCTTTACTATAGAAAGCTTTTAGTAACAACTTTTAATTGATACTTTATATATATTATTTGTATATATGTGTACATAAACATTCTTGGGAGGACTTTTGACCAGATTTCTGGTACTCTATCAATAACCTTGATGCTGACCTCTTTTCTATTACAGAATTAGCATTTGGCACCTACTTATGAATTAATAAACTGAAATGTCACTTTCCATTTAAGCAATATTTTTCATATCTCTGGCATTTTTAACTGCTCTTTTTTATTATGTCCTTGAGGTAATCATTTATTTTGGAAATTAAATATCAAGCTTTTAGCGTTTGCCCTTTAGAGACTATGTCATGAGGCTAAACTCTCCTACTTGGAAATGATCATTGTTTACACTTGCAGCTGTTCTGATAGTTTATCACCTGTTCTGCTTCCAGCTTGCTCTATAAATTTAAGTACTACTTGGTACTTGATTATGCATTAAAATGTTCTGAACTGTTTTAGCACCTAAACAAATCACATAATGAGGCAGAGGTTTGAAAAATTTGTTGTGGTTATGGTTGTCAAGGAACTATTTCTTTTTATATATATATATATTTTAATTTTAAAGAGAGTAGTAAATGAGAAACAAAGAAAGAAATAGAACAGTAGCAGCATACCAGTATCACAAACATAAATAAATCAAAGCAAGAACATTCAATGTGATACAGTCTCAAGACAAAATTATACAAATCAACAGTGGTTGTTACATTACATATCACTCTCCTCAACTACATTGCTCAGATTACCAGATGTAAGAATGAAAGATTGCTCAAACCATTATAGGGAATAAGAAGATAATTCTTCAATAAAACAGTAGCAATAATACAGAGTTTCACTAGACAAGATGGTAGGAGTTCACCATTGTAATTCTGTTGCCTATTGCTACCCTCAAATCAGTTGCTCAGACCACTAGACACAAGCACGCAAAATCGATCAGAACATAAAAAATTGTAATCATTAACTGTTCATTTCAATACACCATCAGACATCAGCAATACAGCTATTGCAGCTGTTCATATATATATTTATATTTTGCCCTCCTTCTTTCTTTTTTCTTATTTCCCTCATCCTAGTCATTCCTTCCTTTGAGCAATTTCTTTCCCTTTCCTATCATCTATTGTGCATTTTGAGTTTTACCTAGTCTTTCAGGTTCCTACAGCAAGGAGACAATATTATATTTACTCATCTGGGTCCAATTTATTTCACTTATGAGTATGGTCTCTAGTTGCATCCATTTACCTGCAAAAGCCTCAAGAGTATCTTTTTTGATAGCTGAGTAATACTCCATTGTATAGAAATACCACATCTTTTTTATCCATTCCTCAGTAGATGGGCATCTGGGTTGTTTCCAAGATTTAGCTATGATGGATTGTGCTGCTATAAACATGGCTGCACATATATCACTGTGGTATGATGTCTTTAATTCTTCTGGGAAAATACCCAGAAGGGGAATAGCTGGGTTCAGTGGGACTTCCAATCCTAGTTTTGTGAGGAATCTCCAAATTGATTTCCACAGTGGTTTCACCAGTCTACACTACCACCAGCAGTGGAGAAAAATTCCTTTCTCCCTACAGTCTCTCCAGCATTTGTTATTTGTTGATTTCTTGATGATAGCCATTCTTTCTGGTGTGAGATGGAATCTTAGTGTTGTTTTAATTTGCTTTTCTCGAATGACTAATGATGTTGAACATTTTTTCATGTATTTATTTGCCATTAGTATCTCTTCATTAGAGAGTGTGTATTTATCTCAGAAGCCCATTTTTGGATTGGGTCTTTGAATTTGGGAGGCCTTATTTTTTTCAATTCTTCATATATCCTAGATAGAAGTCCTTTGTCTGAGTGGCAGTTGAATAAATTTTTTCCCAATTCTTGGGTTTTCTTTTTACTTTCTTGGTGATTTCTTTAGATGTGCAAAAACTTTTCAATAAGATGAGATCCAGTTGTTGATTCTTTGAAGTATTTCCCATGCAGTTTGGTTTTTGTTCATGAACTCTCTGCCTACCCCAGTGTCGTCAAGATTTTTACCTACTTTCTCTTCCAATAAATTTAGTGTTTCTGTTTTGATATTTAGATCTTTGATCCATTTTGACTTTAATTTAGTGCATGGTGAATGGCATGGGTCTAGTTTTAGTGTTCTGCATGTGGAAAGCCAGTTTTTCCAGCACCATTTATTAAAGAGGCTATCTTCCTTCCATTGAACATGTTTAGCCCCTTTGTAGAAGATAAGGTGCCTGAGTGTGTTTGTAGTTGTATCTGTATCTTCTAAACTGTTCCATTGATCTTCAGGTCTGTTTTTGTGCCAGTACCATGCTGATTTTATCACAGTAGCTTTGTAATATAATTTTAAATCAGGAATTGTGATGCCAAGGAAACCATTTCTTTACATAGTGTTTGACAACAACCGTGTTTGTTCATCGGTTGTTCTTCTTGTATGTTTGTGGTACTGGGCATTGATCTTGGGCCTCACACATGCTAGACAAATGCTGTAGCCCTGAACTACAACCCCACCCTCGTGCTTCTTTAAATTTTATAAATACAAAGTTTGCTCAGAAGCACAGAGGAGAAAGCATACAAGGAAGTGAACTACAAGCCAACTGGAAGTTATGAAAATGCATTAGATGTAAAATTCTGCTTTTCAATTGATGTGATATTTCATAATTTGGGAGTGGAATTCAACAGGGAAAATGTGTTGAAAAGTGTGGTACAATGGAGACAGAAATAGAATGTCCTTGTTCAAGAAGCCCAAGGTCCCACTATGTTCTCAAAATATACTGATTGAATTTTCAGAGGAACTGTTTAATTAAACAGACAGCCTCATCTTGGCCATATACAAACTCGTGGGGTGGAATTTTAAACAGATTTGATAACATCATCAGTGAGAGGGCGAATATACTGCCTGGGGATAGACTAGACTGCTGCAGGCTGCAGGGACTGCAGAAAGGGAAAGATTAACTTCTGGGTTTGTTCAGTTTATGCTAGGTTTTACTTTAAAGAGAAGGAATAAATAGTGGTACATGGTAAAGCTAAAGCTTTTTATGGATAAAGCAACACCAAATTGTGATAATGCATAATGTCTTTTTTAAAAAGAACAATCTCAAGTTCTATGCTTTTAGAATAAGAACTATTTAGGGGGCTGCTGATGTTGATTTGACCCTATGGCTTATGCATCTAAATTTTGGGTTCATATTTATTAAATGTGAGGCATAAAGTGTGAGAGACATGGAGAAAGTTGAACTGTAAGGTGAATGATTTTTCCAGAGAACAGGAGTAAATTGGTCCAATTCTGAAGCCATCAGCCTATGAAAAGGGCACATATATTTTAAGATATGTATGACCTCAAGTGTTAGAAGTCAAATGAAAGCCCAATTGGAAGTGATCATTTCTGAATAGATTCTAACATCTATAAGAAATTACTTCTTCCTTGTTTTCTTTCTTTATTTGATAAACTTCTAGGCTAATTATTTATGTAAACAGAAAAATTGAGTTGATACTTCTTCCCTCCTTCATCTTTGAAGTACCTGCAGCATATCACACACTAAAATGCTCACATTTACCTTTTTTTTACTACTTTCAACAAAGGAAATGCTCTTTAGAAGATTTATGATGTTCAAAGATAGAACCAACATCACCACTGCCTGTTAGCTCACATTTAAGTATCTTTTATTTGTAAACAACTATCCTGATGTCTCTCACACATTATTCCATCACTATTTTAATATAGAAGAATAGGAAATGCAAAACAGAATTAATATATTTCAAGGGCAAGATGACTGACCTCAGGAAAAAGAGAATTCTGTAGAAAGGAAAGCAGAAAATGCACTGAAAGAAGAAAATAATGGACAGTAGAATACACTCGTATTTCATGAGTATGAAGAGGGTGTTACTCAGTCCTTAATGTAGGTAATTAATTTTTTTCTTCTCTGACTTTTCAGCTCTGCCGATCATAATTTTGGATTTCTCATCTTCTATATCCTATTAGAGTTTCCATTTTCCAATTCATCAATCTAAATGGTTGAGAATGACCAAAATAGTGAAAAGTATGGAAATAATATTAGAGCTGGGTGTGGTGGTGCATGATGGCAACCCCAGCACTCAGGAGGCTGAGGCAGGGGGATTGTTGGGAGTTTGAGACCAGCCTGGGCTACAAAGTGAGCTCAAGGCCAACCTAAACTGCACGGTAAGACCCTGTTTAAAAAAAAAAGAAAAAAAAAAGAATGAGAGAGAGAAAGAAAAGAAAAGAAAAAGAAAAAGAAATAATATTATAAGGGCCTCAGATAGAAGAAAAAGGGTCATGCATTTGAAAGACTGTCACATAGAAGATGAATTTGACTTAGGTGAGATTATTTTGGTAGGTTGAATTGTGATCAATGGGTAGAAGGTATACCATTGTAGATATTCTAGTTCATTGCTAGACATGGTCTGTGATGACTTAAGATGTAGAGGACTCCCTATTGCTGGAAGTATACTTAGCTTTCTACTTACCCTGGCTTATCCTTGGTTTTCCATTTTTCTTTGGTTTCTTTAGCGTTTCCATCACGTCACCTATCTCCTTTCTCACCAATAGTGCTTCCTCTTAGGCTAGACATTCTTGTCTCCTCCTTTTATCCAGGCTATTCTCTTAATCTCTTTATCATCTGTTCATGTCATCTAAGTGAGAAATGGGCAACAAAGTCCTATGGCTTTGATTTTCTTATTGCCTTTTGAGCCCATCCTCCTCTTTCCATCCCATTCCCATTGCTTTAGAGTTTCCTTGAGATGTGAACACCTTAAGGATGCAAATTATCTTTTTATAAGTACCTGGTTAGTCAGCACAGCAACCTGCAAATACATACTGAATGAATATGTGACTTTTGAAAATTCACTGCGAGCCCACTTTTGTCTTGCTTAGAGAGTTGGTCTATTCACTCAATGATCATTTCAGGACCACCTGCATTTTAAGTGCTGTGGATATATGGGTGAGTGAGACATAGCATTTTCTCCCCAAATCTCACAGTGTAGTTTGAGAAAAATATGTAAGCATATTTTGGTCATGGAAATGTTATGAAAATACATGACTGGTCAACTTAATTTATCAGATTCGCATCACTTGGCCAGGATCCTGCAGACAGCTCAGCCGAGTGTCTAAAGTTAGTGGCTAAAGTTAGACAGATCATGGCAGCAGAAGACAGCAAGTTTTCAGTGGCTAAAGTTAGACAGATCCTCCTGAATGTAAGAGGACACCCGCCGCTGACTGGGTGATCCAAGCAAGGCCAGATGGAATGCCACAGTTTTGATTATAACTGCCAGTCTTTCTTTTCCAGGAATTCTTTTGCCTCAATCTCTAGATTCTTATGTTTTCATTTTTCCTGCTTGGCCCCATGTGTTTCCACATCAAACTCTGCCCACAGATGCTTACAATCAGGCTGGCTGCTTCTCACAATCAGGTGCATCTGCACCGTCACACTCCACATCACAAGGTCTCAGTCAGTGACAGACCATATGCACAGCAGTGGCCCGTGAGTTTATATTACTTAGTGACCTTATAGCCATCCCAGTCTGTGCAAGTACACACTGTAATGTTCACACACTGGTGAAATTGCCTAATGACACATTTTTCTGAACATATCATCAGCACCAAGTGATGCATGAGTGTAGTTACAGAGGTTTTGATTTTTCAGTTGGCAATTGTTTAAAGTTTGGACTTTCTGCTTGGCTTCACGAACATAGTTAGCTATTTTATGATTACTCTAGTTATTTATTTTCACATTTCTAGTTTTATGGATCCAAGCAAAGGCATGAAATTTTAACAAAGGTCCCTCCAATGTTATGACTTTGTTAACCAGTTTACTGCACATGCTATAAATACTTATTCCTTCCTTTTATGAAATGTTGTCATCAAAATTTTCTCTGCAGCTTTGACAAAAATGGTTTTATAGGCCACCTTTTAAGAAGAGGAGAGAAATACATTCTTGGCTGAGTGCAGCCTGGAAGACCTTCTTTCATTACTGTGATGCCTTTCTCCTGGTTATTTCTGGTTTTCAGCTACTGAATATTCCTGGGATAGAATCCTCCTGAAATAAAATGTGATATTCTAACTTTTCTAGCCTCCTCTTACATAAGCATGGTGGATATTATTGTTTTATAGAGGAAGAAAATCGAGGAATGAGAAGAGTCAGGGGAAAAAGAGTGGTAGAATGTGTTAAAAATAAAGCTTCATGTTCCTATGTTTTATTTTCCATTTTTTGAAAGGGGTAAAGGTTTATTTACCTCACAGTTGTAGAGATTTCAGTTCATGTCGGCTAACTCCAAGGCAGGGTGGTACGTAGCAGAGGGGCAACAGTTCATGGCAGCAGAAGACAGCAAAAGCAACCTTATTTTTAGTTTTTGCCTTAGATTTCCTTCCATTCAGTCTTTAGTGATTCTGACGTTCAAAATGCCAAACACTGAAATGAGCTTTGGCTCTTGAACCCTGGCTGCTGGCTCTGCTGCCTGCATGCCGACTGGACTGCAGCTGGCCCCTGTGATGTGCTCAACCCACCTGAGGCCAGCATGTCCCATCACAGTCAAGCGAGGAGCAGGTAAAGTCTGAAGTCTGAGGGTGAAATAATGAAATGAACCTCAGAGTACTTTCCACAGCATTGGATTTTAAATAAGAAAGTCTATATTCTGGCTTTATAGTCTAGCCAGTTATTCATTCACCAAAAACATGTTGTCAGTGATGCAAAACTTCTTTACTCCATGAAGTTATTCCATTGCATCCTTATCATGACTGACAGCGAGGCATAGCGGTATGTGGAACTATCAAAAACATGTTTTTGAAACTCTCTCAAACTTGTTAAAAATTTCCAATTAGTACAAGAGGCATTTGTTTTGGTAGGATAATTCCCAGTCATGGCTGTATCTCTACATTTCCTATGGAGTTTGGGGGTTAAAAATGAATAATCTTTGGCCCAACTTTTTAAAAAAAATCTTGATTCAGTATTTCTCCTTACTTTCCAGTTCTTAAACTCTTCCGTGCAAGTGCCTGTACTGTTTGGTCTTCTCCACCTCTTTCTTTTCAACTGGAATTTGAGAACTGAACGATGCTATCCTTTATGGTTTACCTTCTGCACACAAATCTAGCACCTCTGTTGACTTCCTGTGTTCACAGGAACAGAGAGCCCTTGAGGAAACATCACCTTGAAATTTTGTGTTTACAAAGGGCAGAAATCCAAAGCTCACTGGGACCTCTTGTGTTCAGAATCCCATGGGCTTTTTCATAGTAGTTCATTCCAGAGTTGGATAATAAAGAATTGCATGTTATAGGACCAATTCCAACTTTATTGTGAAAACACATTTTTTAACGTGGATAATCTCACACTTAAACAGTGTAATGAAAATTAAGCAGAACATTTAAGACAAGCATGAACTAGTCATCTTTCTAAACTTAACCAACATTCTCTGCCAACTCCTGATGATGTGGGAGTTGCTGTTCTGTTTTTCAGATACTCAAGAGGTCTCCTGAGGTCACATTCTATCTATACCAGTTTTCTGATATCAATACTTGAACAAAAGACCAAGTTGAAGACTGCTATTTCCAAACACGGGCAGCAAAGTAGTTCTCTGAGTCTCCCAAACCCCAAGACCCTTTCGTAGGCCAGCTATACCCTGGATAATATTAAGTAGTAGCTAAGCTGTCTGATTTTGAAAATCTTACCGAAAGCAACACTTTACCTAGGTCTGAAAATCCTCTCTTGGTTCTCCTATGTGGAAATGATCATCTCCAGAATTCTACTGTTGAAACAGCCAAGGCAAAGCCAGGCCTTTATAGAGCCTATTGATCACCTGGTTCAGGGCTTGTTTGTCAAATGAATGAGTTGTTGTGGGAGAAGAGATGTGCTGATTTAGTTCATGTCATTATTGTGAATGGCGAAATGTGACCTGCGGAAGACATTTATGATAGGCGATTGATTAGTAATGACATGGAAGCAGCCATGTGGCACATCTGAATAGAAGTGCGGAGGACCCCAGGAGAACATTGAATCAGGATTTTTTAAAAAAGTTAAGCCAAGGGTTATTCATTTTCACCGTAAAACTCCATAGGAAATTTAGAGACACAGCCTGGCTGGGAATTATCCTACCAAAGGAAAGCTTCGTAAGGCAGTCTTGATGCAGTGCTTCCTGGAGACGTGGAGAGATAATACGTGCTTACTAAATAAATGCCTGCTGGATTGAACAAATGAATGAATAAACCAAGGATTAAGTAGAAGCTGAATCCTCAATCACAGTGTCAGCTCTGCTGCCACCATTACACCGAGGCCTGACCCTCTGTACTAGCACCACCAGGACCTCCACTGTAATCCAGAGTCTGGAGCAGAAGAAAAGAAGAGCAATGAAAGGACAGACACAAAAGTTGATGACTGAAAATAGCATATGGGATGCCTTAAATTCTATCTGGCTTGTCCATGTTCCCGCCCAAAATGCAGACCAACACCCCATCTCCTCCAGCCAGTTTATAGCGTTTACAACTCCTGCCTGGGCTCAGCCCCAGGGAACAGAAGTTGGCATTAAAATGGTGCATGTGACAGAAATGTGGCCTTGCGGGGTCCCCAGAGGAGTTCCAAATCAGATCAGCTGTCCTTCATCAGTCAGAAAGTGGCTGTCACTCGCTCCTCTGTTTGGAAGGATTCTAGCCTTCCGTATTATGGCAGGATGGTGAGTTAGTTCATGGAAAGGTTTAGCAAGAACTTTGGTACACTCTTGTTATTGCATTCTCAGGCTGCAGAATGAAATGTCTTAAAGGCCAGATCAGCCTCACGGTTTGCGGTACTACGTTTAGAATGCCTCTACTCCTAGCTCGTTCCTTTCCTCTTTCAGTGCAAAAGTGTGGCTGGTGCTCAGTGGGTTGCGTCTTTACGCATTCAGCTGGAATCACCACCTGTGTCAGGACTGGGGACAGTCTTCAAGGATTTACCACGGGCAGAGGGGAAAACTTGAGGTCTGTGCCATTTGGTGATGCACTGTGGTAAGGACTCTGAGGCACAAAAATTCATGGAGACAGGCATTATTATCCCCACTTCATAGAAGAGGAAACTGAAGCTTGAAGATGTTGATAAATTTGCCTAAGTTCACATATGCAAGAATGTAGGGGGGAAAGTTAGGAATAGAAGATGATTGATAGTTGGAAGGGTAGAAGTGGAGGCACAAGGTGAGAGACAATATGAGATCTTAGACATAAAACATGAGGAACACAGGATGTGAAAAAGAATGAGGAGCAAAAGGATTCACCAAGTGAACTGTTCTGTGCCATGCCCTGTTCACCTGGGGTTAGATACAAATTCCTTGGAAGTTTGATTAGCTATCTACTTAGTCATTGCTACTGTCGAGTCTCTGAATAGTGCAGTCTCAGAAAGGCAGGGGACTCATTCTTTGGACACTCCTGGCTAAAGTCTGTTGGAAACGTCCTGGGAATTGAATCCAACCAGGGGACCAGACGTTCTCTACTGCTGGTATCAAGTACATGTGACCCAGTCTGGACAGAGCTGCCATTCCCTCTGCTAGGGTCACCAGACCAGGGTCATTCGTGTTCCAGGAAACATGTGATCTGTGTCCTCCTCAGCCTGACATTATGTTGTGCTGCTTGCTTCTTACTGGCAATAGGCTGCACCCTGAGCTGTGTCACTTTGCATGATGCGGTCAGAAAAATATTCCTGTTGCACTCTGCATGTACAGTAACAGTGAAAATAGATGTTGTAGGAAAGTACTTGAAATGGCTTTCTATGCTTGGTGTTTTCTTTCACTCTGAACATTAAAAGTGGTTTAAAATATTTGCATTTCTTACACAGTTGAGATGAGACTGATACTAAATAATCTTTAGTCTGTGAGCAGAATTTGATGCTGTTAAATAAAATTTGTTGGAGGCCATTGGTTTGGACTAGGCCCCTGTATTGGGCTCGACACATTAAACCAATATGGAATCATTCATGTGAAATGAAACTCATTAACTCAGGAGTTCGCTGGTGTAACAAATGGCTGAGTTTTAGCTACAGCAGCTGAGCTTTAGTCAATTGTGGGCAGCCAGCTAATTCCAATAAGGCAGCAAACCAATTAAACTCTTGTGCCTCGCTTCTAACACTAATCTCAGTTCTGTTTTCTACCCATAAATACTGCCCGGACATGTTGTACCTTCTCTGAGACTATTGTGATTTTGAGAGCTGCTGAGTTCTAGAAGCCTGAATGAAAAGCAATTGAGAAAAACATTAAACTAAAGTTTTTGTGCTTTTTGCCTGTTGATAATGCCAAACCCGTGAACTGTTTCAATGAACAGGTTTAATCATTTCAGAAGCCTGATAGGTAGGCGAACATTAGAAGAGACTGCAGTTTATCTGTGGCACCTTTACCGTTCCCTGGAAATAAATATTTTAAAACGTATTTATTAAATAAATAGTAAATATAAATGTATATTAAATACAAGTAAAATAATATTTCAACTTGGGACCTTGTTCCCGCTAACCTGGACTGTGTGGTGACTGTCTTACATCGTGAAGCTGAGTGCACTTTTATCAAAAGTCTGGGAATTTCCATGGTTTGTACTTACAGAAAAATTTTTGTCACCTGATGGTGCAGTTGCAAGAAGAAATCAATGAGTGTAATTAAGGCCAGGTCCTTGGTGTTACTGCCCTTCATTTATGTTCCTTGGGTTTTTGTTCTTGTTGTTGTTTTAGTGGTGGTAGTAGGAAGGACTCAGATGTACCTGTTATAAGATTGAGCATATATATATATATATATATAATATGTGTATGTTTTTAAAAAGTATGCTTACATTGCTGATCACAATGATGCTGTCTTGTTTGATGCCTCAAAACTGCCCTCAATACTGAAAACTAACTGCTTTGATAAAGGTTAGGTAAGGAGTACATTAGAACAATGACAATCATAGCAAAAGCTGTATAGTTCAAGATACTCTAAATAAAATTAATGCTGCTGGGCATGATGGCACACACCTATAATCCCAGCACTTGGGAGGCTGAGGCAGGAGGATTGTTGGTTGTTCGAGGCCAGCCTGGTTACAAAGTGATCAAGGCCAGCCTGAGCTGCATAGGGAGACCCTGTCTCAAAAAGATAAATAAATAAATAAAATTAATGCTTATGCCTGATACTGAATTTGTATAGCTACTTAAGAAGAACATTTGAAATAGATTTTATTGTATTTTTCTAATTTCTAGACATTTATCCTACTGAATTATTAAGGTCACTTGAAACTTTTGTAGAAAGTATAAATCTGCTCATTGTAGCAATCAGTTCTTTAAAATAATCAGACTCTCTTAACTGTAAGAAGGTGGATAAATCAGTCTTTGCAAAAGCACTGCAGCCCCAAAGGGAGAGCTCCCCACTGTCTTACAGTGCCTGCTACCGGTAGGCCTCTGCTATTTGACTATGGTTTCTTACCTGTACATGGGACAATCTGGTTCTGAGAGTCTGTGTGGTTATTTGGAGGAAGTGCTATATTCCAAGTGCTGTCATCCATCCACCCAAGAAATACTAATACAAAAGAAAAATTGAAAACAAAACTTATGAGTCCTTGTTTATCATGCATAGTAAAGTCCTGCTGGTAGGTCCAAATGGCTTTGATTTCTTTCATGTAGTGTTACATAAAAGTTGGTGTTTAATACAATGCTTTTTCTAAATGATTTCTTTTGGTGTTTTGATAACTTATTTTAGTCCTGTGGACTTCTATTTTGCCATTTTGAAATGAAGAAATATGTTTACTGTCATGAAGAGAGGTCCAGACATAATGCTGAGTAGAAAAGCTTGAAAACAACATACTGGTCTGGGGGGAGGGGTGGCTCCATGGTACAGTGCTGGCCTAGCTTGTGCTAGGCCCAAGGTTTAATGCTCAGAAGAAAAATACAGTGCATACTTTCATTTGTACAAGACTCTGTATACACATCAGTATATTTATTTCATATACTAATATCAGAGATCTGTCTAAATGTCAAAGCAGAAACACTTAATTTACTAGAATATAGAATAGGCAAAACTCTCGAAGACATAGGTATAGCCAATATGAATGGATAAAGAAAATCCTTTTAACAAAACACCAAAATGAAGCTATATCAAAGCTGCACATAGTAATATAAAATAGTAAAACTAAAAAACAAAATAAAATCAAGCAAAAATAGATAATAATGTTTTTTTCCCCAAGGTAGGATAATTTTATCATTTGCAAAGAAATAAGTCTCACAGTCAAGGTGGATGGCGTGGGCAGGTGCCCTGCTGATTTGTTTGAACCTGTGCCCCTCAAGGACCTATCAGTGCTGGACTTTCTTGTATTGCAGTGTGATGTGATGAATTTGGCTGGATCCACGTGTCTTTGGTCCTTTCTAAAATTTCCTATTTTTTTTATGAGCCCAGCCTCCAACAGACCTCTATCTATACTTTGCTAATAATAAGAGCTTTACTTCCTGAGCCATTTCTGTAAGGGACTACTTTTGGCTCTGCCTGTGAGTAATTTTGCCAGTCAAATCCTGACTCCTTCCTTTTATTCCGGCCTTTGTCTCCAGAACGTGAATCCCAGCTCGGTGTCAGTTTTGGAACACAGATTTATTCCTGGCTTTGCAAGACAAATACTGCTTTGCCAAGTTTTATTTTAATAGCTTTGTTCCATTGTAGCCGCAGTGGCCGCTGGTCCGCATCGCATCCTGGTGCCCCCTGCTGCCACCTCCCACCAGTTCAGCGGTACCTTGGCGTATCCCTGTTTCCCAGCATTCTTTGCGCTTGTTCTTTTTTAGATTAGAAGTGTTTTATAAGAACCTGGGTACTGTGCTTATTTGGCTGCTTATTTGGCTACTTCTTTGGTTGCTGAGAACAAAGGCTTAAAAGTCTTCATCTTTAAAAATAATCATATTGAATAATTTTCCAAAGAGTTGCTTTGCTTTTAAAGGTCCCCTCAAGGTGAAGGGGTTGCAGAACGTTTTCCGGGCCTGTTTACTCTGAGCTAAAGGCCCTTCCTCCTCCCTCCTCCTTATCTAGAACAGCCCCACCTCTAAGGTCAGTCTGGAGTCCCCGCCAGCCTTCGCCAGCCGTGCTAATCTCTCCGGCCTTTGGGACTTGCCCTTTCTCTGGGCTCGATACCACGACGTCTGCACTAATTTTTCCAAACTTGGCCTGTGCTGTCTATCTAAGCTTGCCTTCCCAATTAGGCTATCAGCTTTGTTCTTTCACTCATTTATTCAGAGCATAGTCTTTGGGGGAAAGAATGCCTTGAATCTTGGCTCTGTTAGTATTTAGCTGTATGACCTTGCAAAAGCCTCCTGTCATAACAAAGCCTTACATTCCTCTGCTCGTTTGATAACTGCACCTATCTTTTAAGGTTGTTGGGGAGGGTTAAATAACCAGCACACACCCTGTGTTCAGTACGCTAGCTGGCATAAGTACTTTTTGTACTTTTAGGGTTTTAACTACTAGGTAGGTAAAAGAACTGGTGAACAGGTGATATTCAGCAGAAATAGTTTCTGCCCCGGTAAAATTTATATTCTAGCAATTAACAACCAACTCGTCAATAATTATTTAAATTCTACTATTTAAAGCAGTACAGGGTCCTGTGAGAATATCTGTCTTTTCCAAGGAAGGATTGGGGAGGTTCCTTTGGAGAAGCGACAGACAATTTCTACCTGAAAAAGGATTCGGTATGAACCAGTGGAGTGTCGTGAGGAGCGATCCAGGCGAAGGGAACAGCGTGCGTGGGCGCGCTGAGGTAGAGAGGAACAGGCAACACAGGAGGACCTGAAGGATGGGTAGTGTGTTGGAGCACAGGGGCTGATGAGAAGAGGGTTTTAAGAAGTCAGGCATTTCAACAGTGAGGATTTACCCCGATGACTTAGTTGGAAGGGGGCTGGAGAACGGAAAAGCCAAAGATGGTAAGCGGATGTAACAGAATAACTATATAAAGCTGTTACCTGCCCAGACTAGAATCTTCAGCTTTGTCTTCATTGCCTCTCTCTCTCTTCCCTATCAAATCTCTCACAAAATCCTATCTTTACAGCCCGGAGGAGCTAGATCTCAGATCCCCTGTGGGGTACACGGTACGTGGGGTGGGGAGGATGGTGTTGCTCTGCAGACTGTGGTACCTAAGCCTCTCAGAAGAGCTGGGAAAATTTCTCAGCCGGGGCTGGTGCCTGTGTCCAGGTGGAGCCAAAGGGAAAGCAGGAAGGAGGTTGCCGTTGCGTCTCCCTCTAGTGGCCGCAGTTGGTGGAAACGGAGAGGGATTCCAGAGGCATAGAAAAAAAATGTGATCTGCAGTCTCAACTCCAGGATCAGATAACGGTGTGAACAATGTGTGAGAAAGATTTTGTTTTTAGTATGAGCTTATAGAAAAGATGAGGGGTAGGAAGGAAAGGACGGAGAAGAAGGTGGGCATTCATAACCGAAGATGAAGATTGACCTGACCCCAGTGTCTTCCTTTCAACATAGGCTGAAATGCTTTGAAAGGCTTTGTAGAAAAAAAATACTGTTAATTCTTTCTTTTGGGAAATGAAGATGGAATCCTTTGTCTAATGGGAAACAGGGAAAACCTCTAGTTTCTGAGTTGGAAAGTATTTACTCGCATCTATTTGTTTAAATACATAGTATATATTTGCATTGGTACTTAAATTATTGACTAAAAATCCAAACAAAACGTTTTAAGATCTCACTGGGTTTAAGCTGTTGGAAACCCGGATATATGTCTACTTAAAGGAGACTGAAAGTGTTCATACAATTGTTTCGGCTCTTAAAGGATCTTGCCATCTAGCAAATCTGCCTGAAAATGTAAGCGGAAGGAGCTTACTCCTCTCCCGTTTCCTCCAAGGTCCCGAGCGGCCTCCTCCCTGCAATGTTCTCTTTCTCCCTCCCAGCCTCTGGTAGGTTTTTACTAGCTGGTGAAGCTGAGCTGGAACACCCAGGTCCTTCCCGGGCTTGTTTCTTCTCCCTCACCCCACGGTGTGAAAGATTTTGTCACATAAACCACAAATAGTAAGATACAAATCATTTCTCAGTATTTATACATAGCAGTGTTCCTAAAAGTGAACCACTGTTTGCACACCAAGTGTCCTGAATTTCAACAACAAGCAAAGTGATGTCTTAGTCATCACACGCAATTCTAACAAAGACTACAATGTGATTTTTATGACTTTTGGAACACTGAAAATACTATTTTTGAGTTCCTCAGGAGACACGGGCTTGGGTATAATTAATTTTTTTCATGTATTATATTGAAAGATGTGTTTGAATAGAAAGTTTATTTAGTGTAGAAGTATGACTTGTGCTCAGTTCCTCTTGTTCAACGACAATACCTAAGTACTTTACTTCCTTTATTTAATCACCAGGTTTCTCCAGAGAATTAGTGAAATAAGTATTTTAATGTGAAAGAAGCTATTACTATAAAATTATTATATCAAAGAAACATTGAAATGTTATTTATCATTCAAATAGGCTCATCCGCCTTAGCTATTCATCTCCTAGAAATAATTTCCAGTTATTATCTGTAATAATCATCATTTTATTTCACCTGTTTTCTTGGGTTTGAGTTTCTGCATAAAGCAACAGTAACTGTGGGGAAATACCATTCCTGTGGCTCGTTGTTCCACGGGTAGCTGACTATTAATTCCTCAGGAATGGCACATGCTTCAGTTCTGCTGCTTCGTCAACACAAACCGGAATTGTTGGCAGTCACAGGCGAAGGTCTGACAATGCAGCGTTCCACTGGAAAACACAATGCATTTTTGTCAGTACTGAAAAGAAAGATGGAAATAGCTTTACAGAAGACAAATATATTTACTTCTGAAAAATAAGAGGCTTTTTATAGATTCCTTAAAATTACCCATGTATCATTTTCTAAAGATCAGCTATGCATTATCTATGCGTTTATTTCTCTGCTGGTAACAATATTTATATAAAACCAAAAGCAAAAACGTCCTTGATGAAAACAGCATCAATCTTTGGTGAGGATTAGAATTCTTTCTGTTTATAATCTGCAGAACACTTGCTTCCTCTCCATAGGATCAGTTATGGATTTGAAAGACTGCTCCCTAAAAGTTATCTCATGTATTCTGTGTGCTTTATTTCTCATTAATGGAATCACCAAGAGCTGTGTAATCACTAATTTTTTGTTGCTGAATTGTATACCTTAAAATTAATGCATACATATGTAACTCTTATTAACTTAGCAAAGCATAAACACCGGCTAGAATTATATACATGATTAATATTTTTAAGGCCAGGGCCAATTTTGAAACACAATTAAGAGATATAAATAAAAACTCAGGAAGACTTCTGTGCTTTTGTTGAGGATCCTTAGCTATGGTCAGTCACACTTTACGTCTCATCTGTTTCTAGTCAGTAAAGAATTTCTCCATTTTTAACTTGCCCCAAAGCTCTTCTGGGGCTTTTTCACACTACTGAGACTTTTAATAACTTCACTAAGCAGTCCTTTATTCCTACCTCAACATTTCTGTTACAACTTCCTTACCAGGGCCAGTCTTCTGAATGTCTTGTGTTTCTTCTCTGAGCATTACTCAGCTTTCTAGCTGTTTAAGTTTTGCTTACGAGTCTTTTGCTTTCTCCTAAATGGGTGCAAATTGTCCTTGTGATTCACAAAGCTGCTGTCCACGAGACACACATGTGGTGGATCTCGCTAGAAGTAGCATGCTAATTTAGCAATCATACTCCTTCCTACCACCAATTAAGCAAAAATTTACTAGCTTCATTTGCCTCATTTTAAAGGAAACCACTTTTCCTTTTCTTCTTTCATGGTAGATTGCTCACTAAAGTGCCTGTAAAAAAGAAAGGTAAATCAAATCAATCCCATGGCAGCTCTTCCATGCAAGATCTAACATGCTTTCTTTCTCGTCTTATCTAGAACATATATTCCAGTAGTGACAAGATGCACTGGGAAACAGTTTGAGGAGGAAGTCTAAGTAAAAGGGAAAAAATATCTCTGCTGTGCCTACAGAAATTCAGATTTACATTTTGAGCTTGCTGTTGTATCTTTTTTGGAAGACTTTGATCTTAATTCTTTTATTTCTGTGTTGGCTTGCTTGTTTTTATATACTTTATGTTATGTTAAAATGTACATCTGTGGATTTATTATCAATATTTAATTTTTAATTTACATGTTGCTAACTTAAAAGTCATATTCTCTTAATGAAACAAGCAAATGATGTAGTAGAATTTTCATGTGGTTCCACTGCAGAAATGAATTATATTCTATTCTCTTTAACTAATTTTGAAGAAATATAGATGAGAATAAAGTGAGTGACGGGTGTGCAGAGGAGATGGAGGTATTTGAATGTGATACTGCCATTCATTGCCCTCCAATATTTATTCTCCCTTTCTTAGTAATGAAATTTCCAGTTTTTAGACGAGCACGTCTGCTAAGAATAAAGACTATATTTAAGCTCTGGACAGTGAAATGTAAGTGAAAGTGATTTCTAGCAAGTGTATACTTAAAAGGATGGATCATAACCTTCTTCCTGTTTCTAACAATGGTTCGTACCATTGGGGACCGCAAGATGGAGTTTTAAATGGAAACCTAGTCCTTTGCACTATAGATCTGCAAAGCAGCCCAGGCTGTTCTACCATGAAGAAGAAATAAACTAATTTGATTAATGCTATATTAGGTATTCTATTTCTTGAAAAAGATTATAATCCCAACTGATTCATAATTATTATGAATTTGGAGGTTCATGCTAGTATTTTGCTCTTAGAGTGACATTATGCTTTATTCTGTAATCTGATTCTTTCTTCTTAAAGATCTCAATTGCTAGACTGGGATACCAATCTAAGTTGAAGTAAAAGTCATTGTATAGTATTGGGTAAGGGTCTAATGCTGTTAAGTTTTTTTTTATCTACATTGAAAGAAAGGAGAAACAAATGTGACTGTGATCATAATTACTGGACTTCTCGGTGCTAAACAAAAGTGGGTGTCCTCTCAAGTTGTATCTATTCCCAGTCCCACCTTATTTCAGCTCAGAGAAGTTCTGGAAGTAATGTAGATCTCCTTAGGGAGATGGCATTGGTTTTACTTGATTCCCTAAGAATTCAATTTGAATTCACTATACCCCCAGTGGTGCTCTGAAGTTGCCACTCAGTTTTTACAATCTCTTTTCTATAGAGCCATGAATCTGTTAACAAAACAGTAAAGGTTGTGGATGCCCCAAAGATGCTTGAGCCAATTGCTTCAGACTCTCTGTGCCTAATCTGGGCATACTTTGACTGATTCCAAGTATTATATTTTCAGTTACTTCAATTCTAGTACTGCCATTGGCCTTTGGATTAGATAGTCATAATTAGTTTTCATGACATCTTGCCATTGGTTTACCCTAAATGTTTTTTGGATTATGGTTACTTTCTACTATTTTCTGAACAGGCTTGCACAAAATTTCCTTCTCAATATCCCACTCCTGTGATTTAAATATTCCCATCAAAATTCATGTTGAAGTTTAATTTCCACTGTGAGATAGTAAGAGGATGAAAAGTTAATCCAACTGTGGAATTTGTAGGAAGGACTCTGGGCAATAATTAAGGTTAAATGAGGACCGGAGAAACAAGAAGAACCTTACCAGAGGTAGCCACACAATCGTGAACTCTCAGCCTTTAGCATCGTGAGGTAGGTATTTGCCTTTTCCTTATAAATTACCAGCCTGTAGTATTCAATTATTGTAACAGAAAGCAGGCTAAGCACTCCGGTTGCTATTGAATTGAAACAGGGATAGCTATCCTGAGAGGGAAGGGTAGGCATTCAAAGTATGGGGAGTGCTAGCTGTTTTGTCACAAGTCTGATCTTTTCCAGTGAGGGAAGATTCTTGGCTGTCAGCGCAGCGGATGGGGGGAGCAGTGAAATATTTCTGGTAGAGAAGTGAGTTGATTTAATTTGTCTAAAAGTGTGGCTGTCATCTGAAGGCTGGAACTGAGGAGGAGGTATTTAAGAAAGTAATAATGGTTAGGTGGTAACTATAATAGTCTGGATGAGAGATGACAAAAGTCTAAATTAATCAAAAGTCTAAATCACTCCCAGCAGTGATGATGGAAAGGAGAAGAGAGATTTAGAGGGTTACTTAGAGAGTACAGTTGAGAGGACATAGAGTTTAGGTGTATGTGGTAAAAGGAAGAGCAACGAATCCAGAAGCACTCCTAGTTATTGGCTTGAGAAGCTACTGTAAAATGGTTCATTCCCTGGGATAGCAGAAGAGACATATTACAGCATCATATGGAAGAAAGAGCAAATTAGGCCTGGGACATTCTCCCATCTGAAAGCCTCTGAGTTATCCAGATGCATGCACTTGACAAACAATTGAACATACAAATCCACAAGTCGGAAAGAAATCCAGAGAAAACGGAAGTGGAGATCACCAGGTGATGGGTGGGAGCCGAAGCCGGGGAAGTGAACAAAATCACTGAGGAAGACCGCGTAGGTGGAGAGGAATTGTTGCTTGAAGATAGAATAGCAAAAAGACCAAATCATGTGAAGGCAGTAACAAAGAATCCCGAAGAAAGAACAATGAAGGCATATAAGGAAGGATGGACTGAAGAAATGAGGGAGCACTTGCTAGAGTTTGGCTCTCGGGTGTTTCCCAAAGACTCAAGTTTTGAAAGCTCTGTCCCCAGCCTGTGACCTTAAGTGGAGTTTGTGGAACCCAGTGGAAAGCGGAGCCCAGCGGTAGGCAGCCACATCCTTAGAGGCTCGCCCGGAGGGGATATTGGGACGCTGGCCCCTTTCTCTTCTTGCTTCCTGGCTTCCCCAGTTATCCTCAACCACCCACTCCCTGCTGCTCCCTGTTGACTACCATAGATCTAAAACGACAGAGCTGACTACATGGACCAAAACCTCTGAACCCGTGAGCCAGAATAAATCTTTTCTTCTGGTAGATTGTTTACTCACGTATTTGGTCACAATTACAGAATCCAACCGTGTTAGAAAATAGTTTCAAGAAAATATTTTAAGTAACTGTGAGAAACACAGACTGTGTATACCTCACCCTCACCTCTGCCACGTCCTGGGCCCTTTGCACTTTCCATTTCCCACTGGATCCAGGTCCCAGGACTTAGCCAATAGAAAGAAGTGGGATGTGGGATTCATGTTGCCTCCCTCCAAGCTAGGCCTATAAGACAGCAGGTGACCTGTGAGCGTGTTCTCATGTCCCACCCGTGCACCTGGATGAGGAGCAGTAAGGGACAGTTTCCTGCCCAGAAATATGTGCAGTAGATGTTGCTTAAGTGACTTTATTGTACAGTCTACTGAACTATTGAGAATGTGCATTACAGAAGTAAACACACTATCTGAACAACTAATTTGAAGACAACAATATGCAATATAACAACCACTGGTGAATTCCTACCACCTTGTTTAGTGAAGCTCTGTCATTTCTATGTTTTTTATGTTATTTTTTGTTCTCTTTAATGGTTTGATCAACCTTGCCTTCTTATATCTGGTAATCTGAGCAACTTCAATGAAGATAACAGTATGTAATATAACAGTCACTGTTAATTCCTTTCATTTTGTTCTGAAACCCTGTATCATTTTTATTGTTTTTGCTTTGTTTTTGTCTATGTTGTTGTTATTTTGTTATTGCTTTTTATTCTCTTTAAAATAAAAAAAGAAGTAAACACTCTGCTCAGTACAACAGTTTAAAAATAATATAAGGGACAATATGTCATTTTCAGTTGTACTTTTGGCCCTGCCGACATACTTTTAAAACATAGCCATCTTAACAAGGTACAGTACATATTTCAAGAGACTTTGTTGCCTTTTGAAGCAAGGATGTAAGTTTCAGGGTCATTGGAATGGCACCAGATCTTAAATTTATGCTTAGAGCACACTAATAATAGATGGAGGAGCAAAAGGTTAGCCTATGCATACACACAGTGCTCTTGTCTTGATTATGTTACTGCCTACCGAAGAGAGAAGTGTGCCTTTCTCAGCCACCCTGCTTGCTGCCATCCATATCCTGCGTGGTAGGGTCACACAACAAAAATCCCTAGTGTCAAGCGTTCTTGACATTTGTATGTGGCCTCTTTGAATAGAATGTCTAAGCAATGACTTACTATCAAAACTAAAGCTTTGTGGTCAAGTATAATGTAATGTGTACCAGAGAATAGAAATGAACAAGAAAGGGGCTGGGGATTTAGCTCAGTGGCTAAAGCGCCTGCCTGGCAAGCGCAAGGTCGTGAGTTCGGTTCCTGGTACCGGAGAAAAACCAAAAAAAAAAAAAAAGAAATGAACAAGAAAGGCCTTAGAGCTTCCCCTCATCTTCTGAGCTAATATAAAAGACATCTGAGGCAATGAAGGAATTTGAGCTTGTGGGGTGGGGAGGGGTTATAGTCAATCATCCAGTGGTCAAAGTTAGTATCATCAGTGCTAAGTGATGTTAGTAGCATATACCCTTGATATAATGTACTCTTATCAAAGAATAACACTTCACCTCTATGGTCTTTCTTTCAAACCCATGACCCCAATCAAATCATAAGAAAAGAAACAGATAAAACCAAGATGAGAGTTATTTTATAAAACACCTGACTTTCCTTGCTATCGTGTGTCTTGCTAAAATTCACATAGACACAATGCAAACATATTAAGAGGTGATACCTTTGTAAAGTGAATTTGGCCACTGGCATCCTTCAAGCACCATGGGTGGGAGCAGTGCCCTCTGTAAGGCTTAAGGGAGTGACTTCAGCCCTTTAGCCCTTCTGCCATGTGAGGATCCAGCAACAAGGCACCGATTTTGAAGCAAACTAAGACCCTTCAAACTGCTTGTGTACTGACATTGGATTTCTCAATCTCCAGAACTATAAGAAATAAATTTGTGATTCTTGCAAACTGTCCAGTCTAAGGTATTTTGTTAAGGCACTCTGAATGAACTGAAATACTGCTCAAAACTTTCAAGGTCACCAAAACCAATAGAAGTCTGAGAAATTGTCATAGCCTAGTAGAGCCCAAGAAACATTTCAAAAATGTAGTATAACCTGCATGAGATCTCAGAATAGGGAAAAGCTAATGGCATCATAATAAAACATGGAGTTTACCTAATTAGAACATATCAAGTTGGTTCTTTAATTGTAAAGAATATATCAGAATAATTTAAGCTGTTAACAGAGGAAGCTGAGTGTGAGATATTAGAAAACTCTGTACTATTTTTGCAACTGTTCTATAAATCTAAAAGAACTCTAACACCAAAAATGTGTTTCACTTAAACAATTTAGAAAGAACTCAAATCATTTGCTTTCTTTGAACAAGAAATCTAAGCATATAGTCCGTAGCAAAATTGATGAGAATCATTTTTCCTTTCTCTTTTAATTCTTTAGCTCTCTAAAACATACTGATGGGTTCTTTTTCCCGAGTAAGTATTGCTCCCTTTATCTGTCTCCTTGATTGTTTTTTTCTTAAATCCCTTCCCTAGTTGCCATCTTTCTTGATACAAAATGTTTTCCACCTGACATAGTTCAGTAGCAAGTTAGTGTGTCCCACGTTACTGTTTTTCCTGGAAAAATGAGGTTCCCAGGCTCCTGTCTTCTATATGCTTTTTTTACTTTTGCTCAGGTTCTAGTAGACAGCTGGAGTGAGCTCTACACATGTCATACATTCTTAGTCTAACCAGCTGTGCAGATGATATTTATGAATTAGCAAGTTTAGAAAACAGTTTAATTTTTGTTTTAGAACAGCTACAGCTAAAATAGTGAAGGAGAAAGTAAAAGCAGAATCTAACTAACATGTGCTTTATATTTATTGCCAAATATCTTCTGTTTAATTAAGAATCATTAAATATGAATTTCAAAGGGGGGTGCTGAGGATTTAGCTCAG
>NW_004955406.1:24128551-24130429 GCF_000276665.1 Chinchilla lanigera
TGTGATCAGCCCAACATTATACAGTTAATGACCAAAAGAGCCACAATTTTAGATAGAAAACTCCTGGGCTCCTAATTCATTTCTTTTTTTTTTTTTTTTTTTGGTACTGTGAATCAAATTCAGGACTTTGCGCTTGCTAGGCGGGCACTGTGCCGCTGAGCTATATATCTGACCCTTTTGTTTTCATGTTCTCCAAATACCGAGTTTAAATCTTTGTCATGATACAGAGGGTTTCAGACTTTGATGTGGTGATTTCTCTTTCAAACAGGAAACACGGAAAGAAATAAAATACCAAATGAATATACTAAAAGAATCAGCTTGGCCAAATATTATGTTATATTCCCTTTGACTTAAAGGCATAGCTAGAGAATTATGTGTAGTAAAAGAATTTGAATTTGAATCAGGAAAATCTGCTTGATTATCCAGCAGCTACTGCCTTATATAAATTTTGGAGTCTGGAGCTGTGGAGATTCTTAGTTCCATCTCTCAGGTACACTTTTTTATGAAATATGCTACAACGATTGTTTTCATTAAATACTTGGAGGTCTTTTGAAAGCTACTACCTTTTAATCTTTCATGTCTTTGTCACTCCATTCATGTAATCTTCACTTATTTTAGTTACCTGTTCACTCATCTATAATTTTCCCAGCCCTGGTAAAGAAAAGATAAATGTGAATATGAATAAGCACTATCTGAAGTCAAGGTGCTTACTGTTGTCCATTGATTTGAATGTTGGTGAAAGTGTGTGACAGTATTTCATGTAAAAATCTCCGTGGCCTACAGAATATCTAATTGGCTGCACTCATTAAATACTTAAAATATTTCATACCTCATAGGTAAGACTTGAATGGTGTCTGTAAGCAAAATCAAATGGAGAGCTATTAAAAACTGGATGACTCAAGAAAGTACATTTAAATTCTACTTTTTTTTCTGTTTTAAGCATAAGTGCATATATACGTACATATATGCATATAATGTGCTGTCTTAATCCATTTTCTGTTGCTGTAACAAAATGCCTGAGAGTGAATACTTTTTAAAGAAAAGTTTATTTAGCTTGAGGTTTTACAGCCTGAAAGTTCAATGTTAGGCAACTCGTGCTAGTTGGCATCAAATGACAGGAGCCTGTGCAGACAAAATCGTTGGTAAAAAAGGAAGCCAATGGGATTCAGAGCCAGGTTGTTCTTTTTACAGCAACTTTCTGCTATGGGAACTAACCAGAGATGTGCAGAGCTACACCAGTTCCTTCTGAGGGTGGCACCCCCAGCAGCAGCATCACCTTCGGCTAGCGCACCACCTAGGGTCCACTATCTCCCACACCTCTCCTCTGAGGACCACGCTTCCAGCATATGAACCTGTGGGGGATACTCTCAAATCATCTCAAAACCATTGGAGTATAGAACTCTAAATATGCAGATACTCAAACCTTTTATATAGAATGGCTCAGCATTTGCATATAACCTACACCTATCCTGTCCTTTTTATTTTTCTTGAGACAGGGTCTTGATATGCAGTTCATGCTGACCTTGAACTCACATAGCCAAGGCTGGCCTCAAATTCATAGTGATCGTCCTATCTCAGCTTCCCTGTAGTGGATTGATAACTGGTGGTCAACTTATAACCCCCAGCTGAACTGAATAAGCGTGGTGCTGGGTGTGGGAGGCCCACCTGGGAACTGTTGCCAGCAGCATAAGAGGCAGACCTGGAGAAGAAGAAGAAAAGCTTTTGGGAACTAAAGAGGCTATTGCAAGCTGAGAGAGGCTGTTGGAGCTGGTGGAAGCTGTAAGGAGCTGTTGATTTTGTTGGAGGAGCTTATTATGCTGGCTTTCCTGATGAACTTGGCTGTTTTCATCCTTCAAGGAGCTCAGGACCTTGTTGGCA